>NC_059199.1:20520088-20832588 GCF_020615455.1 Coregonus clupeaformis | reverse complement strand
AGCTGAAATATTAGCCTTGCACTTCAATGCTCCTGGTTGTTAAGGAAATTGACACACTACTACTGTTTACTGAACTTGAACACCGCACGTGACAAGAAGTTGCCCCCATCCCTCCCTCTAATTGGGCAACTTTACAGCATTTTCTTTGTTGTCTGAGTGAGGGGAAATTCTGTAAATTAAGAGGACTCGATGTATTTTGAAAGATGAGACCTTGAGGATTATAATAAATACCGCTTTGATGTCATACAAGCAAGCCAAACACCCATGAGTCCAAATGTGCAGTTCACATATCCATATCCTAAAACTCATGTCATATACAGTGTCAACGTTTATTATCACTATGTTTGATGTACAGTTACAAGATGACATGGTGTCATACTCTGGGTTCTGAACAGAATGAGCCTATGTTTGTCTGTTGTGAAGAAAAACGCAACGGAACATGCACCTGAATGCCGTCATGATGACTCCTTTTTATGCTCACCAGAATTACTGTATTTTCCTCTGAATTGCCTTGTGAAAGCGTAACACTGTAATATCTTATCTTATAACATAGCTAGTGATGTTGGCAATAGAACAAGCTTTCAAATGATGCCCACCTGATCTAGATTGCGATTTATAATGGTCTGTTATTGGATTGCGTAAACAACAACATGAATTGTGTGATGGCGGGAATGCAGGGTTGGGTGACAAATAAAACACCATTGTGCTTGCTCTAGTTCCTTAACGGCACAGCTAGGAGAGCTCAAAAAATAACCTTCTAGTTGAAGACTCTTATTTGAGTCATAAAAGTGCATTGAAATGACTTAGGAACTGTGCACACTTTGGAGAGGTGTGTGGCCACTTGGAGACACTAGTTCGTCCTCTCACTCAAACCCTTATCATTGTTTTGTCTTATGTTGCACCTATCCCACATTTTCCAGGAATATTCTTATGTTACTGAATGTATCCAGAGTAATTTCAGATTTCGTTATCAACAAAAGCGGTGAAAAGTACAGTACATGTAAAATGCACATAAAATCAACAGTGTAATGTTTGGATTCAGTCTTGTCAGGTGAACTGTTGTCCTCAACTTTGGTCTAATAATTTTCGCATAATCTCCAAACTGTTCCCTTTCAATTGCTACAATGCTTATGCATTTCATATTTCTTCTATGAGAAACATTTCAATTTTCCCTGTCCATATAGGCCAATTCCCACAAGGGTAAAGGGTTAAACCTAACCTAACCTACAGTGCCTTCAGAATGTATTCATACCCCTTGACTTATTCCACATTTTGTTGTTACAGCCTGATTTCAAAATGGATTGATATATTTTTTCTCACCCATCTATACACAATACCCCATAATGACAAAGTGAAGACATATTTTTGCAAATGTATTGAAAATTAAATACAGAAGTATTTTCATAAGTATAAGTTGTTATCAATAAAACGTCACAATACGGCGCAGTGTTCAATTTGGCTGCTGGGGAGCAGCTGGCAAGGACACCCCCAGCTCGACTAAAACCATTGACAACTACGTGCCGTTTTCAAGGGATTGTTAAATAAATGTTATAACTATTTGGTTTTAATATCATCACCTCTTGAAGAGCATAGTCAGAACTACACATTTCCGATTATTCCACATTTTGCCCTATCATCAGAGTTATAAAGCAAGTAACTGCATTCCTTTCATGATCAGTAAACATCAATTGATCATGTAATTTCAGATACATGTGCGTAGCCTATCCATTGGGATTTAGCTAACTAGCTAAGCAAACAATATGTCATCAGAGATTAAGCTTTTGAAAAGAGCTTGACATCGGCAAGTCCTCATCCTAGTAAAGTTGTCAGTCGGACTTCTGTCATCACCACTATAAATGGCAAGCAAATCAAACAATAATTGGATATAGCCATCTAGTTTATCACCTGAAAGTTAGCTTAACTAGCCATATTGATGTGATCTGTTATTAGCTAGCTAGTGCTCCATCAATCACTGTAGCCTATTATGGCTGTTGTTAGCAATCGTGATTAAACACTCTTAAAAACAATGTTGAAAAGGGGATAATGTTAGCTAACTTCTCTAGGTATGCCTACAGTACGTTGGTTGGAGAAAGAAGTACATTGGGTCTATTTACCACTATAATTAGCCAACTGTACAAAGTTTCTACCGGTAGCTTGCAAAGTAAACAGTATCAGCTAACAGTACATCACCAAATGCGCCCACAAAGGATGGGGAAATTAACTTAAACCACTCATACTTGTCGGATATAATTCACTTTTATTTTATATCACTCAAATAATCACTGTTCACTTTAATAATGGAACACTAATCACTTTAATAATGTTTACATACTGCTTTACTCATTTCATATGTATATACTGTATTCTATTCTACTGTATTTTAGTCATTGCCACTCCAACATTGCTCGTCCTAATATTTATGTCTTTCTTAATTCCATTCTTTTACTTTTAGATTTGTGTGTATTGTTGTGAATTGTTAGATACTACTGCACTGTTGGAGCTAGGAACACAAGCATTTTGCTACACCCGCAATAACATCTGATAAATATGTGTATGTGACCAATAAAACTTTTTTACTTTAGCGCCTTATTGCAAACAGGATGAATATTTTTATTCTGTACAAGCTTCCTTCTTTTCACTCTCATTTAGGTTAGTATTGTAGAGTAACTACAATGTCATTGATCCATCCTCAGTTTTCCCATCACAGCCATTAAACTCTATAACTGTTTTAAAGTCACCATTGGCCTCATGGAGAAATCCCTGAGCGGTTTCCTTCCTCTCCGGCAACTGAGTTAGGAAGGACGCCTTTATCTTTGTTGTGCATGGGTGTATTGATACACCATCCGAAGTGTAATTAATAACTTCACCATTCTCAAAGGGATATTCAATTATTATTATTTTTTTCATCTACGAATAGGTGCCCTTCTTTATGGGACATTGGAAAACCTCCCTGGTCTTTGTGGTTGAATCTGTGTTTGAAATTCACTGCTCGACTGAAGGACGTTACAGATAATTGTATGTGTGGGGTACAGAGATGAGGTAATATAATGTTAAACACTATTATTGCACACAGAGTGAGTCCATACAACTTATTATGTTACTTGTTAAGCACATTCTTACTCCTAAACTTATTTAGGCTTGCCATAACAAAGGGGCTGAATACTTACTGACATTTCAGCTTAACATTTTTAATTAATTTTTAAAAAAATCTAAAAACATGATTCCACTATGTCATTATGGGGTATTGTGTGTAGATGGGTGAGAAAAAATATATGAACCCATTTCAAATTAAGGCTGTAACGCAACAAAATGTGGAAAAAGTCAAGGGGTGTGAATACTTTCTGAAGGCACTATAAGTGTTGCCACCCCTTGGGTCCTGAGCTACTATATTTAGAACTGAGCATATTTAGAACTTTTTTATTTTTCAAAAGCATAAAACACTGTCAAATACTGTCATACTAGGGCTGTGAAGATACCAGTATTGCAATATTTTTTCCATGGCAAAAATAAAAACAAGAAGCAAACCAAACTCTTTGGTCCTTTTTAAAAACCTTATGTATGTAGAATATTGTGTGCTATACCTTGGAAAATAAATCAATGTGACTCTGGATGACAACATAATGATGTTTGTTTCCAACATTAGTGCTGTTTTCCTAAAGAAGTTAAATCTGCTTTGTGTTTCCTTTCCTATCGTCCCAGCCCTATGTCATACCATCAAAAAGGTGAAAAATATTGTGATATGATGTCGCCCAGGCCTAGTGTGGCCCTAGTGTGGAATGATGGTAATTTATGGAAACCTTACCTCCCCCCTCCTCTTCTATCCTCCATGTTGCTCATTAGAAACACAGATAACTCTCTATTTCCATTATTTTCGCAATTGATGTCTAGGCCAGCAGAATGTCATGGTTTTTACCTACCACCTCATGGTTGGCAGATTTAGAGTTAGTGCTTAGAGCGGTTTTAATTTCATGGTATTGTGTTTGTAGGTAGATTTAGAGGGGTGTTGTAGGGTGTTAGATTTAGGGCTGGCAGGGGGTTGTGTAGACTGACGCCTGTGGCTTTTTTTCTCCCGGCCCTCTCTCCCTCCCCCCTTCTCCCTCCCCCATCTCTCTCTCTCCTTCTCCCTCTCCTCTCCCTCCCTCTCTCTCCTCTCGCGCTCATTCTTCGTAGTCTTCGTCTTCTTGGCCTGAGTGGGGTTGTCAAGGAGACCGGCTGCATGGAGGGAGTTGCCGGGGGTAACATGGTGATGTGAAAAGGCCGGATGACTGGTAATATTTCACTGGTTGGCAAGGGTAGAGAGGACACACACACAAGAAATCAGTAGCCAGGCGTACAAAAAGTTGGCAGCCAACCTGGTCTTCAAATTAGTGAAACCCTAAATTCTCAATTGTGCTAATGGCTGGTTTGTGTGTATGTACTCCGTAGTCTAATGGGCCCTGGTTATCATTTTATTCCTCTCCACAGCCTAAATCCAAACATCTAGGCCTCAAGCCACTTTTTCAAGCCAAACTCTTATCACTGAATCCCACTAACTCACTACCATAAATCTACACATGTGTGCGCACACGTCACTTAGGAACCCAGACAGACAGACAGGATACATTTTTATAGATTCCTCTGACAAATTTAAGGTTTCTAAACACAAGTATCTGTCTGGGGTGTGTTCAGTTTGTTTTATAACTGAGAGTCTTAGAAAGACTTGAGAGTAGTTCTGGTTTTAGTGAGGAGAGGACACACACAGACAGACACACACACAGTGATGGATAGCTCCTGTCTGACTGTCTCCCCTAGAGCTCTGATGAATACCCCTCTCTCTCTCTCTCGCTCTCTCTCACTGTGTCTCTCTCTCTGTCTCTCTCTGTCTCATTTGTTGCCATCCTAGGTTAATGCACCACTCATAAAACATATTTAGAACAGTCAGGCTCTTTCTGTGTCTGTCCAATGATGTAGAGAGGTTAGCAGTCAAGGGTCAGTGATGAGGTGTTCAATATTAGGCCCACACAGCCTCTCCCTGGGACTTCCTCATACCCAACCTTTAGTTTTTTGGTGAATTAAATCAATGCTAGGCAACTTTCTTATCTTCGGAGACTTCGACAAATCTTATCTGACTTTTAGGATAAGGACATTATTATTTTCCTTATCACTAGTTTGGAATTTTGAGTTGAAGAGATAGGCAACTAGAAGAAAGTGTTTTAGTTCACAGTTGAAAAGTGTATTGTGTTTAGAGTGGTCGGTGACGATAAAAAATAGATATTAGATGTATAGCACACTTCCTATTTTCACTTTAAAGAGGTGAAAAGGGGAGAGAAAAAAGAGATGGTGCGTGGTATACAAATCCCAAAATAGCAGGAGGGGAAGAGACAGAGGGAGAATAAGAAAGGGTTGTAGTAAAAGACAGATGCCTGGTTCCAAAATGCAATTTACACACATTATGAGACCCATATCTCACTGTCTTACTTAAAGAGGAGTAAACAACACCATCTCTCTCTCTCTCTCTCTCTCTCTCTCTCTCTCTCTCTCTCTCTCTCTCTCTCTCTCTCTCTCTCTCTCTCTCCCTTACTCTTTCTCTCTCACCCTCTTTCTCTCTCTCTTGCTCTCTCTCTCTCTCTCTCCCTATCACTCTTTCCCTCACTCTTTCTCTCTCACCCTCTTTCTCTCTCTCTCTCCCTATCGCTATTTCCCTCACTCTTTCTCTCTCACCCTCTTTCTCAACCTATCTCTATATTTCCCTCTCCCTCTCTCTCTCTCTCTCTCTCTCTTTCTCCTTATCTCTTCCACCCCATCTGATCCTACCATTACTAATTACAGTTTTTCTCAATTGCTAAAACACTAAACCCTATTGTCTGAACCAAATGCTCAGTTGCCTGAACCCACTGATTGAATCAATCACTCTTTTGGCAAAACCATAAGCACTTTTCACCTGTTTAGACATAACTTGCCAACACATTTTCATTGTGATGCACCCGTGCTGCATAATGGTGAGCACAGGTGACAAAAGTCAAACACAATTAGAGCACAGGTGTCACCACTTGAACACAACAACTCAAAATTGATCACACTTGTGGCTAATGATGTGAGGGAACATATACAGTAAGCCAGTTCAGAGAGCACTGGTTTGTGAGGCCCTACAATGGATAGAAATCTGAGAGGAAGAGTTCGTGTGAGAGGAGGTCGAGGTGGTCGAGGTGGTCAGCGAAGACAAAGAACAGTAATATCTGATGAAATCAGAGCTACTGTGATTGACCATGTTCTTGTCCATGGTATGAGCATGAGGGAGGCTGGACAAAGGGTACAACCAAACATCAGTAGATTCACTGTGTCCACCATAATCCGAAGATTTAGAGAAGAGAACAGGTAATTACCTTTTTTTGACATTATAGTACAGTATGTAAATGTTGACAGCAATTACTGTATGACATACTATATACTGTACCACAGTATACTGTAAGTAAATATATGTTTCAGTACATCACTGTACCAATGTACTGTAGTATTGTAATGGAGGGTTGTTCTAACTGTTTGTAGGCCTAGTATTCCATGTATATTCTTTGTAACTCCATGTTCTCTTTTTGTAGAATTGAAAGACTGCCACATGGGGGTGGGAGGACAGGTATGTTCTCCCCACACCAAGAGACCCTAATTGTTGATATGGTCCGTGAGAACAATGCCATTAAACTGAGCGAAATTCAGCAGAAGATCATTGAGGACCATTTACATTTTGAGGGTATCAACAGTGTCAGCCTCTCTACTGTTGATCGTGTCCTCAAGGGCAACAGACTGTGCATGAAACAGCTATACAGAGTGCCCTTTGATCGCAACTCAGACAGAGTCAAAGAGCAAAGATTCCAGTATGTACAGGTTGGCATATATCCAGACACATTCAATGTTGATTACTCTAAGTAGTGATTTACTGTAGTGGCCTAAATCACTTTTTCCGTATCACTTACAAAACTATATCTATTTCTACAGAGGGTTTTTCAACTGGATGCAATGGAAAGACCCCATCAATACATCTACATGGATGAAGCTGGGTTTAATCTCACCAAAAGGAGAAGGAGAGGCCGTAATGTGATTGGCCATCGGGCCATTGTTGGTGTTCCTGGGCAGCGTGGTGGCAATGTCACATTATGTGCTGCCATCAGCAATCATGGGGTTGTCCACCATCATGCCAACCTGGGGCCCTACAACACTCACCAGCTCCTCATTTTCCTCAATCACATGCGAGATGCTTTGTTAGGGCAGCAGGATGAGCATCCCATCTATGTTGTTGTTTGGGACAATGTGAGTTTTCACAGAGCCCTCCAGGTTAGAGAGTGGTACAATATGAACCAAGGTTTTATCAATCTTTGCCTTCCACCGTACTCCCCTTTCCTAAACCCCATTGAGGAATTATTCTCCTCATGGCGGTGGAAGGTATATGAATGCCAACCTTACACCAGGGTAAATCTCCTGCAAGCCATGGGACTTGCCTGTGGTGACATAGGTGTGGAGGCATGCCAAGCCTGGATACGGCATGCCAGGGGTTTTTTCCCCCGTTGCCTGGCCAGACAAAATGTGGCCTGTGATGTGGATGAAGTCCTGTGGCCTGACCCAGTACGGAGACATGATGCTGTGGCTGTGTAATGCACTTATTTGTATATTTTTGTACTTTATTTTTACATGGGCTTACTGTACACAAGTGGCAAACGCATAAGATTTCTGTTTGTTTTTACAAGTGCTACATGTAAATGCACAAAATTTCTGTTTTGTCTTTTTGTACAAGTGCTAAATGCACAGTTTTTTTTGTTTTGCAACATGCATTTAGCCTACAGTGAACAATAAACATTTATTTCTCCAGCTTCATGTCCTGAGCATTGTGTTTTCTATTTTTCTACGTAGTTTTAATGACTGTTCAGTAGTGTTTTTTATTTTGATTGACTCGGGGCACGATTTGACAACATAGTTCAGTTTTGAGCACAGATTGAACTGTTTTGAGGTGAAAGTTTGGTTTTGCAAAAAGAGTCTGAGGTTTTGTGAATGTAGCTTGAAAATTGGGTTTTGTGTTCACAGTTAAGAGAAAAGGAGAGCAGCTTTCAAGAAATGTGTCTTAGCAATCGAGAAAAACTGTAAATACTGTTAGAGACTTTGATCAAACTGTTCCCAAAATACACCCAAACTGTTTTAAGGCTTTCCCCATCTTTCTCCTACTGCATAAAATCAAGTGTGACCAGCAATCAGAAAGCTTAAATTCCCGAAAAAGCTTAACTTTTGGAGTCCAGCTTGAAATTAAAATCTCGGTGACGCAAGTTGCATGAAATGTAGGGCAGCAATTTCATATTTTTTCTACTAATGTATGTGACATGCACACTATAAAGTCTCTAAATGTAAATAAACCTTAAATGAAAGTAAAACATTTTGCAGTCAGAATTTGACTGGTGTGGAAAGGGAAGTTGCAACTAATGTATTGTATGTGACAAACTTTTGTCCCAATTTTATCTTATCTCTAAATCCTTCTTTGAATATGAAATCCCTCTCCCATAGTACAGTCTTCTTGAAAGGCTAAAATTGACTGACATTCATATACAACTCATGCATTTTAACACATTGGAAATCCCTTCCCTAAGCCGTTATTCAATGATATTCGCTTAAGTATTTCTCAGTATAATTTCTTCGCGTTGTCAGAAATTGACTGACTTAGTGAGTGTGTAGTCTCTTGGTAGTCAGAATCATTCAACAATGTGTCTGTCTGACACAGCGCGTTAGTAATCCCTTCTCTGTGGCTATATCTGTTGTGGGGGAGAATAAGGAGTGTCCCCCTTCCTGCTTTCATGACATGCTCTCACACACACATAAGATGAGGCTTGACAGTTCATAGAATACTCGTCAGCCTTACTTTAATCTGATAGAACTTGTCACAGTTCCATCATAACCTGTGTAGGAAGTTTCACAAAAATACACACACACACACAGGGCTCTCTTTTAACAAACCTAACACATTGGTAAATCTAAGCACTGGCGGTAGCACTATAGGTCCGAGGGTGAGTCAGAAATAGTTTTGCTATTTACACAGCCGTAATTATGAGCGCAGTAGCTGGCAATTACTAACGCATGGACGACGTGAGAAAGACATTTAAACATGTTAACCCTTGCAATGCTGCCGGCCCAGACGGCATTCCTAGCCGTGTCCTCAGAGCATGCGTAGGCTATCCCAGTCTACTGTCCCCACATGCTTCAAGATGGCCACCATTGTTCCTGTACCCAAGAATGCAAAAGTAACTGAACTAAATGACGTCGCACTCACTTTTGTCATCATGAAGTGCTTTGAGAGACTAGTCAAGGATCATGTCCACCTTACCTGTCACCCTAGACCCACTTCAATTTGCTTACTGCCCCAATAGGTCCACAGACGATGCAATCGCCATCACACTGCACACTGCCCTAACCCATTTGGACAAGAGGAATACCTATGTAAGAATGCTGTTCATTGACTATAGCTCAGCCTTCAACACCATAGTACCTTTCAAGCTCATCATTAAGCTTGAGGTCCTAGGTCTCAACTTCGCCATGTGCAATTGGGTCCTGGACTTCGTAATGGGCCGCCCCCAGGTGGTGAAGGTAGGAAACAACATCTCCACTTCGCTGATCCTCAACACTGGGGCCCTACAAGGGTGTGTGCTCAGCCCCCTTCTGTACTCCCTGTTCACCCATGACTGCGTAGCCATGCACGCCTCCAACTCAATCATCAAGTTTGCAGACGACACATCAGTAGTAGGCTTGATTACCAACAATGATGAGACAGCCTACAGGGAGGAGGTGAGGGCTCTCGGAGTGTGGTGTCAGGAAAATAACCTCTCACTCAACGTCAACAAAACAAAGGAGACGATCGTGGAGGGAGTACCCCCCTATCCACATCGACGGGACAGCAGTGGAGAAGGTGGAACGTTTTAAGTTCCTCGGCGTACATATCACTGACAAAGTGAAATGGTCCACCCACACAGACAGTGTGGTGAAGAAGGCGCAACAGGGTCTCTTCAACCTCCGGAGGCTGAATAAATTTGGCCTGTCACCTAAAACCCTCACAAACTTTTACAGATGCACAACTGAGAGCATCCTGTCGGGCTGTATCACCGCCTGGTACAGCAACTGCACCGCCCACAACCGCAGGGCTCTCCAGAGGGAGGTGCGGTCTGCACAACGCATCACCGGGGGCAAACTACCTGCCCTCCAGGACACCTACAGCACCCGATGTCACAGGAAGGCCAAAAAGATAATCAACGACAACTACCACCCGAGCCACTGTCACGATCGTCTACGAAATGAGTGGACCAAGGCGCAGCGTGCGATACGAACATGACTTTAATTGGTAAAGTACACGAAACAAAACAAAACACGATCGTAAAGTCCACAGTGACAATGACTGACAAGGAACAAAAACCCACAAACACAAGGTGAACACAGACAGTTTAAATATGGCTCCCAATCAGAGATAACGAGCCGACAGCTGACACTCGTTACCTCTGATTGGGAGTCACTCGATCAACCAAGAAAACACAACCAAAGACAACCAACCAAAACACAACAAAACGAACACACCCTGGCTCAAAATACAAAGTCCCGGAGCCAGAGCGTGACAGTACCCCCTAAAGGCGCGGACTGCGCGCGCCTCAAAACCCCAAATAGGGGAGGGCTGGGTGGGTGTTGCTCCTCGGAGGCGGCTCCGGCTCGGGCTTGACCACCACCCTTCTTCAATCCCCCGTAGCGCCCCGGTCCGATCTGACCCAGCTGGTAGGATCTGGACTGACGACGCGCACCCCCTGGCTTGGCGCGTGAGGCAGGAACGGACCGGACCTGGCCGACGATACGCACCCTAGGCTTGATGCGTGGATTCGGAACGGGCCTCACCAGGCTGACGACTCGCATCCCTGGCTTGGTGCGAGTAGCAGGAATGGGCTGGATCAGGCTGACGGCTCGCACCCTTGGCTTGGTGCGAGTAGCAGGGGCGAGCTGAACCAGGCTGACGACTCGCACCCTTGGCTTGGTGCGAGTAGCAGGAACGGGCTGGACCAGGCCGACGACTCGTACCCCTGGCTTGGTGCGAGTAGCAGGAACGGGCTGAACCAGGCTGACGACTCGCACCCTTGGCTTGGTGCGAGTAGCAGGAACGGGCTGGACCAGGCTGACGACTCGCACCCTTGGCTTGGTGCGAGTAGCAGGAACAGGCCGGGCTGGGCTGGCGACGCACACCGTAGGCTCTGTGCGTGGAGCAGGAACAGGCCGGGCTGGGCTGGCGACGCACACCGTAGGCCTTGTGCGTGGAGCAGGAACAGGCCGGGCTGGGCTGGCGACGCACACCGTAGGCTTTGTGCGTAGAGCAGGGACAGGCCGGGCTGGGCTGGCAACGCACACCGTAGGCTTTGTGCGTAGAGCAGGAACAGGCCGGGCTGGGCTGGCGACGCACACCGTAGGCTTTGTGCGTAGAGCAGGGACAGGCCGGGCTGGGCTGGCAACGCACCCCGTAGGCTTGGTGCGTGGAGCAGGGATAGGCCGGGCTGGCGACGCGCACCATTAACTTAGTGCGTGGAGCAGGGACAGGCCTCACCGGACTGTGGAGACGGATAGGAGACCTGGAATGAAGAGCGGCCACAACCCGTCCCGGCTGAATGCCTACCCTCACACACTCTGTGTGAGGCATCCGCACAGGACGTACAGGGCTGCGTACCCGTACCAACATGACAGCACGTGATACTGGAGCAGGATATCCGGGACCGCGGAGAGGCACAGGAGACCACGAGCGTTGAGCCGGCACACTCCGTCCTGGCTGCATACCCCCCTTCGCACGACACGTGCGGGGTGCTTGCACAGGACGTACAGGACTGTGCCGGACCACTCGTGGCACCGTACGCTGCTCCGCATACCGCGGAACCTGTCCCGTCCCATGCTGCCATGCCTGAGTACGGGAAGTTGGTTCCGCTCTCCATCCCGGCCTCGCCAACCTGCCTTCTGGCCCCCAAAACCCGGTGGCCTCCTCTCCAAATTGCCCTGTGGCAGCCTCCTGCTGCCCAGCCGCCCAAGCCATGTGCCCCCCCCCAAAAATGTCTTGGGGTTGCCTCTCGTCCTTCCGACGATGGCCCTGCTGACGCCGTTGCTCCTCTCTCGCCAGGGCCTTGATCCTACCCCAAGGTCCCTTGCCCCCGAGCATGTCCTCCCAGGACCACGATTTGCCCACCTGGGCCATCGCCAGCCTCTCTATCTCCTTACCCGGCGCTTCCTCCCATGTCCAGCCTCCTTGCTCCTGGACACGCTGCTTGGTCCTTTTACGGTGGGTTTTTCTGTCACGATCGTCTACGAAATGAGTGGACCAAGGCGCAGCGTGCGATACGAACATGACTTTAATTGGTAAAGTACACGAAACAAAACAAAACACGATCGTAAAGTCCACAGTGACAATGACTGACAAGGAACAAAAACCCACAAACACAAGGTGAACACAGACAGTTTAAATATGGCTCCCAATCAGAGATAACGAGCCGACAGCTGACACTCGTTACCTCTGATTGGGAGTCACTCGATCAACCAAGAAAACACAACCAAAGACAACCAACCAAAACACAACAAAACGAACACACCCTGGCTCAAAATACAAAGTCCCGGAGCCAGAGCGTGACAGCCACTGCCTGTTCACTCCGCTATCATCCAGAAGGCGGGGTCAGTACAGGTGCATCAAAGCTGGGACCAAGAGACTGAAAAACAGCTTCTATCTCAAGGCCATCAGACTGTTAAACAGCCATCACTAGCACAGAGAGGCTGCTGCCTACATACAGACTTGAAAATCACTGGCCACTTTAATAAATGGAACACTAGTCACTTTAATAATGCCACTTTAATAATGTTTACATATCTTGCATTACCCATCTCATATGGATATACTGTATTCTATACTATCTATTGCATCTTAGCCTATGCCACTCTGATAATGACATTGCTCATCCATATATTTATATATTCTTATTCCATTCCTTAGATTTGTGTGTATTAGGTATTTGTTGTGGAACTGTTAGATATTACTTGCTAGATATTGCTGCACTGTCGGAACTAGAAGCACAAGCATTTCGCAACACTCGCAATAACATCTGCTAACCATGTCTATGTGACCAATACATTTGATTTGATTTGATATACCACAAACCCCCGAGGTGCCTTCTTGCTATTATAAACTGGTTACCAACGTAATTAGAACAGTAAAAATGAATATCTTTCATACCCGTGTCATACCAATCAGCATTCAGGGCGCGAACCACTCAGTTTATAATGTGCCTAGTCTATCTTTGAAAACTGATGAACTGATACATTTTGTGAATATGATTTCTGCCTTGGCAGAAAATAAATCTATAAAATGTAATCTGTCCTGTGTTTTGTCATATGTCAGTCGCTATAGAGGCCTACGTGATTATTTGGAGGGAGGAGGGTCCAAATGCTACCTCCAAAATGTAACCATTTGTGCGGGAAAATTTCAAACAAATAGCTGAGAGGGAAAGTTCTGGTCATTCTTCAACCTTGGTCTCATGGTGGAAACTTGTTGTGGCTGCTTTACTGTACTGGAGACTGGGCAGAGGGAGAAGAAGGTTTGGATGCACAACCTACTCAGGTCCCGAAAAAAGCACAGGGAGTTCCACCACTTGGTATGAGAGCTACGACTGTATGGCAATGAGTTCAGATCCTACTTTCAGATCGACCAGTGCCGATTTGAGGATCTGCTTCTGAAGATCGTGCCGCACGTTCGGAAGATGGAGACAAATTACAGGGAGCCCATATCCCCTCCTGAAGGACTGACAATTTGTCTCCGGTAAGTTATGACACTGGGACAATTCATAACTACACACTTTTCATGAAACCAGCCAGCAGAATGGTGTGGAGAATTACGCACAGAACTGTTCTGTACGTAATTTAGCATGCCATTCTGTTGGGTAGTTTTGTGCAGGGCAAGCTAGTGATTTGAAATCAGTACTCTATATGGGAACAACCAGTTAAATGTCTTGATATTGCTAGAGATGAATGTGACAGAAGAATAGAAACCAACTAGATTAATTGTTGTAGTGCACCCTTGTGCACGTCAGCCTGTTGGCAGCTCTGCCAGCCTATGAAGCCAGTAGGTTGATAGGAGAACTTTTCATCTGTTATAATTATTTTTGTTGTTGATAATGCTAGTAAATGTTTGCCTACGTTGTAGATTCCTTGCAACAGGCGATTCCTTCAAGACCATCTCATACAACTACCATGTAGATCACTGCACCGTGGGGAGAATTGTCTCCTCAGTGGCAACAGCCATCTGGGAAAGTCTGGTTGAGGAATACATGCCTGTTCCAAAAGAGGATGACTGGAGAGTTCAGGGAGAGGTGGAATTTCCCCAACTGTGTCGGGGCCATCGACGGCAAGCATGTCGTCACCCAGGCACCACCCTGCTCAGGCTCAATGTACCACAATTACAAGGGGTCCTTTTCCATTGTTCTCCTTGCCGTGGTGGATGCAAACTACCTCTTCCGTGTGATTGATGTAGGTGCCTATGGCAAGGCTAGTGAGGGACCCTGAGCAACTCTGCCTTTGGGCAGGCTCTTCAAGGAGACACCCTAGGCCTAGCACAGGACGCACCACTCCCCGGGGCAGACCTCGGCCCAGTCCCTCATGCATTTGTGGCAGATAAGGCCTTTCCCCTGAGGCCAAATCTAACATCGCCACATCTTCAACTGCCATCTGTCACGAGCTAGGATGGTGGTGGCATCCTATCTTCCAGGTGGAGAATGTACAGATGAGTGATTGGGCTGATGCCGGAAAACATGGATGCTTGTGTGAAGGCCACTTGTGTCCTCCATAACTACATTAAGA
The DNA here is from genome assembly GCF_020615455.1 of Coregonus clupeaformis. Classification (NCBI taxonomy): domain Eukaryota; kingdom Metazoa; phylum Chordata; class Actinopteri; order Salmoniformes; family Salmonidae; genus Coregonus; species Coregonus clupeaformis. Next base: position 20,817,729 of record NC_059199.1, on the reverse strand, counting down.
GGACATTCTCGGGACCAGCACAGATGGAGTGGGACCCTCCAAATGGCACAATGGTCAACATCGCTCGGGCAGGCCCTAACAATGCTGGGAGAGGGGCACTGCGAGTGAGGGAGACACTGACAGCTGGAGCTGTTGAGTGGCAGAACACGGTTGAGTGATCCACAATCAATACCCCAAAAGCTGTTATCATTGCCACCTTAAACCCAAAGGCTCTTTTAAGAGCCATCCACAAATGGAAAATTGCTATTTCTACTTAATTTGTCTGCTATCTGACTTATTCAAAATGACACACACAGGTCCTCTTCCACTTAACCCTCAGAGACTTCCATGCTACCACAATATTGTATTTGTATTCTTTGTTGACTGGGAATTCAATGCCCTGGAACAGGTGAAGGTGTTCTCTCTGCGAATCTGAGAAATGCAGAATAGAGTAATGGTTAACACTAACACAGGGAACTTCAAACAATCTGATGCTAGCCATAGCAGAGCATGCTGATGTCATTAACAAGATAAGTGGTAGTTAAGTGTCTGTCATGTTCCTTCAGTCGTAGATGCAGCATTCTAAGTAGGTTGATATGTTTGGGTTTGTGTTGGAGTGAAAAACTACACTGGCATCCAGGAGGAGGATTGGACAGCCCTGGCGTAAAGTGTAGGGGTGTGCTGGATAGTATGGTGTGATGTGTTGCAAGAAACATGTGCTCTGGCAAATACTCTGTAGTTCAGTGGTAGGGTATGTTGTGCATGTGTGTGGAATTAACACTTACATTTGAATTACAAATCATAAAAGTTGACCAAGTCATTGAACAATTGATCCCTTGGAACATAAAGAGGCAGTGATGTCTCTGTAAAATACAACAGAGAGAAAAGGAAAGGTTAGTCTACTTCCACCTGTGCTCCACTGTTATATTATGTATATTTTACCTTGGCAGTCCTTCCCCATTGGGATTTGTCGAACATGTAAGAACTTCCCATCAAGTTGTTTCCCACTCATCTTTAACAGATGTGGGTGTTCAGCCAGGCTATGTGAATGCAGTGTAAGAGGAAGGGGACATGGGGATACCTCTAGGAAATCAGGAAATCAGTTGGCCTCACACCTGTTCATAAGAGGTTGGAACAGGCTCTGCCATGGGCAGGCCAATCAGTGTGCTCTGATATCCTATGGGGTTTGTCTACATGACTGACAACAGTTAGAAAAGTAATGGAATTGACAACAGACATGGGGTTTACAGTGAGGGAAAAAAGTATTTGATCCCCTGCTGATTTTGTACGTTTGCCCACAGACAAAGAAATGATCAGTCTATAATTTTAATGGTAGGTTTATTTGAACAGTGAGAGACAGGATAACAAAAAAATCAAGAGGAGGGATTTTGTTCCCCTCCTCTTTGCAGATCTTCTCCAAGTCATTAAGGTTTCGAGGCTGACATTTGGCAACTCAAACCTTCAGCTCCCTCCACATAATTTTTATGGGATTAAGGTCTGGAGACTGGCTAGGCCACTACAGGACCTTAATGTGCTACTTCTTGAGCAACTCCTTTGTTGCCTTGGCCGTGTGTTTTGGGTCATTGTCATGCTGGAATACCCATCCACGACCCATTTTCAATGCCCTGGCTGAGGGAAGGAAGTTCTCACCCAAGATTTGACGGTACATGGCCCCGTCCATCGTCCCTTTGATGTGGTGAAGTTGTCCTGTCCCCTTAGCAGAAAAACACCCCAAAGCATAATGTTTCCACCTCCATGTTTGACGGTGGAGATGGTGTTCTTGGGGTCATAGGCAGCATTCCTCCTCCTCCAAACACAGCGAGTTGAGTTGATGCCAAAGAGCTCGATTTTGGTCTCATCTGACCACAACACTTTCACCCAGTTCTCCTCTGAATCACTCAGATGTTCATTGGCAAACTTCAGACGGCCCTGTGTATGTGCTTTCTTGAGCAGGGGGACCTTGCGGGCGCTGCAGGATTTCAGTCCTTCACGGCGTAGTGTGTTACCAATTGTTTTCTTGGTGACTATGGTCCCAGCTGCCTTGAGATCAGTGACAAGATCCTCCCGTTTAGTTCTGGGCTGATTCCTCACTTCTTGCATGGAGCCCCAGGCCGAGGGAGAATGACAGTTATTTTGTGTTTCTTCCATTTGCGAATAATCGCACCAACTGTTGTCACCTTCTCACCAAGCTGCTTGGCGATGGTCTTGTAGCCCATTCCAGCCTTGTGTAGGTCTACAATCTTGTCCCTGACATCCTTGGAGAGCTCTTTGGTCTTGGCCATGGTGGAGAGTTTGGAATCTGATTGATTGATTGCTTCTGTGGACAGGTGCCTTTTATACAGGTAACAAGCTGAGATTAGGAGCACTCCCTTTAAGAGTGTGCTCCTAATCTCAGCTCGTTACCTGTATAAAAGACACCAGGGAGCCAGAAATCTTTCTGATTGAGAGGGGGTCAAATACTTATTTCCCTCATTAAAATGCAAATCAATTTATAACATTTTTGACATGCGTTTTTCTGGATTTTGTTGTTGTTATTCTGTCTCTCACTGTTCAAATAAACCTACCATTAAAATTATAGACTGATCATTTATTTTTTCAGTGGGCAAACATACAAAAAAATCAGCAGGGGATCAAATACTTTTTTCCCCTCACTGTATGTCATATAATTTATATTGTTTGAAGGTGGATCCAATGGTCTGTGATTTGAATTTTGACAAGGCCCCAAGGCTCTTCTTACAGTTTCAAGCACAGACTAACAAGTACAGTGAAATGTAATGTGAGCTCAGCGGTCTGTCTGGTTAACCAGGCTGACAGCAGACCATAGGAAGACCTTTTTGGTTGTTTATGTCTGTGTGTATTGTGTTAGGTATGGCGTCTTGGTGTTGGGGTCTTGGTCTCAAGACCACTCGATGACAAATAAAAGGGGTTGTGTTTTGGGATTCGAGAGTTCTGGTCATGACTCCATCTCTGTAAGTGTGAATATACAGTATAACATACTTTTTAAATCCAAGTCATGGAACATCTGACCTTTGGACCATAAGGAGGCAGTGATGTCTATGTAAAATACAACATATATAGAGAGAAAATGAAAGGCTAGTCTACTTCCACCTGTGCTCCACTGTGATATGATGTATAGGATGTATATTTCACCTTGGCACTCCGTCCCCATTGTGATTTGACAAACATAAGAACCTCCCATCATTTTTTTTCTCCACTCATCTTTTAACAGATGTGGATATGCGAGGCTATAATCACTCGTTGTTATGATTGATTGAAGATGAATCCAATCGTGGTGGTCAATTTGTAGGGTGTATGATGTGAATGTCTGACTTACATTTGAAATCGAAGTCATATGACTGTTGGGCAGTGATGTCTCTGTAAAACACAACATAGAGAGAGAAAAGGAAAGGTTAGCCTGGCCTCACACCTGTTCACGAGAGGTTGGAAGAGGCTGGTATTAGTGTGGGTGGTAGTTCAGTTGTAGGGTGTGTGTGATGGGTGTGAATCTAAACACTTACATATGCAATCCAAATTACAGAACAGGTGACCAAGTCATGGAACAGTTGACCCACGGAACAAAAAAGGAGTCAGTGACGTCTCTGTAAAAGAGAATAGAGAAAGACAAAAAGGAAAGGTTAGTCTTACATTGTTCTAAACAGACCCACACTCAAACAGTCTTAACCATAACTAGCCCCAAATTTGTATACTGTGTATGAGTATTATTCTATTGTGTATTTTGAATAGCTTCAGTTGATGTGCAAGAACTCACAATTGAATTCGGCCTCAAGGAGCACCTGCTGAATCTTTATCTTTACTGAAGCTTTTTGGTGTGGAGGGAGCCTCTGTAGGGCTGGCACGATGCTCTGAGCAAACAGGTTATCCTGATCTTCTGGCTGTGTTGGTGCAGGTGGTGTGGCAGGAGGATGACTTGCCTCAACATCTGCTTCAATAACTGTTACAAGCCTGCGTTCAAAGGTTGATATGGGGCTTGAGGAGGCATGAGCCTGGTACTTTCTTCAAATCTTTGCAGGGGGTATGGGGATGTCTTCAGTCAGCTGGGTATTTGCCTGGTTGACTGGAGCCTCTTCCTCGATCTGCGCAAGTTCAAGTATCACCTTATCGTCATCCAACGGCTTTCCTAGAGGTATGCTGCTCTCTTTCTGGTCTCCAGAATTGCTGCTGTCATTCTCGGCCTGGCTCTCCTGTTTTATCTGACCTTCCACCTGACTCTCAAGGTTCTCACTCTGGCTGGCTGAAACAGATGGCTCCCCTGGCATGTTACCACTTGTGGGACGAGACTATGAATATCACGTTTCAGGAGAAGACCCAGATGCAGACAGTGTCGAAGTAACAAAAGTTAATTACAAAAAAAGGGGGCAGGCAAATGACAGGTCAAGGGCAGGCGGAGGTCAGTAATCCAGATCAGAGTCCAAAAGGTACCAAATGGCAGGCAGTCTCAGGGTCAGGGTAGGCAGAGGTCAATAATCCAGGGTGGTGTGACAAGGTACAGAACGGCAGGCAGGCTCAGGGCAGGCAGAATGGTCAAAACTAGAAACCAGGCACTTGAGAAAGACAGGCGCATGGGGGAAACCGCTGGTAAGCTTGACGAAACAAAACAAACTGGCAACAGACAAACAGAGAACACAGATATAAATACACTGGGGATAATGGGGAAGATGGGTGACACCTGGAGGGGGGTGGAGACAATCACAAAGACATGTGAAACAGATTAGGGTGTGACAAAGAAGAGGTTTAAAAAAGCCATAATATGACTGTACCACCAGGGACGGTGTTGACTTGCTGCTGCCCCACTCCTGTGCGTATCCTTTTCAGCATTTTTTCTCCTTCATGTAACAGTCAAGCCAGTTAGCTAGCGATTTAACTACAAAGCTAACCACTTTGCTAGATGGCTTAGCTAAAAAATTGCCAGCACCTAGCTTCTACTTTACAGCTAATTATTTCACATTCAACTGACCAGGTAATCAAATAGTATTGGCAATGTGTCTCCATGCAGCATTTTTAGCATGGAAGACCCGGTAGCAATCAGCGCTTTGGTCGAACAGGGCAGGGAACCCAGAGACAGCGAAAATGACCTCCTCCATGCTCCAAACCTTTCTGCAACCTTGCGAAGCACTTTCGCACGTGTGTCAAGTACAGAAAATGCGGACTAGACATCCGGCAAAAATAACATACGGCAAAACGCATGCGCATCTGGTGGACATACCGTGAGAGGGAAAGAGTAATATGAGAGAGAGATGAAGGGACAGAGATACCAGACTAATGCAGAACAAATAGAGGGAAAGAGTCTAAAATAAGGGAGGGAGGTAGAGACACTAATGCAGACAAGAGATAACTATACCAATGCAGAAAAGATGGAGAGGAAGAGAATTAAAAACGTATTTAAAGCGGCAATCAGTAGTTGCAACCGTAACAAATCCGCCCCTGTTTCGGTAAACAGCTGAGTGATGGGGCTGGAGAAATGTAACCACTCTCAAATTCATAGATAGAACTATGGATGCGAGGACTGACCATCCATAATATAAAAATTATAGTTTTAACCATGTTTTGAGGCTATATCGTTTGTTTACATTTACTTTGTTTACAAACATTGGTGTAAAAAAGCTTATATTTTGGGTTATGATGGGGTATGACAGTTGAACTAAGCTCCCCTCGCTGATCAACTCATCCTTGACTGCTGGCTATGTCCCTTCCGTCTTCAAGAGAGCGAGAGTTGCACCCCTTCTCAAAAAACCAACACTCGATCCCTCTGATGTCAACAACTACAGACCAGTATCCCTTCTTTCTTTTCTTTCCAAAACTATTGAGCGTGCCGTCTTTAGCCAACTCTCTTGCTATCTCTCTCAGAATGACCTTCTTGATCCAAACCAGTCAGGTTTCAAGACTGGTCATTCAACTGAGACTGCTCTTCTCTGTGTCACGGAGGCTCTCCGCACTGCTAAAGCTAACTCTCTCTCCTCTGCTCTTGTCCTTCTAGACCTGTCTGCTGCCTTTGATACTGTGAACCATCAGATCCTCCTCTCCACCCTCTCCGAGCCGGGCATCTCCGGCGCGGCTCACTCTTGGATTGCGTCCTACCTGACCGGTCGCTCCTACCAAGTGGCGTGGCGAGAAGCTGTCTCCGCACCACGTGCTCTCACCACTGGTGTCCCCAAGGGCTCAGTTCTAGGCCCTCTCCTATTCTCGCTATACACCAAGTCACTTGGCTCTGTCATATCCTCACATGGCCTCTCCTATCATTGCTACGCTGACGATACACAACTAATCTTCTCCTTTCCCCCTTCTGATAACCAGGTGGCGAATCGCATCTCTGCATGTCTGGCAGACATATCAGTATGTATGACGGATCACCACCTCAAGCTGAACCTTGGCAAGACGGAGCTGCTCTTCCTCCCGGGGAAGGACTGCCCGTTCCATGATCTCGCCATCACGGTTGACAACTCCGTTGTGTCCTCCTCCCAGAGTGCGAAGAGCCTTGGCGTGACCCTGGACAACACCCTGTCGTTCTCCGCTAACATCAAGGCGGTGACCCGATCCTGTAGGTTCATGCTCTACAACATTCGGAGAGTACGACCCTGCCTTACACAGGAAGCGGCACAGGTCCTAATCCAGGCACTTGTCATCTCCCGTCTGGATTACTGCAACTCGCTGTTGGCTGGGCTCCCTGCCTGTGCCATTAAACCCCTACAACTCATCCAGAATGCCGCAGCCCGTCTGGTGTTCAACCTTCCCAAGTTCTCTCACGTCACCCCGCTCCTCCGCACACTCCACTGGCTTCCAGTTGAGCTCGCATCTGTTACAAGACCATGGTGCTTGCCTATGGAGCTGTGAGGGGAACGGCACCTCCGTACCTTCAGGCTCTGATCAGTCCCTACACCCAAACGAGGGCATTGCGTTCATCCACCTCTGGCCTGCTGGCTCCCCTTCCTCTGCGGAAGCATAGTTCCCGCTCAGCCCAGTCAAAACTGTTCGCTGCTCTGGCACCCCAATGGTGGAACAAGCTCCCTCACGACGCCAGGACAGCGGAGTCACTCACCACCTTGAAACCCCACCTCTTTAAGGAATACCTGGGATAGGATAAAGTAATCCTTCTACCCCCCCAAAAAAAAAAAAAAATAATAATAATAATAATAATTGTAAAGTGGTTATCCCACTGGCTATAAGGTGAATGGACCAATTTGTAAGTCGCTCTGGATAAGAGCGTCTGCTAAATGACGTAAATGTAAATGTAAATGTAAATTTAGAAGATATATTCTTCAAGAATCAATGGGTACATTAGTTTATACATCCAAAAATAGATTTAAAACGAGACTGGGCGAGAAAGACATATTCATGTACAGAGAGAGAGAAGAGTCAGAACGGTAGCCATTATGTGATTATTTAGTAATTGGTGACAGTACATCCATACACACGCACACATACACACAGTACACAGAGTACACACACACTAGCAGTCATATGTGACCGACTGGCTCGTAGCAAGATTTGTTTTTTTTGTTTTTTTACATTTGATAAAAGTAAAGACTCAGAGCTAGAAAATTGTATATTATACACTGCAGTTGAGGAACAATGGGAAAGTAATTCTGCTTTGAAAGTTGATAAACTAGTAACCCCACTTTTGAGAAAATGGCCCTTGAATGTTTTGGTACACCTCCTGGAGAGCTCTTCTTTGTCTACACCCGTTCAGCACCGTTCACACTCTCTTAAGCCTTAACCCCACCCATCTCTTTAAGGATTCACATGTGAGACCATGTGCTAAACAGAGTGAGTAAGGTAGTATAGTAAACAACCAAAGATTTAAAGACTAAAAGTGGTGAAAGTAGTAGCAATAATACACTTTATCTAGTCCTTGACCTATATCCTAATCTGACTTTGGTGCAGGTCATGTTGTTCTTCACATTACCATCTCTGGTAAACACACACTATATCAAATAAAACCAAAGTTTATTTGTCACATGCAGATAATCCCAACCCACACTTATTGTCATAGCTAGCCACCATGCATGCATCTGCAGGTAGCTAAAGCTAACCAACTAGGTTCAATGTTAGCTAGCTAGATAACATTAGGCTATAACTAGCAATGCAAATGGATTTCTGACATACTAATAATATTACTACACAGATCATACATGTAATGTCAGCTAACGAGCTAGCCAGCCAGCTAACATTAGCTAGCTAGCTAACAATACACTTACAATGAAAACTACTTTCTGAAAGAATTAGAAATGTATAATATCTGAAAATGTAGCTAGCTAGACTCTTACCCGTATACATGGATGAACACTTCTCCCTCTCTGTCACGGATGCCATGGTTGCCCTTAATTTGAAGATGTAATCCGGAGACAGGTGTTTTATACAACAGCCTTCTGTGTTCTCTTTTTGACTCCCTCTGCATATTTGCAATCAAACGCCAGAATTTTCTTCATCTCCTCAGCTATCAGACTCTGCTTCCACTGGGCATTCCACTGATTTGAAAACTCGGTCAACTTCTTCCGTGACAACAATGCTTTTGATCGCCATTTCTTCACCATCACTGTCATCAGCAGACACTACAATGAATGGTTCAATTAAAATGTTTTTACCTAAATCAGGGATTTCCTCATCGTCTGATTCATTTTCAGTCAGAGAGAGTCAGCATGGCACGATCGTCCTCCAGAAAGTGGAGAGCAGTAGCAACATTTTTGCAGTTCTTCATGATATCTTTCAAAAATGCCGCAGTAGAAAGGATTATGTACACATACTGAGCAGCTCATGTTATAGGATAGAAGCATGACACATGGCAGACTAATCCCAACTCATCTCTCGGCATGTCCAGCCCATCCATTATCTCAGCCAATCATAGCTAGCGGGAATGTTCCTGTCTTTTTCCGTGGCTAAACCAACAAGGCTCGTAATTTAACAATTGTATTCGTATTTACAGATGGCATACAAGTTTGTTATTAAGGCACATTTGGCATTTCGGCCAAAATAAAAGCATTTTGATAAAAAATAAAGTTTTACGTTCAAATGCCTCTCCTGTGAAGTGGTGACGTGCGACATACACCTAGTTTCCTGAAACGAGTCCCATGTACACACATATAGAATGTAAAGAGACTAATATAAAGAGAGGGTGAGAGAAGAGTCAGTATAGTAGCCATTATGTGATTATGTAGTAATCGGTAACTCATTGACAGAAACAGGATGTGGTAGATGAATGGTGATGGGGAACACTAACACACATTCAAACACATCAATACAGTACACGCACACTCACTCACTCTCTCCCTCTCCCACAAACACAATGGTGGAGGCCAGTGACTTGAAACATTTTGGAGGATGGGAGATTGAGGAGGATGGGAGACACATCATCAGATCATGACACATGCTGAATGCAGAACGAGAGAGAGCATCGGTTCGTTGTTTTGAAGGTTTTTTATAGAATTTTTTTGAAAACATTTTTGTTTACTAGCCTACCTGTTTTAATTTGGATCCCACAATGAGGTTAGCCTCAGTTGCCAGAACCGCTACTATCTTTCCTGGGATACTGCCAAACCCTAAAGTCTGAAGAGCTGCTGCTTGGCAAAGCAGCTAGCCTAGCTGCTAGCTATCAAGCTAGCCAGGTTTCTTTGACAGTTTGAAAACAGCCTGCGACGCGGTTAGCCCTTGTGGCTGGGACCGCGGATAGTCCCGGGCTGTTTAAGTCCCTGATGCTTGTTGCTGTTTCCATCAGCCATGCGAGCTGTGCTGGTTGGAATTGCGTGGAGAACCAGCATTAGCCTACGCAGCGACCATCATGTTGAAGAAGGTTGGAGTAATGGGGAGGACAGTGTTTCGCTATCACAGGTATGTCATCTTTTAAATCAACAGAAACATGTCTACAAGCAATTGTTACAGCAACAGGAAAATAGCTTCAAGAGCTTTGGTCAAATACTGGTGGACTCAACTAACAAAATAATAGATTATCTGACCAGAGTGGTCCTTAAGATGATGACAACAAACTGTAAGTCCACGTGAGATGACATCAGCACTGTCTGTGAATCATTAATACAGATGACTGGGAAACAGACTGTCTAGAGGAATAACCTTGTTGTGGATGGCATACCAGAGACTCCACATGTGAGTCTGAGGAGAAAGTGAGAAAAGTATCTCCGAAAAACTGCAGATGGATCATGGGTAGATTGAGGGGGAGTGCGCCCACAAGTCAGGAAAACCTGTAACCAGCCCAGGTGACAGGCGTAGGCTTTATAGTGGTCAAGGTCCTAATGTTTAAGGACAATATGTCTGTTCTGGAGAGAGCCAAGAACTTGAGATGAACCAACATCTTCCTCAACAAATACTTTTCTGAAGCTGTGCACAAGAGGCGGAAATAACTTATCCCAGCTACGAAAGCTGCCAGAGAGCGTGGGGACATGGCTTACATCCGCTACGACAAGCTTATTGTCCAACCTCCCTCCCAAAGGCCTGCGAGGACTGACAGAGCCAAGCTTCCGGGTCAGTAGCTTCAGCCCAACATCACACACTCACTGCCTGATTGACTGACTCTATTAGCCAAACAATGACTTTTTCAACATTTTGTTACGTTACAGCCTTATTCTAAAATTCCCCCTCATCAATCTACACACAATACCCAGATGTTCGATCGGGTTCAAGCCTGGGCTCTGGCTGGGCCACTCAAGGATATTCAGAGACATGTCCCGAAGACACTCCTGCGTTGTCTTGGCTGTGTGCTTAGGGTCGTTGTCCTGTTGGAAGGTGAATCTTCACCCCAGTCGGAGGTCCTGAGCACTCCGGAGCAGGGTTTCATCAAGGATCTCTCTGTACTTTGCTCCGTTCATATTTCCCTTGATCCTGACTAGTCTCCCAGTCCCCAACAGCATGATGCTGCCACCACCATGCATCACCGTAGGGATGGTGCCAGGTTTCTTCAAGACGTGACGCTTGGCATTCAGGCCAAAGAGTTCAATCTTGGTTTCATCAGACCATAGAATCTTGTTTCTCATGGTCTGAGAGTCCTTTAGGTGCCTTTTGGCAAACTCCAAATGGGCTGTCATGTGCCTTTTACAGAGGAGTGGCTTCCATCTGGCCACTCTACCATAACGGCCTGATTGGTGGAGTGCTGCAGAGATGGTTGTCCTTCTGGAAGGTTCTCCCATCTCCACAGAGGAACTCTGGTGCTCTGTCAGAGTGACCATCGGGTTCTTGGTCACCTCCCTGACCAAGGCTCTTCTCCCCCGATTGCTCAGTTTGGCTGGGTAGCCAGCTCTAGGAAGTCTTGGTGGTTCCAAACCTCTTCCATTTAAGAATGATGGAGGCCACTGTGTTCTTGGGGACCTTCAAAGCTGCAGAAATGTTTTGGTACCCTTCTCCAGATCTGTGCCTCGACACAATCCTGTCTCGGAGTTCTACGGACAAGTCCTTCGACCTCATTGCTTGGTTTTTGCTCTGACATGTACTGTCAACTGTGGGACCTTATATAGACAGGTGTGTGCCTTTCCAAATCATGTCCAATCAATTGAATTTACCACAGGTGGACTCCAATCAAGTTGTAGAAACATCTCAAGGATGATCAATGGAAACAGGATGCACCTGAGCTTAATTTCGAGTCTCATAGCAAATGGTCTGAATACTTATGTAAATAAGATATGCATGTTTTTTATTTTTAATACATTTGCAAAAATGTCTAAAAACCTGTTTTCGCTTTGTCATTATGGGGTACTGTGTGTAGATTGATGAGGATTTTTAAAAAGAAATCAATTTTAGAATAAGGCTGTAACGTAACCAAATGTGGAAAAAGTCAAGGGGTCTGAATACTTTCCGTTTATAGCGTGTATAAAGCTGCCCATTTAAACGTACATGCTCTAGCAAAGTGAAATAAATTATTAGAATAATGATTGAAGAGTTGGTAGAAAATAATCATATAATTGAACCTACCTGATGTGAATGTTTGAAACTCTGCACTGTTTTTTTGTTGAAGTGCCGGTGTGCATTATGCAAGACTCAAATTAGTCTGCGAGTCATTGAGGTGCATTTATTAGTTGATGGGAATAACAAAAGTGATGAATTATCCCAGGGGTGAATTACTTCATGAATGTGTATTGTGTGACTTAAATAAGTTATGGCACAAGCTATTGAAGTGTGGGTTTATGTAAAACTGTTTTTTATGATGTTATTTGTCCATGTGAAATTATGCATTTATGGTAGAAATGTGTTTTGGGGCATGATGGAACATTCCTAACGGAAGGGAGTTCCTGGAAAGAGTACTTCGGTGCTCAGTTGGCCTTTGCCTGGGGGAGAGCAGGCTGGGCAGGTAACAGGTTGGCTAGAGGACAGCCATACCTGAGTTTTGTTATAGCAAAGAGTTGTTGCCGGGAATAGTTTATACTGAAAAAAGTATTTATCAATGTCCTGTTTGTTATTTTCTATACAAAGTTTCTTGGCCAATTCGTCCTGTACCTGTTAATATTGTAAATAAAAGCCTCTAAGAGAGGTGAGGTGTCTTGAATTTGGCCTTTACTACTATAGCCCATAAAAGTAAGGAATAAGGTTTTGAAGTGTCTGTCCTATATCTAAGAGATATTTTTGTTGTTGTTGACATTTAACACCTTATTTTTGTTGGCACAAAACGACCTCCACACTTCCATTCATTTGTATGGGTTACCTTCAGATAAGTCCCGTGACACTTGTGGGGGTCATGGAGCAAAACGGAGAACACCATTGTGTTCGTGAGTCTCTCCTTTCCACAGTGGGGTCATATTAGTTTATAGCCCAAACGGTTCAGAAGCTACATACAGAAATTGGCACATCAGCATTACCGACTTCAGACGAGTCCTGTGGGGCTTGTGGGGGTCACAGAGCAAAACGGAGAACACCATCGTTTTCAGGAGTCTCATCTTTTGGAAGGTACAGACGTTTTCGTGAGAAGACCGATTTTCGGGATGTGTCATGGTCTGACAAACACTGCTGTAGCTCTGCCACCTTCCACCGCAGATGTGGATTGAAACTTAGCCCATGCAGAAAACCCGATATCTCTAGTTTAAACTGACGGATTTGGATGGGGATTTTTTTATTATGTTACTTAGATTGACGCACCGGTAGACTCTTATAGACTCTTAAGGATTTTAAGAAATTAACTGTGAGAAGTGTTAGAGCCCCCTGGTTGATGACAAATTGAAAGATTATATGGTTCAAAGAAATGATGCAAAAGAGGTGGCAAACAAGTCAGGCTGATCAGCTGATTGGTTGACATACTGTATATTGAGAAATTGTGACTAAACAACAAAAATAACAATAAATGATATTACCAAACCAAGATAAATGACACAAAACACAATGGAAAATGACTTTGGTATACCTTAAATGATATCATGGGCAGAAAACCCAATTAATCTCCATCGTTCATTGAAGTTAATGGGTCATTTATAACAAAACCTTTCGATATTGCCAATCATTTCAATTACTATTTCACTAGTAAAGTGGAAAAACTCAAAGTGAAATGACAACATTGAATAGTGAGCCATCACATTTTTGTATAAAATATTGAATAATGAAAGAGAAGGATTGATGTTTTGAATTTGGTCAAGTTAGTGTGGGAGAGGAGAAAAACTGTTATCCATCAATAATGATAAGACACCAGGTATAGACAAGCTTGATGGGGAAACTATTGAGAATGGTAGCAAACTGTATTTGCCACCCCTATTTGCTATATCTTCAACCAAAGCCTAAAGGAGAGTATGTCCACAGGCGTGGAAGGAAGCTAAAGTAATTCCACTGCCTAAAAATAGTAAAACACCCTTTGCTGGCTCTAAAAGCTGCCAAATCAGTTTTCTGCCTGTTCTTAGTAAACTGATGGAGAGAATTGTGTTTGACCAAAGTTAGTAGTTAACTACTAATTTTCAGCATGAATATAGAGAAGGGCACTCAACTCCGATGAGTCAGTATCAGAATGGGTGATTTAATAGTAAACTGGTCTTAATTACATCTAAAACTAAAAGCATTGTATATTTGGTTCAAAACATTCTCTAACATGCTGACCACACCGCCCGCATCGCAGGCTCTAGCGTTGCAAAATAAAGGTACACATACATGTTATTCAATCATTGCATCCACACTGCTCGCGCGTGTCAAGAGCGTCTGCGTAGCCAGACACTAAAATAGAACTTGGTTCTATTTGTGATGCTTGACGTGCTGCAAGTCCCGCCTGTCCCATCTCTTCATTGGTTTTTAGGAGCATATACCCACGTGGGTGATTGAAAGATGAACTGAGGTGAACTGAGGTCCACACTCCAGTCCTGTTGGTGGTGGTAATGCACCTTAAAGTTGGTTACCAACCGCCATATAAAGTCCAAAGAAGAAGAAGAAGAAGCAGAAGCCTAAAGGAGGAGAGATTACTAGAAACAAACTCAGTTTCCCCTTTTATCTGTGGATTTATTGTCGGAGTAGAGGACCCTTGTGCATAACAACCCAATATTTATATCCCAGGACAAATTAGCTAACAACAGCAAGCTAGCTAGCTAAATTGCCATACATGTTGAATGCTTTTCAACCTGTCCCCAAATTAATATAGTTGGTTCAGAGTTCGTTTTGATATTTCAACCTGTGTGTCCTGATCGCGTCTGGTGTGGGTGTACAAAATCAACATGTGTGCGATGGCGCACGCACGCTCGTGCGCCCGGTGTAGTCAGCATGTAAGACCTAAACCTTAACTGGAGTTGTGCATAAAGGGTGTGACAATAGACAGGGTTCATACAGTCATGAAAATCCTGTAAAGGTCATGACATTTTTAAATGGTGTTTTCCAGGCCTGGAAAAGATTTGGAAAATGATAAAATCCGGAAAGTTTTGTAAAAGTCATGGGAATACATTTCTGTTAATGTAATTTATTTAGGCACAGTTTTTTAATATTTTATCAATCAAATAAAAATCGACATATCAGCCAGGATCAGAATGACACTAGCACATCTGTTTGCATAGTGCGAGAAGAGTGGGCCGTTGCTCAAGGAGAGAGAGACAATCGGGCATTGCAACAGCAGGTAGGCCTATAAAATATGAAAGAGAACAGATTAACTAGTTAGCCAATTCAAAACATATTATTGCACCCTGTTACGGATACAGGTATCCTGTGTGTGTTTTTGTGTTGTTCCTCTCCTTCTGCCCTAATCACAGGTGTCCGTTATGTTCCTGATTGGTGGTCGTTGGGGTGTCCCCCCTGTCCGACATCCGTTTGGCTGCTGATTGCTGAGGTGGACCAATCAGTGGACATTCCTCTGTATTGCACCACCTGTTTCTGGTTTTTCACTTACACCTCCCATTGTTGTCTAGTTAACGGTTTAGCTATTATTAGCATGTATTCATGTTTTCGTCATGTCCCAAAAAAAATTCCACACTCGCGAATAAGACCATACAAAGTTGATTTACTTTTTTGAACGATTCATATGATTCATTTAAACTATTCTTTTTGATATTGTATTAGTTGGGATTCGGTTCAATCACAGTGAATCATGTGAATCAAAATAACATTCATTTTAGGAAAAAATATTACATGTAGCCTTTCTTTTGGATTATGTGGCTTCAAAACTTGTTTTGTAGATACTTTCAGTTGATTTGGGCATCCAATGTATGGGACATTGCAACTCAATAGATGATAGTCAGCCTGCAAAGTATACACTTCTAAGGTAGCTAAGATAAATATGACTAAACTAGAAAAGGTACATTTGTGAAGAAAATGTGTGGGCTTCAGCTGAATAAAAAGATTTGTAGCCTACCATAGCCATTTGATCTTTGATATATTGAATGAGCAAATTATTTCAAAAGGCATAAAATATATTTGGTTGCAATGTTATACATCAAGAGTGGTCAACCATCCTCCAGGAGAGCTAATGGGTGTGCAGGCTTTTATTCCAGTCCCCCTCTAACAAACCACATTTTAGACATCAGCTGCTCAATCGGACCTTGATAAACTGTCTCTGGTGTGTTTCAGCAGGGCTTGATCAAAAGCCTGCACACGCAGTAGCTTTCCAGACTGAGGGTTGACCACATGCGTTTTATGCAGTTGCCTAACAGGTGTTATATTTTGTGGGGTTAAGTGCCTCGCACAATGACAGGAGATGGTACATGGGATCAGAGAGCAGCCTTCCAGTGTCGATACCACATTACTCTTCCTTTTTTATACATACATAGAGACGCCGCCAATTGTTGGTCATGAAAATTTGGTGAAAAGTCATGAAATTCCATTTGTCAAAACGTGTATGAACTCTGGTGTTCGTCGGAGAAATTATTTTAACCTAAAACATTTAATAAAGACATTTTATAGTAACATATTATGGGGAATGGGAATGAGTGCTACTTACAGTGTTGGGAATGCATCACGGCAGTGATTGAATGAGGGTATTGAGGGGTTCAGAGGCTTCAGTGCAGGACATGCTCATCATGGATGGATGGTGTTGGAAAAGAGCTCAACTCTTCCACTGTGGAAAGGATTTGACTGGGAAGACAAAAAACAATAACACAGCAGTTAGACAAAAAAGCTAAGAAAGAGTTAAAAGATTAAAATAATGTTGATGTGTAATAATGTGATTGAGTATGTGATTGACTCTACATACAGTAATGAGAGACAATTGACAGGGCTTGACACTTGTAGTGGAGTGGTCATCATCACCACTTAAACAGGGAACAGGAGGAGACTTAGATGTAAATACAAATAGCAGATACATTCCATTACAGCAAGGCTTTCCTAGGTTTGGGCAACAAGTTTCTCAATGAAGTTAAACACAGACATCTCAGAATTCACAAATCAAACAGACTGCGCATCTCACCCACCTGACACATCAAAGTGGCCCAAGAAATGTTCCTGAATAAAGCCCTGATCATCCAAATACCTGACGATAACTGACAACTGATCTGTAAACAATGTCTTGTTGCGGGACGAAGCAATTTTAATGGATGATTCGATGGAAGCTATCAATTAATTATGAATTGATTTCGACATTCCAGAGAAGACAGTAGAAACATCCATAAGCCCCATACACTACCCACCACTGTGACCTGTACGCTCTTGTTGGCTGGTCCTCACTACATGTTCGTCGTCAAACCCACTGGCTCCAGGCCATCTATAAATCACTGCTAGGCAAATCCCCGCCTTATCTTAGCTCATTGGTCACCATAGCAGCACCCACCCGTAGTCTGCGCTCCAGCAGGTATATCTCACTGGTCATTCCCAAAGCCAACACCTCCTTTGGCCGCCATTCCTTCCAGTTCTCTGCTGCCAATGACTGGAACGAATTGCAAAAATCTCTGAAGCTGGAGACTCTTATCTCCCTCAATAACTTTAAGCATCAGTTGTCAGAGCACCTTACCGATCACTGCACCTGTACACAGCCCATCTGAAATTAGCCCACCCAACTACCTCATCCCTATATTGTTATTTATTTTGCTCTTTTGCACCCCAGTATCTCTATTTGCACATAATCTCTTGCACATCTAGCATTCCAGTGTTAATACTATTGTAATTATTCTGCACTATAGCCTATTTATTGCCTTACCTCCATAACTTGCTACATTTACACACTGTATATATATTTTCTGTTGTATTTCTGACTTTATGTTTTTTACCCCATATGTAACTCTGTGTTGTTTTTATTGCACTACTTTGCTTTATCTTGGCCAGGTCGCAGTTGTAAATGAGAACCTGTTCTCAACTGGCTTACCTGGTTAAATAAAGGTGAAATAAAAATAAAAAAAGCTCATCAAGTAAAGCGTCGTAACGTGCAATTACCTCTGTGAGCTCCTTGTAGTTGCCCTCGTTAGCGGAATTGTCCCTCTCATCGTGTCCCCTAAAAGCCAACTCTTGCATGCCCAAATATGCAGTAGTGGTGATAAGCTGCTTGAAAATATCCCTGTTTATTCTTACCTTCAAGTTGTGTTGTGCAGTTTGAATACACAGACCTATCTACCTCCTCCATCTCCTGTAGTTTGAAGAAACTAATTTGAATGGAATAATATCCTAAAAATGCTCTACTATCACTATCTTAATATCTCAATCTATCCAACAATGCCACCAACTCGTCAAGCTTCTAAATCACACATTCGTAATACTAGGTTCATTCTCTGATCCGTTGTGCAGCGCAAGAGAGGTGATCAAGTTAAACTTGAAATTCAATACTTATGTTTTCCAGCTAATTATATTTTAACTATACATTAACTATCCAAGATGTGCTAAATAAATTACCTCCAGCTCAGGGCTCTAGCTATGCATTTGGTGTGCTAGCTAAGTGGCTACCTTGCAAAATCAAGCTTTTTGGTTTCAGCAGAGACAATCAATCCCCTCTTGGATCAAGATCCCTGTTGTCTAATATTTTTTGGGGTGCGTGCAGCAAACTGTGAGTAGCCTTTTGAGATAGTTGTATAACTTTATGAACTGGGTTGTCTGTCCTTACATTTAGGTTGTTCGCTTGCACTTTTGAGCATTTAGCTAGCGTCCGCTATGGGGATTCGCTAGTAATTTGTTAGCATATTTGTTTTGTTTTTTGTTTGGGAAGAAATAACGCCGCAAACAATCAATTTTAATAGCCCATTTCACGAATATCAGCAATCTGGGCACAACCCCTTTAACCCCTAAAGATCAAACAGAGGCAAACTAGTAATTTGATTCCTGGGTTGTGTCCCAAATGGCAGTCTATTTCCTATGTAGTGCACTTCTTTTGACCAAGGCCCATAAGGCTGTGTTCAAAGTAGTGCACTACATGGGTAATAGGGTGCCATTTGGGACACAGACCCATTCTCACCAGACATATAACGTAAAACATGCATCCAGTGACTACCTCTGTCACAGTCAATCCTGGTAGACAAACACTAGAAGAGACACGCAGACAGTTTAGAAGCCTATTTGACTTGTAAATCAGTGGGGAGGGTCAATGACATAGTGTGTCTCAAATGGCATCCTATAGAGTGCGCTACTTTTAGCCAGAGACATATACGGCTCTGGTCAAGTGTAGTACATTATATAGGGAATAGAGTGCCATTTGGGATGTACTCACATAGGGCTCTGATCACCCTCTGCGGGGTCGGAAAAACAACTGCATGCATCCGTTTTCAGGGGAAATGGAAAGCCTTCCACTTTTGGACGTTAACAAGGCGACACTCCATCTTAACTCCTTCACATTTACTGGATTGGTTCAACAGTGCAGAAGAGAACCATCCTGACAGGACAAGAAAAATCACGCTCAGGCGTTTCTTTTACGCCTGCTACGTGAGGTTCTGATAGACAAACACTAGAATAGACATTTTAGGGCAGAAGGCCGTGTGTTGTTATGATTCTGGATGGCCAGATGGCTAGCAACAATGACAAGAAGCTGCCATGTGGGGAATCGTATGCGGCATGTTTAAGCTAGTTTTATCTTGTTCTTGATACCATGTCTTGTTTTGAGGTGTTGTTTTGAGGTGTTTTGATTGTCACATCTATACCAAAATGGCTTAAATTTGCTAGCTAGCTAAACAACAACTGTAACGATGTATTTGAGAGACAACAAGTGCTCATTGTGCAAATATATTTGTTTTCAATAAACATTGGAGACAATCTAGTTTACATGTTGTCATTAATCTAAGCCAACCCCCTCTGTTTTGCTCCATAGTTTGCGCACGTGTCAGTTGTGTTGCTAAACAACCAACCCGTCTATGCTCCATGGGTCTGTCAGTTAGCTTAGTGGTTAAGAGCGTTGTGCCAGTAACCGAAAGGTCGCTGGTTCTAATCCCCGAGCCGACTAGGTGAAAAATCTGTCGAAGTGCCCTTGAGCAAGCACTTAACCCTAATTGCGCCTGTAAGTCGCTCTGGATAAGAGTGTCTGTTAAATGACCAAAAAAATAAAGATAAAAAATTGAAAATAAAAAAGTTTTAAAAGAAAGAATAAAATATTAATAAAATAAAAATTATAATAACAAAAAAGGCTGAATGGCTTCTGTTGGGCTGCAATGGCTGGGCTTTACTGCCCTCTAGTGGTTAGGCGACGTAAGTGCTAAACCTGCTTTAACAGAGCCCTGAAAAATAGTGCCTTCAGAAAAGTATTCATACCCCTTGACTTATAACACATTTTGTGTCAAATGGATTAAATCGATTTTATGTTTGTAGACATTTTTCAAATGTATTGAAAATGAAACGCAGAAAATCACCCCTGAGTCAATTGATGTTAGAATCACCTTTGGCAGTCTCTAAGAGCTTTGCACACCTGGATTGTACAATATTTTCACATTGTTATTTTTTAAATTCTTCAAGCTCTGTCAAGTTGGTTGTTGATCATTGCTAGATAGCCATTTTAAAGTCTTGCCATAGATTTTCAAAACGATTTAAGTCAAAACAGTACAGTAACTAAGAAATACCTGGGATAGGATAAAGTAATCCTTCTACCCCCCCTTACCCCACCCCCCCAAAAAATAAAAAAATAAATACATATTGTAAAGTGGTTATCCCACTGGCTATAAGGTGAATGCACCAATTTGTAAGTCGCTCTGGATAAGAGCATCTGCTAAATGACGTAAATTTAATGTAAATGTAAATGTAACTAGGCCACTTAGGAACATTCAATGTCGTCTTGGTAAGCAACTCCAGTGTATATTTTGCCTTGTGTTTTAGGTTATAGTCCTGCTGAAAGGTGAATTTGTCTCCCAGTGTCTGCTGGAAAGCAGACTGAGCCAGGTTTTCCTCTAGGATTTTGCCTGTGCTTAGCTCATTTCTGTTTCTTTTTATAAAAATAAAAAACTCCCTAGTCCTTGCCAATGACAAGCATTCCCATAACATGATGTAACCACCACCATGCTTGAAAATATGAAGAGTGGTACTCAGTGATGTGTTGTGTTGGATTTGCCCCAATCACAACACTTTATATTCAGGACGTAAAGTTAATTTCTTTGCCACATTTTTTGCCGTTTTATTTTAGCGCCTTATTGCAAACATGATGGATGTTTTGCAATATTTTTTATTCTGTACAGGCTTCCTTCTTTTCACTGTCATTTAGGTTAGTATTGTGGAGTAACTACAATGTTGTTGATCCATTCTCCGTTTTCTCTTATCACAGCCGTTAAACTCTGTAACTGTTTTAAAGTCACCATTAGCCTCATGGTGAAATCCCTGAGCTGTTTCTTTCCTCTCTGGCAACTAGGTTAGGAAGGGAGCCTGTATCTTTGTAGTGACTCTGTGTATTGATACACTATCGAAAGTGTGATTAATAACTACACCATGCTCAAAGCGATATTCAATGTCTGCTTTTTAAATGTTTACCCATCAACCAATAAGTAACCTTCTTTGTGAGGCATTGGAAAACCTCCCTGGTCTTTGTGGTTGAATCTGTGTCTGAAATTCACTGCTCAACTGAGGGACCTTACAGATAATTGTATGTGTGGGTTACAGAGATGAGGAAGTCATTCAAAGATAATGTTAAACACTATTATTGCACACAGAGTGAGTCCATGTAACTTATGTGACTTGTTAAGAAAATTCTTACACCTGAACTTATTTAGGCTAGCCATGACAAAGGGGTTGAATACTTATTGACTCAAGACATTTCAGCTTTCATTTTTAATTAATTTGTAAAAGAACATCTAAAAACATAATTCCACTTTGACATTATGGGGTATTGTGTGTAGGCCAGTGACACAACATCTCAGTTGAATAAATGTGAAATGACAAACACAACAAAATGGGGAAAAAGTCAAGGGGTGTGAATACTTTCTGAAGGCTCGTCTATCCATCCCTCTATTTATCAATCTATTCATCCCACTCTCTCGCTCTCCCTCTCTCGCTCTCTCCCCCCCAGACAGTCTGATGCTGGGTACGGAGATCGACCTGCAGCAAGTGGAGAACAATGTGGTCGCCATGGAAATGGTTCTGAAGGCGTGGCTACACGACCAGGGCAGAGACAGAGAACACTTCCACTTGTTACTGCTACCTGGCCAGGGGGGGACTACTACACCTAGTCATGGACAGAGACCTAGTCCAGGTACTGTAATACCAGGGCCTGTACCCCCCCGTCTGTCTGTGTGTTCCAGTTTAAAAGCATGACACACAGACATGTTTAAGTGAGCATTTTTGTCCCCTTTAAACATAGAGAGTAACACATCTCACTGTATCTTCAGAACAAAGCAGACTTTGATGTAACTGGTCGGCCTGGACATTCCAGAACTACATAGAATGGACTCATTCATAACCATAACCAGACATGGTTTTATTGAAACACACACCCACATACATGGCCTAGGGCTGTGGGGACACGCACCACACACACACATGGCTCACACACACTTTTACACTTTTGAAATCCTTGTATTTAGGGCAATGTAATAAAAGCTTTTTAATTTTGCCTAATTCGTAGTGGCTTTGGAATGTTATGAGGAGTTATGAGGAGCCATGCTCATTGCTCACATAGAACACGCATACGCCACACACACACATTGCTTACATAGACAGTCGGACAGTTGAACCAAATTACCTTGCATCATGAAGATGAATGAAACTAGGAGAGGTGGGGAGAGAAACCTAGAGAGAGAGGGTAAGAAGGGAGAGCGAGAAAGGGGGGGAAGGAAATGGAGAGAGAGGAAGAGATGGAGAAAGAGAGAGGGGAAGAAAGAGAGTGTGGGGGTGTAGCGAGAGATGAGGGAGAGAGAAAGATAAGTAATGAGAGAATGACGTCATCTCTTAACATTTTTACATTACATTTTAGTCATTTAGCAGACGCTCTTATCTAGAGCAACTTACAGTTAGTAAGTAACTTCTTAACTGTCCCTTGCTGTCCAAGGTGAGCTGCATGAGGGTGTATTGTCCACAAAAACACACAGACACACACACACACACACAGTTCCAAGTTGAGTATAAGAGGCTGTGTAGTCCTTTGAAATGCAAAACAACTATGGAGGAAACTAGACTGGGAAACTGTGTGTGTGTACAGTATTGTGTGTGTGTGTTGCAGGGCGCTGCGTGCAGATGGTGTGTGTGTGAGAGTGTGTTGTACGGCCTACCCCCTCTTTATCAAGTAAGATGGACAGACACCATTGAGGTTTTTAAATCGCATTTTTAGCCTATTTTGGACATCCTTTGTGTTCTCTTCTTTTATTTATCCCTTCTTGTTTGCTTTTAGTTCTTTTCATTTTATTGTTTACAATGAAGTGTGTTGTGATTTTAAATATAACTTAACTCGTTTGATATGATCCTCAGGCTTACAACCTGTTGGCAACTGATGAAATGGAGAGCAACCATCCCCTCTTCCACGCTCTCTGTCACACACTCAGGGTCAGCAGGGGGGTGAGAGTGAGGGAAAGAGAAACAGAGGGATGATGAAAAGAGATGGAGGGTGAGGGAGAGAGAAGGGGGGAGAGAGAGAGAGAGGGTGTTTGGAGTGCGTGCCTGTTTGTGTGTGCGCGTGCCACATGCACGTGTTTTGATGAGATCACACGTGTGTTTCCAGGCTTGTGACTGGTTACTGTTGGAGTGTTCTGAGCCTAGTTCTGGTTCTATTGGTTCCAATTCTATTGGTTCTGGTGTGTGTTACCACTATCCACTCCAGCCAACGGCCTCTTTCTCTTTGTTTTCTTTCTTTCTCATGCTTGGGACTGGTTCCTACTGGTACGTTCAGAGCCTGCTACAGGTGACTCAACTGGTGGTGTGTGTTGCCACTACTTGCTCCAACCCTCTGCCTCCCTCTCCCTCCTCTTGAAACCTGTGGCCAACAGAGAGCTGCTGCTGTCCTGCCAACTGCCTGTGTCAAATCAGGACCCCCCCGCCAGACGCATTCAGCACCATACAGGTACACACACACACACACTGAGGCTGTTTTTAGTAGAGATTAAACATATTGCAATTACAAATGTGTTTCAGAGTTGTGTGGATCAGCTATAGGAGGTGTCTGAGGAGTAACCTCTACCAGGAACCCTCATATCCCTACAGGTAGTCTGTGTGTGTGTGTTTGTTTTGTTGACCAGAGGACTGCTGTCCAGACCCTCATATTTATACAGGTAGAGAGAGGGTGGAAGAGATGCCATTAATGAAGAAATAAGGTTATGATGATTAGGAGCTGGAAGAGGAGGAGGAGGAGGAGGAGGAGGAGGAGGAGGAGGAGGAGGATGATGATGATGATGATGGTTGTGCCTGATCTATGACACCTCGTGAGTATGAATTTAGTCATGGTACTTACAATACAATAGTTGATCAATCATTTCCCCTACAGACCCCAGCAGACACCCCGCAGGGACCAACCACGGCCAGCAGAGGGCCCCGCAACAACACACACTCGACAGCCAAGACAGGTTTGTTTGTCCCTGTTTAGTCTACTACTTGCCCATACGACCCCTACCCCTGGCTGCCTGACCCCACTGGAAGGCTAGGTGGAACATCACCATCTTTTCAGATTTGCCCGGGGTTTGTGTGATGATCTGAAAGGATTGGATAGGTGAAAACAATATCATATGGTTGAGATTCCACTACACAATGTAGTGGAGAGGTCACTGACCATTGGACTGTTTCATATCAGTATTATCATCTAGGAGTGTTTATGAAGTGCTCCTAGTCCTGGTAAATGATTACTTCAACCTATGACGGGGAAAAGGTCATACAGGGATATACTTTAGCAGTTTACATTCTGTTCAACTTAATTGCAGTGTGCTAACATTAACACAATATACATTTTTAAAAACTAACAAAAAACACAGTTGAATTTTAAGATGTGTTTCTTACACTATCCGCTAGATGGCAGTATTCACTTATTGACTTTTGAGCCATTTCTAAAAGTATGTCACACATACACACACATTCCTTCTCTGCGGTGATTTCACATTATTAGAGGAGTGATTCACCAAATCGAATCACCTTGTTTCGATCTAGGTCAAAGAGATGAGAGAGAGAGCAAGGTTACGTCCCAAATGGCACCCTATTCCCTTTAAAGTACACTACTTTTGACCAGGGCCCATAGTTAGTCTATGTAGCATGTAGAATTGGCATGTGTGGTCCGGAGCAAGTTGATCCGGTCAATAGTAGTGCACTACGTAGAGAATAGAGGGCAATTTGGGACGCAGCCTGGAACTGTCACCCGTTCCCTGTTACTGCGGAGGCTCCTCTGTGTTCCAAAGATGAAATCATAGTCACAACAGTACTGGTGTGCTCTTAAAAAGAAAATAAATAACACTTTATTTTTGTTACCTGAGTGACAGTCTATGTGTGCTATCATGCTAACTCCTTGTCATTCATTGTCATGTTTGGCTTGAAAAAACTCTGGGACCCTGTCACTCTGACCTGTTCTGTGTGTGCGTGAACGCGCGTGTGTGTGTGTGTAATGGTTAGCTATATGAGTAATCTCTGATAAGGTATCCTGCAATGCAAATAGACCATGTAATGTGACATAGTGTACAGTCATTCACTCACTCACTGCTTTCTTTACTCCACCCTCTCCCTTATCTTTATCTCAGCTCCCTCCCTCTTGCCTCCCATCTTTTTTCCTTTTCTCCATCTCTCTCTTTCTGCATTGTCTACTTCACTCTTTCTCTCTCCCCTCCCTTTATATCAAATTTGCCAGTCTTCCTCTACCTCCTTCCCAGACAGTACACAGGAACTTACTCTGCACTCTCTCTATCTCCTCCCTCCATCCCCTTCTCCTCCCAGCAGATATGGCTTCCCTTATCCTGTTTGTTTGTTGACCTGATCCCTTTTAAATGTAAGGTATTGCTTGCAATATACATGATGGACATTGGTGTACATATGTTCATTCTGAAGCCATGCTCTGATGCTTTTTATTGTATTTAACTTGAACTGTACAGTTTAAAGCATATTTTTAAAAAAAAACATCCTCTGTGTTTGCAGACTGCTGTTATTATAATCTGCTAAGGGTCAACCCAAAATAACTTCTGGAATTTTAGAACTTCTACAATCTACACTGAACAAAAATATAAACACAACATGTAAAGTGCTGGTCCCAATTTTCATGAGCTGAAATAGAAGATCACAGAAATGTTCCATATGCACAAAAGCTTATTTATCTCAAATTCTGTGCACAAATTTGTTTACATCCCTGTTAGTGAGCATTTTATATTTTGTCAAGATAATCCATCCACCTGACAGGTATGGCATATCAAGAAGCTGATTGAACGGCATGATCTTTACACAGGTGCACCTAGTGCCACTCTAAAATGTGCAGTTTTGTCACACAACACAATGCCACAGATGTCTCAAGTTTTGAGGGAGCATGCAATTGGCATGCTGACTGCAGGAATGTCCACCAGAGCTGTTGCCAGAGAATTTAATGTTCATTTCTCTACCATAAGCCGCCTCCAACGTCGTTTTAGAGAATTTGGCAGTACGTCCAACCGGCCTCAAAACCGCAGACCACGTGTAACCACGCCAGCCCAGGACCTCCACATCCGGCTTCTTCACCTGACTGGCTGGGCCTGACTCCCCAGTGGTAGCCTGGCTCCCAAGTGGGTGGGCCTATACCCTCCCTGGCCCACCCATGGCTGCGCCCCTAACCAATCATGTGAAATCCATAGATTAGGACCTAATACATTTATTTCAATTGACTGATTTCCTTTTATGAACTGTAACTGTAAATATTTTTGTTCAGTATAGTATTTACAATATAAAAGAACACGCCTTGGTTCCTCTTTCTATATTAAGGCTTCTTTAAGCCACCAAAACCTACATTTAGCCATAGTGTGGTACAGTACAAGTCTGTTTCAGTTGCGAACAGCAGTTTTCAGTGCTTAGGCTAGAGGTCCCTTTTCATCCTGTCCTCTCTAGCATGGCCAAATAGTGGCACCTTAAACATAGCCTACACACACACACATACAGTACACACACACACACACAGTACACACACACACACATTAAATCAACGTTTATTTGTCACAGGATACAGCAAGTTTAAACAGTACAGTGAAATGCTTACTTGCAAGCTCTCAACATTGCAGTACAGACACACACACACACACACACACACACACACACACACACACACACCCTAAAACACAAGTGGTCATGTTAGTTCAGAGGGCCTCTGTACCCTTTTACTGGACTTCCTCTTTTTACAACCGTTCCAGTTTCAGTTGTGTATGTGTGTGACTGAGAGGACAATTTAATTATTATTTTTATAGACGAGAGGACACGGAAACGGAACACAGTACACACACGCACAAGAAGCAATCGTGTTGCTACTACCCTGGATCCGCCATAGAAGTAGTTTAGCAATGTATGCCAAATCTATTAATATACCTTGGCAGCATATTTTTTTTCTATTTCTAACTACACAGGTGAGGAGATGTCATTTTAAACATAAGTAAAAATACATCTTCCAATAAGAGATAAAGGAAAATAAATACACCAAAGAGGGATAAACTAAAGCTTCTTCAAACAAGGGTGAGTTTCCAAATGGCACCCTATTTCCCTCTATAGTGCACTACCTTTGGCCAGGGCCAATTCAGACTTAGAAACCTTTCCTACCACTTCACAGTAGTTGGTATACAGACTTACCTGATGGAGGCGCGAATCGAGGTTTGCAGTTATGGTTATTTTGCGCGCAATGAATAAGAGTGCGTTCCAGCCCTAATACATTGCTGATGCATGCCAGATTGTACAACACCTGGATAGGTAGTTTACGTATAAACTAACCACATCTTATGTTCTAGCAATCTGGTGCCTAAGCAGGGGAACACGACCTACATTTAATTCAACCCCAGAAAACACACACTGGTGACCTACCAATTTGATCAGGGAGTTTTTGTTCAATTTGTTTTTCTGTTAATTTATCTAAAGCAACCACCTTTAAATAATGTGTACCTATTAATTAGAATTTGACTGGCACAAGACTTGAATGTAGACTATGGAGAATGCATTCAGAATATAGAAGGATAGCCATTAAAACATATGCATATTTGTCTCCGTTTCAGAACCCATGGGGGGTTAGATATAAAAACAATGATTTTACACATTATTTACGTTTAGGGAATAATCCTGAATCCTAAAATAGAGCCTTTACACACAAACAAAAAAAAGTTGTTTTGATTCATTCTGAAAGTTTCCACATTCAGTTCATTAGTAGTAACATTGGAAGTAGTGTAGCCTACAATATAATTCATTATAATATGGATAATAGTATACTATAGTGTGATATAATAAATATACTCTAATTGTCCGCATTGATCGTGTGATGACAAGTGCCAAGTCTTCGGCCGTGCAGTTTGAGCTCCGTAATGATTTAATAAGCCTACTTGTCCCAATGTTTTTAGTTTTACTACTATTTGCATTTGGCCTTCATTAAATAGTATCCACTATTACTTGACCCTCAACCACAAGGAAGTGACAGCGTTTATAGATTACAAACAGTGGAATGGAATCATATGACTGTAGGGAACGGAACGAACACTAAATTGACTGTTAAATATACATGGTACCCGATAGTGGCTAATAATATTTAACAAATAGCCTACAAATTGAAGGAAAGGCATAACTAGGCTACCTGCCATCTTGATATGCTTTTCAGTTTCCTGCCATATGACTGGTTTCACATTCATCTCCAACAATCATAAGGTAAAATATATATTTACAATCCCCTTAACAAAATGGATTACTCATTTACCTAGTTCTTATCCATTTATAGATTATAGTGCATGGAGAATGCTGTTATTTCTATCGGGGAAAAGTACTCCTTTTTCCACTTGGAACCGGCAGGTTTCCTCGCATGTGAAGGTGGTGGAATTATTAGGGAATTAAGTCAGGGTCAGAATACGGCGTATCTGTAAACACTCCTCTGCCAAATCTCAATTTCAATGATCTCCACGCCAAACGTGTACCTTGCTCGCACTGCCGTTTCCTCATGCTTAAGTTCAAAGTCAGAATACACTTAGAGAGAAAAGTGCATAAAAAGGGAATAAAGTTCCATTTACACGCACGTAACTTGGGTCTGAATTCCCCCATAGTGAATAGGGTGCCATTCTGGGCTCAAACATAGAGATTAAAGAGATTTGAGTTACTCAGCGTCTCCAGTGACTTGATAGCTGACATGTGGGAGATCGATAACAGCTGTAACACACACACACACACACACACAGTGCGACAGACACACACACATGCAGAGTGAGACACACACACACACAGAGAGAGCTAAGCACAGACACACACAGAGCAAGGCACACAGACACGTGGGAGTCAGACACACACTCTCTCTCACACACACACACACACACACACACACACACACACACACACACACACACACACACACACACACACACACACACACACAGTCAGACAGACACACACACATGTGGGAGAGAGGCTAATATAAAGACCTGCTGGTTGATAAAACTGTCTGGCAATTTTTTTTCCAATTTTACTTTAGTGCCTTATTGCAAACAGGATGCAATGAATATTTTTATTCTGTACAGGCTTCCTTCTTTTCACTCTGTCATTTAGCTTGGTATTATGGAGTAACTACTGTTAAAGTCACCATTGGCCTCATGGTAAAATCCCAGAGTGGTTTCCTTCCTCTCCATCATTCTTAAATGGAAAAAGTTTGGAAGCATCAAGACTCTTCCTAGAGCTGGCCGCCCGGCAAAACTGATCCTTGATGAAAGCCTGATCCAGAGTGCTCAGGACCTCAGGCTCCAACAGGACAACGACCCTAAGCACACAGCCAAGACGACGCAGGAGTGCCTTCGAGACAAGTCTCTGAATGTCCTTGAGTGGCCCAGCCAGAGCCCGGACTTGAACCCGATCGAACATCTCTGGAGAGACCTGAAAATAGCTGTGCAGTGACGCTCCCCATCCAACCTGTCAGAGTTTGAGAGGATCTGCAGAGAAGAATGGGAGAAACTCCCCAACTACAGGTGTGCCAAGCTTGTAAAGCCATACCCAAGAAGAATTGAGGCTGTAATCACTGCCAAGGGTGCTTCAACAAAGTACTGAGTAAAGGGTCTGAATACTTATGTAAATGTTATTTCAGTTTTTTATTTTTTATAAATTAGCAAACATTTCTAAAAACCTGTTTTTGCTTTGTCATCATGGGGTATTGTGTGTAAATTGATTAGGGGAAAAAACAATTTAATCCATTTTACATTACAGTCATTTAGCAGACGCTCTTATCCAGAGCGACTTACAGTTAGTGCATACATTATTATTTTTATTTTTTTCATACTGGCCCCCCGTGGGAATCGAACCCACAACCCTAGCGTTGCAAACACCATGCTCTACCAACTGAGCTACATCCCTGCCGGCCATTCCCTCCCCTACCCTGGACGACGCTGAGCCAATTGTGCGCCGCCCCATGGGTCTCCTGGTCGCGGCCGGCTACGACAAAGCCTGGATTCGAACCAGGATCTCTAGTGGCACAGCTAGCACTGCGATGCAGTGCCTTAGACCACTGCGCCACTCGCTAGAATAAGGCTGTAATGTAACAAAATGTGGAAAGATTCAAGGGGTCTGAATACTTTCTGAATGCACTGTACATATGAAATGAGTAAAACAGTACGTAAACATTATTAAAGTGACTAGTGTTCCATTATTAAAGTGACCAATGATTCCATGTCTATGTACATAGGACAGTAGCCTCTAAGGTGCAAGGTTGAGTAACCAGGTGGTAGCCGGCTAGTGATGGCTATTTATCAGTCTGATGGCCTTGAGATAGAAACTTTTTCAGTCTCTCGGTCCCAGCTTTAATGCACCTGTACTGACCTCGCTTTCTTGATGATAGTGGGGTGAACAGGCCATGGCTCAGGTGGTTGATGTCCTTGATTATCTTTTTGGCCTTCCTGTGACAGCGGGTGCTGTAGGTGTCATGGAGGGCAGGCAGTGTGCCCCCGGTGATGCGTTGGGCAGACCGCACCACCCTCTGGAGAGCCCTGCGGTTGCGGGTGGTGCAGTTGCAGTACCAGGCGTTGATACAGCCTGACAGGATGCTCTCAGTTGTGCATCTGTAAAAGTTTGTGAGGGTCTTAAGGGCCAAGCCAAATTTCTTCAACCTCCTTAGGTTTCCTGTAGCTCAGTTGGTAGAGCATGGCACTTGCAACGCCAGGGTTGTGGGTTCAATTCCCACGAGGGGCCAGTATGAAAAATGTATGCACTCACTAACTGTAAGTTGCTCTGGATAAGAGCGTCTGCTAAATGACTAAAATGTAAAATGTTGAAGAGGCATCTTCACCACACGGTCTGTGTTGGTGGACTATTTCAAATTGTCAGTGAATTGAAGCTTTTCACCTCCATTGCGGTCCCGTCGATGTGGATAGGGGCTCTGCTGTATCCTGAAGTCCACGATTAGCTTCTTATTTTTGTTGACGTTGAGGGAGAGGGAGAGGTTATTTTCCTGGCACCACTCCGCTAGGGCCCTCACCTCCTCCCTGTAGGCTGTCTCGTTATTGTTGGTAATCAGGCCTACTGCTGTTGTGTCGTCTGCAAACTTGACGATTGAGTTGGAGGTGTGCGTGGCCACGCAGTCATGGGTGAACAGGGAGTACAGGAGGGGGCTGAGCACGCACCCTTGTGGGGCCCCTGTGTTGAGGATCAGCGTAGTGGAGGTGTTGTTTCCTTCCTTCACCACCTGGGGGCACCCCGTCAGCAAGTCCAGGACCCAGTTGAACAGGGCGGGGTTCAGACCCAGGGCCCGAGCTTAATGATGAGCTTGGAGGGTACTATGGTGTTTTACGCTGCTGCTACTCTCTGTTTATTATCTTTTAGTCACTTTAATAACTCTACCTACATGTACATATTACCCCAATTACCTCGACTAACCGGTGCCCCCGCACATTGACTCGGTACCGGTACCCCCTGTATATAGCCTCGCTATTGTTATTTTTACTGCTGCTCTTTAATTATTTGTTACTTTTATTTCGTATTATTTTATATTGTTTTTTTATTTTTTTATTTTATTTATGGTATTCTTTCTTAAAACTGCATTGTTGGTTAAGGGCTTGTAAGTAAGCATTTCACTGTAAGGTCTACACCTGTTGTATTCGGCACATGTGACAAATAAAATGTGATTTGATTTGTTGAAGGCTGAGCTATAGTCAATGAACAGCATTCTTACATAGGTATTCCTCTTGTCCAGATGGGATAGGGCAGTGTGCAGTGTGATGGCGATTGCCTCGTCTGTGGATCTATTGGGGAGGTATGCAAATTGAAGTGGGTATAGGTTGTCAGGTAAGGTGGAGGTGATATGCTCTCAATGATAGCATTATGACATCTTTCTACAATCCCAGTATTGTTTTGTTGTTGTTTTTAGTCAATTCCTAACGACCAACTGGTACCGTGGCCGTGAAATTGACCTGAAAGATTCCTTCCTTTTTTTCCACCGTGGTGTTCTGTTGTCTGGTTGTCGTTAGCAACGTTCCAGGGACGCCAGCCCTAGCTCTGACATGCAGTGAATCTCAACCAAGACCTCTCAGAAAAAACGAGTGAGAGAAAGAGAAAAAATAACTCAATTGGTATGTTGATGAATACTGGCTAACTTAACGAAGTGTCTGGTTGGCTCTGGTAGCAGGTACACACAGTTCTAGGCCTTTTACCTATCTGTCTGTCTGTCTGTCTGTATCTGTCACCCTCTTTTTCTTCTCCTCTCTTTCTTCCCCATCCCTTTTTTCAAGATCTTCTTCCTCACTCTCTCTTCACCTTTCCCTGACTTGATTTCTCTCCCTCTCTTGTCTTACCAAACTTTCTTTATTTTCTCTTCTCTCTTTCCCCCTCGCTCCCCCTCTTTCCATCTGGATGTTTTTTTTAGATACACCTCCACCCTCCATCTTTCCAAATCCCTGATCTGTTCATCACAATGCTCTCCTCCCTTTCAATACACACACACACCCACAAATTAGTGGATTTGGCTAATTCCGCCACACCCATTACTGACAGGTGTATAAAATCGAGCACACTGCCATGCAATCTCCATAGACAAACATTGGTAGCAGAATGGCCTTACTGAAGAGCTCAGTGAATTTCAATGTGGCACCGTCATAGGATGCCACCTTTCCAACAAGTCAGTTTGTCAAATTTCTGCCCTGCTAAAGCTGCCCCGGTCAACTTTAAGTGCTGTTATAGTGAAGTGGAAACGTCAAGGAGCAACAACAGCTCAGCCACGAAGTGGTAGGCCACACAAGCTCACAGAACGTGACCACCGAGTGCTGAAGCACGTAAAAATTGTCTGTCCTCGGTTGCAACACTCAATATTGAGTTCCAAACTGCCTCTGGAAGCAACGTCAGCACAAGAACTGTTCGTTGTGAGCTTCATTAAATGGGTTTCCATGGCCGAGCAGCCGCATACAAGCCTAAGATCACCATGCGCGATGCCAAGCGTCGGCTGGAGTGGTGTAAAGCTCGCCGCCATTGAACTCTGGAGCATTGGAAACATGTTCTCTGGAGTGATGAATCACGTTTGGCGGATGCCAGGAGAACTCTACCTGCCCCAATGCATAGTGCCAACTGTAAAGTTTGGTGGAGGAGGAATAATGGTCTGTGGCTGTTTTTAATGGTTTGGGCTAGACCCCTTAGTTCCAGTGAAGGGAAATCTTAACGCTACAGCATACAATGACATTCTAGACGATTCTGTGCTTCCAACTTTGTGGCAACAGTTTGGGGAAGGTCCTTTCCTGTTTCAGCATGACAATGCCTCCGTGCACAAAGCGAGGTCCATACAGAAATCGTTTGTCGAGATTGGTGTGGAAGAACTTGACTGGCCTGCACAAAGCCCTGACCTCAACCCCATCACACAGCCTTTGGGATGAATTGGAACGCCGACTGCGAGCCAGGCCTAATCGCCCAACATCAGTGCCCGACCTCACTAACACTCTTGTGGCAAGTCCCCGCAGCAATGTTCCAACATCTTGTGGAAAGCCTTCCCAGAAGAGTGGAGGCTGTTATAGCAGCAAAGGGGGGACCAACTCCGTATTAATGCCCATGATTTTGGAATGAGTCGTTCGACCAGCACGTGTCCACATATTTTTGGTCATGTAGTGTATGTATAGAAATATTGGAAACTGTTATTCTCTGTATTATGGAAATCCTTCTATGCTATTGTGACACCTGGTGGGCACCCTGTGGTTTACCTTTAGAATTGCATTTAAAGGGTTAAACCTAAGATGGCATCAATGTAGAAAATTGGAACAGGTGTTCGCACCTGAATAGAAGACGCCAAGGAATTACAGTTTTCAACAGCTTTTTGTACCACTCATCAACCTTTGGAACTGTGTGATAACCTGGACAATCATTGTGAATAATAAATATAATCAACTGCAACAAGTCTTTTAACCTCTACGGCAGGGTTCTTCAATTCCGGTCCTGGAGGGCCGAAACACTTCTGTTTTTTATTTCTACCTGGTAGTTAATTGCACTCACCTGGTGTCCCAGGTCTGAATTAGCCCGATTAGAAGGAGAGGATGAAAAACAGAGGTGTTTCGGCCCTCCAGGACCGGAATTGAAGAACCCTGCTCTACGGGATCGGTGTCCCATATATGGGACGGTTGAGCTAACGTGCGCTAATTTGATTAGCATGACTGTTGTAAGTAACAGCAAACTTTCCAGGACATAGACATGTCTTATATGGGCAGAATGCTTAAATGCTTATTAATCTTACTGCACTGTCCAATTTACAGTAGCTATTACAGTGACCAAATACCATGCTATTGTTTGAGGAGAGTGCACAACAACAAAAAACGTATCACGGCACCTGTTTTGATACATTCACCTCTGAAGGTTAATAATGTACTTACATTCAGAGATAAAATGTAGCATAGTTTTCTTTGATAAAATCAATTTTTATATTCAAATGTAGGAACTGGGTTCTACAGTTTGAACCTCTGCTGTCTGTGGCTCCACACCCACCCCGCCCGGCCGTCTAGAAAGTTAGTGTATAAGCTAATGATCCATCATGTATGACATTCCTGGTAGTACTTGGGAAGGTTGAACACCAGACAGGCTGCAGCGTTCTGGATAAGTTGTAGGGGTTTAATGGCACAGGCAGGGAGCCCAGCCAACAGCGAGTTGCAGTAATCCAGATGGGAGATGACAAGTGCCTGGATTAGGACCTGTGCCGCTTTCTGTGTAAGGTAGGGTCGTACTCTGCGAATGTTGTAGAGCATGAACCTGCAGGATCGGGTCACCGCTTTGATGTTAGCAGAGAACGACAGGGTGTTGTCCAGGGTCACGCCAAGGTTCTTTGCACTCTGGGAGGAGGACACAATGGAGTTGTCAACCGTGATGGCGAGATCATGGAGCGGGCAGTCCTTCCCCGGGAGGAAGAGCAGCTCTGTCTTGCCGAGGTTCAGCTTGAGGTGGTGATCCGACATCCACACTGATATGTCTGCCAGACATGCAGAGATGCGATTCGCCACCTGGTTATCAGAAGGGGCAAAGGAGAAAATTAATTGTGTGTTGTCTACGTAGCAATGATATGAGAGACCATGTGAGGATATGACAGAGCCAAGTGACTTGGTGTATAGAGAGAATAGGAGAGGGCCTAGAACTGAGCCCTGGGGGACACCAGTGGTGAGAGCACGTGGTGCGGAGACAGATTCTCGCCACGCCACCTGGTAGGAGCGACCTGTCAGGTAGGACGCAATCCAAGAGTGAGCAGCGCCGGAGATGCCCAACTCGGAGGGTGGAGAGGAGGATCTGATGGTTCACAGTATCAAAGGCAGCAGATAGGTCTAGAAGGATAAGAGCAGAGGAGAGAGTTAGCTTTAGCAGTGCGGAGAGCCTCCGTGACACAGAGAAGAGCAGTCTCAGTTGAATGACCAGTCTTGAAACCTGACTGGTTTGGATCAAGAAGGTCATTCTGAGAGAGATAGCAGGAGAGTTGGCTAGAGACGGCACGCTCAAGAGTTTTGGAGAGAAAAGAAAGAAGGGATACTGGTCTGTGTTGTTGACATCGGAGGGATCGAGTGTAGGTTTTTTGAGGAGGGGTGCAACTCTCGCTCTCTTGAAGACAGAAGGGACATAGCCAGCGGTCAAGGATGAGTTGATGAGCGAGGTGAGGTAAGGGAGAAGGTCTCCGGAAATGGTCTGGAGAAGAGAGGAGGGGATAAGGTCAAGCGGGCAGGTTGTTGGGCGGCCGGCCGTCACAAGTCCCAAGATTTCATCTGGAGAGAGAGGGGAGAAAGAAGTCAAAGCATAGGGTAGGGCAGTGTGAGCAGGACCAGCGGTGTCATTTGACTTAATAAATGAGGATCGGATGTCGTCAACCTTCTTTTAAAAATGGTTGACTAAGTCATCCACAGAGAGGGAGGAGGGAGGGGGAGGAGGAGGAGGATTCCGCAGGGAGGATAAGGTGGCAAAGAGCTTCCTAGGGTTAGAGGCAGAGGCTTGACATTTGGAGTGGTAGAAAGTGGCTTTAGCAGCAGAAACAGAGGAAGAAAATGTAGAGAGGAGAGAAAAGATGACAGGTCTGCAGGGAGTCTAGTTTTCCTCCATTTCCGCTCGGCTGCCCGGAGCCCTGTTCTGTGAGCTCGCAATGAGTCGTCAAGCCACGGAGCAGGAGGGGAGGACCGAGCCGGCCGGGAGGATAGGGGACATAGAGAGTCAAAAGATGCAGAAAGGGAGGAGAGGAGGGTTGAGGAGGCAGAATCAGGAGATTGGCGGGAGAAGGATTTAGCAGAGGGTAGAGATGATAGGATGGAAGAGGAGAGAGTAGCAGGAGAGAGAGAGCGAAGGTTGCGACGGCACATTACCATCTGAGTAGGGGCAGAGTGAGTAGTGTTGGAGGAGAGCGAGAGAGAAAAGGATACAAAGTAGTGGTCGGAGACTTGGAGGGGAGTTGCAGTGAGATTAGTAGAAGAACAGCATCTAGTAAAGATGAGGTCAAGCGTATTGCCTGCCTTGTGAGTAGGGGGGGACAGTGAGAGGGTGGAAAGAAGGAGGCAGAGAGTGGAAAGAAGGAGGCAGAGAGAAATGAGTCAAAGGCAGACGTAGGGAGGTTAAAGTCACCCAGAACTGTGAGGGGTGAGCCATCCTCAGGAAAGGAACTTATCAAGGCGTCAAGCTCATTGATGAACTCTCCAAGGGAACCTGGAGGGCGATAAATGATAAGGATGTTAAGCTTGAGAAAAGAGAGAATGTCCACTTGGGAGAGATGAGGATTCCTGTGCCACCACCGCGCTGACCAGATGCTCTTGGGGTACGCGAGAACACATGGTCAGACGAGGAAAGAGCTGTAGGAGTAGCAGTGTTTTCTGTGGTAATCCATGTTTCCGTCAGCGCCAAGAAGTCGAGGGACTGGAGGGTAGCATAGTCTGAGATGAACTCTGCCTTGTTGGCCGCAGAACGGCAGTTCCAGAGGCTGCCTGAGACCTGGAACTCCACGTGGGTCGTGCACGCAGGGACCACTAGATTAGGGTGGCAGCAGCCACGCAGTGTGCAGCGTTTGTAAGGCCTGTGCAGAGAGGAGAGAACAGGGATAGACAGACACATAGTTGACAGGCTACAGAAAAGCCTACAATAATGCAAAAGAGATCGGAATAAAATTAACTAAACATCTGGGGAAGCGAGAGAGCGGGGCCTCCCTCACTTACCTTTCACTGAAACACTCAAATATAACTCTCCCAACTTCCACTTTAGAAATTATAATTGTTGTAAACTACAGCGGTTCAATGTTTTCTAGGAATAGACTCTAACTTAGTTTATTCAGCTAGCTAACTTGGTACAGTATTCTTCCGTGAAAACGCCATAGCTGACTAGCATGCTAGCTTCCAATAGCACACGGTTTAGCACCAATACTCGGTTACAACAAACTACGAATAGTGTGTTAACACACTAAACAGATCATTCGTGTCCGTGTCTAACGTTGTGTAAAGTTTTGGGTTAGTTTTGACAGTTTGAGTGAGTACGTCGTCAACTTATTCAGCCAGTTAGTTAGCTAGCTAGAATAGTTAGCATATTAGCTAGCCATCGGTCTCTGTCAACGAACCAACCCCTCCCACGGTATGAAACACACAGAGAAAGCCAAGCTAACGTTAACTAGTCACATGTCTTGAATTCCTTTTAAACAACTCTGGTTACCAGTATGTAAAAATTAAATAAAAAATAAGCTTAGGTTATAAACTTACCCTTAGTAGCTACTGTTAGCTAGTTAAGTGTAAAGCTAGCCACTGAATCAATTTAGCTAGTTCGCGTCTGTCCCAATGGAGAGAAAGCGTCTCCAAACACAGAAGCCCGGTTAATACAAACAAATATCTTACCAAGCCAACTAGCTAGTTAGTTATCTATAATTGTTTTAGATTAATTCCAAATTAGGACCAACTGTTCTATTGGTCATCTAGTAGCCAGCTTGTGGGGATAACGTTACTTGTAAACATTACAGCTAGGTCGTTCCAGCTGTTGTTTAGTTAGCTATCCAGGTATCAACAAGCTAGCTACATTTCGAGTACAGTAGCTACAGTAGCTACTAACTACCTGTGTTGCATTTCAAAGATGATGGAACAAAACAAAAAATAGAAAACGCATGTTTTTTTGTTTGTATTATCTTTTACCAGATCTAATGTGTTATATTCTCCTTCCACAAACTTCAAAGTGTTTCCTTTCAAATGGTATCACGAATATGCACATCCTTGCTTCAGGTCCTGAGCTACAGGCAGTTAGATTTGGGTATGTCATTTTAGGCGAAAATTGAAAAAAAGGGTCCGATCCTTGGAGGTTAATGGGGAAAGCGGATTGGAACTGTGCCTGTAAAGACATCTAAGGAAGTGGTTAGAACCTTAGGAACTGAAGCCATTACACACTGTTTAACCTGTAGTTTTGAAACGAGGGAACAGACATGAAAACAATTCACAAGACTAACTTCTGTCTTTCTCATTAAACTCTGGTTCAACTTGTTACAAAAACCACTGTGGTCCCATTCGAAGTTCAGCTCTGTGAATTAAGTGAAATATAGTCCCGTTGAGAGTCCCCTATCTGTCTATTGTATAGGGATGGTCCACACACACAGATTTTGTTGTTTGTTTTTCTTCTGACCAGTAAAAGGTGACTTTCAATTCAGCAACCAACTGCTTTTCAATTGGTTATACAGAAGTTGGACTCCATGGAAAAGATTCAGCTTTAAATTGAAAACATTAACTATAGTTATTTTTCAAATTTGTATTAATATCATTATCATATTTACAACACAGCGCAGCTGCTTTTGACACCAACAAAAAACACACACTTACATTAAATACCATGACATTAGTTTGATGTTTAGTAACTGGAGATCTGTACAATAACTAACAAAGCGTACATCCCAAATGGCACCCTATTCCCTACAGTATGTAGTGCACTACTTTTGAACAGGGCCCATAGGACTTTAGTCAAAAGTAATAATAATAATAATATGCCATTTAGCAGACGCTTTTATCCAAAGGGACTTACAGTCATGCGTGCATACATTTTTGTGTATGGGTGGTCCCGGGGATCGAACCCACTACCTTGGCGTTACAAGCGCCGTGCTCTACCAGCTGAGCTACAGAGGACCACAAAAGTAGTGACCTATATAGGGAATAGGGTGCCATTTGGGAAACAGACAAACAATCCCATTCTGTGTGCATGGAGGTCTTTATTCCACAAGTCCTCTATCCCAAACAGTTGAGTCTTTCCATAGTTTAGACATGATGGTCTGTTTGAAGGCTACAGATTATGCGCGATGAGCATTATATCAGAGATCAATTTACAAAGCAGTGCAAAAACATGTTCTAGTAATTCTAGCATAGTCAACATGGACACAGCCACACACACATCTCCCACTGAGATGCAATACGCTCAACTTACTGCAAGCCACACAAGTCTTTCAGCAATTATCACACTTCTGAGTGCATCCCAAATGGCACCCTATTCTCTTTATAGTGCACTCCTTTTGACTACAGGCCATAGGGCTCTGCTCAAAAGTATTGGACTAGGGAATAGGGTGCCATTTGGGATGCACACTGAGTCTCTATGGTCAACCACACTGAGGTTTCTGTTGGCTAACTTTTGTGTTTGAACAAACATTCCACGGACACACATATGCCATGTCCTGTTGGATAGCTTTGTCAGTGGTGGTCTCTCTGCCCTGAACTACATGTCCCAAGATGCAACAGGAGAAGATTGAGCTCAAGCCACCATCATTGACATGTGAGTCCCCCCTGATTCCAGGCCTTCCTCCCAGAACGTGATGGTCCTTCATTGGGCTTGGAAGATCAAGCCACCATCCTTTTGAAACCCCTGGGTCATATTCAAAATTGAGTTTCCTGGTTGTCCTCCCTGTTTCAGTATGTTTTCTTCCATTTGTTGCCTACATAATAAGAACATGGTGACCTTCCTCCAGCCATCTTTGTTTCTCTTGGGTTAATTTTCCCCTAGGTACAGATCTAGGATCAGCTTCCCCTCTCCCAATCTTAACATTAACCATTAGTTAGGAAAATGCAAAACTGACCCCAGATCAGCATCTATGGGCAACGTCACACTATGTTTGTTCAGGGTCTTTTCTTAAATGTCTCCCAGGTTGTCATAGATGATATCAGGTGATTGCAGGCCGCTGTGGGGGTACAAGGGATTGGATGGAGTCTTATGTCGAGACACTTTACTGTAGAGTTCCCATTTCCTCCGTCCACCGCTGCCTCCCCCTCCTCCCCCACCTACACCCCCAGCCATGTATCCCCCTCCTCCTCCCCCAAATCCTCCCCCAATCCCAAAACCTCCGCTACTGTTAATATTGTTAAGGTTAGTAGGACCTCCAGGCCCAGCCTTCCCCAGGGGCAGAGGCACAGGTTCCTTGCGAGGAAGAGCAGCCTTGTTGAGCTTGGGGGCCGTGACTGGCTTGGGGGGCCACTTGGCACCGGCTGGTGCTCTGATGATGGGTGGAGGCTGTGGTTGTGGTTGTTTTCCGTAGGAGGGGACTGCGTAGCTGTCCGTAGCCTTGATGTAGAGCCCCTCGTGGGGCTGAGGAGGAGGGTCGTCGCCCCCCATGTTCCTCCAGACGGAAAGGGTCGTCGCCCCCCCAGCTCCCTTTCCTATTCCCGAAATTGCTCCACCACCTGCTCTCCCCTCTGGTTCATCATAGATGTGCTCGCTGTTGGTATGTGACGATGAAGCTTCCGCCTGCCCCCTTAGCGAGCGCATGTTGCCCCCTCCTCCTCCACCTCCCTCCAACCCCAAAGCACCTGTCCTCTGTATCAAATCCATACTGACCCGATCATAAAGGTCTGAGTAGAGAGGTTCGGGCTGGTTGTTGCTATGGTTACGACCCCTGACTCCAGTAACCCCTCCCTCGCCGCAAAGGGGACGGAGTCGGGGGGTGGGGATGGGGGTGAGGTTTAGGGGGTTAGGGGTCTGTGTCTTGATAGCATCCACAGGGTCAGAGTAGAGAAAGTCACCGGTAGAGAGAAGGGGGAGGCGAACGGAGTCAGCTGGTTCGGAGTACACACTCCCCTGTTCTTCTTGAGACTGGGGCGCTCCTACTCCTCCTTTACATAAGATAAAAAAAGAGAATAAATACTTTATTAATCCCTGAGGGGAAATTGATTTTTGTTCATCATGTACACTGAAAAAAAATATAAACACAACATGTAAATTGTTGGTCCCATGCTTCATGAGCTGAAATAAAAGATCCCAGAAATTTTCCATACGCACAAAGTGTATTTCTCTCAAATTTGTTGCACAAATTTGTTTACATCCCTGTTAGTGAGCATTTCTGCTTTGCCAAGATAATCCATCCTCATGACAGGTGTGACATATCAAGAAGCTGATTAAACAGCATGATCATTACACAACTGCACCTTGTGCTGGGGAAAATAAAAGGCCACTCTAAAATGGGCAGTTTTGTCACACAAAACAATGCCACAGATGACTCAAGTTTTAAGGGAGCGTGCAATTGGCATGCTGACTGCAAGAATGTCCACCTGAGATGTTGACAGAGAATGTAATGTTAATGTCGTTTTAGAGAATTTGGGGGTTATGGTATGGGCAGGCATAAGCTACGGACAACAAACACAATTGCATTATCGATGGCAATTTGAATGCAGAGAGATACTGTGACGAGATCCTGAGGCCCATTGTCGTGCCATTCATCCGCCGCCCTGACCTCATGTTTCAGCATGATAATGCACGGCCCCATACCGCAAGAATCTGTACACAACTCCTGGAAGCTGAAAATGTCCCAGTTCTTCCATGGCCTGCATACTCACCAATGTCACCCATTGAGCATGTGTGGGATGCTCTGGATCGACGTGTACGACAGCGTGTTTCAGTTCCCGCCAATATCCAGCAACTTCACACAGCCATTGAAGAGGAGTGGGACAACATTCCACAGGCCACAATCAACAGCCTGATCAACTCTATGCGAAGGAGATGTGTCGCGCTGCTTGAGACAAATGGTGGCCCCAATTTTTTTTTTTTTAAAGGTATCTGTGACCAACAGATGCATATCTGTATTCCCAGTCATGTGAAATCCACAGATTAGGGCCTCATTTATTTATTTCAATTGACTGATTGCCTTATATGAACTGTAACTCAGTAAAGTATTTGAAATTGTTGCATGTTGCGTACATTTTTGTTCAGTATACATACAGTGAGGGAAAAAAGTATTTGATCCCCTGCTGATTTTGTACGTTTGCCCACTGACAAAGAAATGATCAGTCTATAATTTTAATGGTAGGTTTATTTGAACAGTGAGAGACAGAATAACAACAAAAAATCCAGAAAAACGCATGTCAAAAATGTTATAAATTGATTTGCATTTTAATGAGGGAAATAAGTATTTGACCCCTCTCAATCAGAAAGATTTCTGGCTCCCAGGTGTCTTTTATACAGGTAACGAGCTGAGATTAGGAGCACACTCTTAAAGGGAGTGCTCCTGGGGGGATTGGAGGGACGCCATGTGCGACTGACGTGTTTTCCGTTTGCTCCCGTGGTATTTTTAAAGTTTATGTGAATTTTGCAGCAAAACCGTATTTATTTTCATATATTATTTTGGTGATCCCTTCCCGTAAAAACCAAGACTACTTTACTTCCAAATATCAGCATGTCGACGAAACATAAGGCCAAAAACATGACTTTGAGAAAACCCGGCCTACAAGACACACTCTCATCACCGCCTCCCTGAGCCTGATGACCCGGGGACTGATACTCTACCCGGGGGCGGCTTGACCTGGCGGCGCTGAAGTGAACATTCTCGAGGCCATCAAACTACTACGCTCTGAGATAGTTGAAATGAAAACGGAGGTGGTTGCTACGATTGAGGCCCGAATAAAGGAGGTTTCTGATACTTTAAAAGCAGATCTAACCATCCTGCGGAACGAGACGGTGCCGGCAATCGCATCACTCAAAACAACAATGGAGTCACACACTACAACGATTGCAGCACTGGAGACCTTCGCTACAAATGTCTCCGACTTAACTACATCCCTGGAGGCTGACGTGAAACGCCTAGCTGCGGATTTGAAAAAGGTGAAGGAGAGCTGTGTAAGTTTGGAGGGATTCTCTCGCCGCAATAACCTGAGACTTGTATCAGTCCCAGAGTCAGCGGAAATGCCTCGCGCCACGGATTTCGTTTCTGGGCTGCTGAAAGATGTTCTAGCCTTAGATGAAAAGCCCCTGATTGATCGTGCCCACCGGTCGCTGCGCCCAAAGCCCCGGGATGGGGAGAGGCCCCGTGACATAATTCTTCGAGTGCACTTTTTCCATGAGAAGATGGAGATTCTCCGACGAGCCCGCAATACCACTCTGAGCTTTCAAGGACAGAGCTTCTCCATCTACCAGGACTACTCCCCCACTGTTTCCAGGCAGCGCGCAGCTTTCGGACAGGCCAAACGACTACTTCGGGACCATCCAGGTGTGAAGTACGGACTGCGATTCCCGGCCCGTTTATGGCTATCTCATGATGGTAAAGACTACACATTTGAATCTCCGGATGAGGCTCTCTCTCACATTCAACGTCACATCAAGAAGTCTTGAACTTGCTCATAGTTCAGCAACTGTTGCTAGCGAACTGTGGATAGTAAGTAACCCACCTGTGGTACAACTATGTTTAGCTACAACATGCTAATTTTGTATAGTTGGGGGGTTGGCGTACCCATTCAGGCTTATTTGATGTGATCTAATGTTTTGATCATCTAGTGTGCTTGCCTTACAAGCATTCAGTCATTTTAATTTCATTGTATTGCGGTTTTACTATACTCCTGTGTTTTCTAGGCTGTCTTGCTCACCTATTCAGTTTGTTTACATAGTGTCTCAGTGACTCAAAATATTCTTGGTTATTTGCTTACTGCATCGGTTTGCATTGACCCAGTAAACAGTAAATGCTTCCCGAGGCGACACGTTTTTTTGGGGTCTTCACTT
Source organism: Coregonus clupeaformis (assembly GCF_020615455.1). Taxonomy (NCBI): domain Eukaryota; kingdom Metazoa; phylum Chordata; class Actinopteri; order Salmoniformes; family Salmonidae; genus Coregonus; species Coregonus clupeaformis. The sequence continues at coordinate 20,773,479 of NC_059199.1, read as the reverse complement.
AAATTTTAAAGTTCTGAGCGTCATTTATGCCCAGCAAGCGTTAAATGTTGCGCACACGTAGTTTTTTGGTCTTGGTTGTAAGCTGTCTCAGCATTCAACTAGACAACTATTATAATAATAATAATTGTTATCATTTTTGATTGTCTTACTACGATTTCCTTACTTCAAATTAGGTTTTCGGCTGAGAGCCTTTACACATTCTATTTATTTTCTTTATTTTCTCTCTCAAATGCCTGTTATAAGACTGGGAATATAATTATATACATCTACAAGTGGTGCTTTTGTAATTTCGTCTGCACAAGGGATTCACCTTAATTTCTTTTATTTAAAAAATGATTATCTCTTTTTGCTGTTTGATCCACTAACAAAACACGACTTTAAAGAGCGGGACTGTGGGTTTAGGTTTAAGACCGCACTCTCACAGACATACTGTGCGAAGAGAACATGCTCTATTTAGGCTTGTACCTCGTTTGGGGAGGTACTGTCTGGGATGGGGGGAGGGGGGTGGGGGGAGGGGTTGAATTGTTCAGTTCTAATGTTGTCATTCTGTCTTTTTGTTTTTTTTCGGTACTTTTTCTCAACATCTACCACCGTACATTATTACTCTGAGACAAGTTATTCTGGGGTTTCTGGGCGCTCATTGCTTTTCCATTCTATGCTCTAATGACGGGGTTGTATAACGGGAATGCCCAGAGGGGCCGAAACAATGCGATCAAATACATTTCGTGGAACACCAAAGGGGTTAATAACCCAGTGAAACGTAAGAGGGTGTTGACACACTTAAAGGGTTTGAATGCAAATGTTGCATTTCTACAAGAGACTCACTTGAGGACTGGTGAGCACTTTAGGATGCGTAGGGACTGGGTTGGTCAAGTGTTCCACTCTAACTTTCATAGTAAATCAAGAGGGGCTGCCATTTTGGTTGATAAAGTCACTCCCTTTGTAGCTTCTGAGGTTATCGCTGATCCTAAGGGACGATACGTCATAGTAACCGGTAAACTGTTTTCTACCCCTCTTGTTTTGGCTAGTGTTTATGCTCCCAATTGGGATGACACAAGTTTCATTTCTTCCTTTTTGTCTGCTATACCCAATTTAGATTCTCATTTATTGATTTTAGGGGGGATTTCAACTGCAAAATGTCCCCAGTTCTTGACAAGTCCTCACGAACAACTACAGGCCCATCTAAATGTGCCCTACTTATTCAAGCCTTTCTTCAGAAATATGCCATGTTTGAGGCCTGGCGTTTCCTACATCCTACAGATAGACAGTATTCCTTTTATTCTCATGTTCATCAAACATACTCCCGGATTGATTACTTCTTTTTGGACAAAAAACTTTTGCCTAACCTTCGGCAGTGTACTTACAAGAGTATTGTTATTTCGGACCATTCACCATTAGTGCTTGAACTAGAGTTTCCCCAGCGACCTCCTATGTGTTATCAATGGCGTCTTAACCCCATTTTACTCTCAGATAAGGAGTTTGTCAATTTCATTTCTTCTGAAATCACCTTATTCCTAGAAACTAATTCAACACCAGGTATGTCCTGCTCTACCATATGGGAGTCTCTCAAAGCATACCTACGTGGCCAAATTATTTCTTATACAGCCAACCAAAACAGAGTTCGCTCTCAGCGACTTCGGGACCTGAGCGAATCCATAGCCACATTGGATGAGAAGTATGCCACGGTTCCTTCCTCTGATCTGCATAAAGAGCGCCAACTACTCCAATCTGAATTTGATGAGCTTTCTACCAGGCAAGCTGAACAGTTACTCTTGCGAGCTCGGTACAGAGTGTATGAACAAGGCGACAAGGCCAGTAAAGTCCTTGCACATCAGATCCGTAAATCTGAGGCCTCACGTTTAATCCCACAAATAAGGACCCCGTCTGGTGCCACCACAGTTATACATAAAGAGATCAATGATCAATTCAAACAATTTTATTCTGCGCTATACACCTCTGAATCCCCTCAAGACCCTTTGCTGATTGATTCCTTCTTTAATGGCCTGAATATGCCTTCAATTGATACAGACACCCATGACTATCTAGAAGAAGAATTTACACCTGAGGAGATTGCAACAGCAGTGTCCGCAATGAAAAGCGGTAAATCACCGGGTCCGGATGGTTTTCCAACCGAATTTTACAGGACGTTTTCTGGTCTGCTTTGCCCATTCTTGTCTCGACTATTTGCAGAGTGCCTTAATACCTCAAAGCTACCGCCTAGTCTTTATCAAGCTTCAATTTCATTACTATTAAAGAAAAACAAAGACCCCCTGGAATGTGGATCCTTTCGCCCAATCTCGCTTTTAAACTGTGATTACAAAATCCTAGCCAAGCTTTTAGCCATCCGTATGGAAGGCTCGCTGCATCAAGTAATACACTCTGACCAGACTGGCTTTGTGAGAAATAGGCATTTGTTTTTCAATATTAGGCGCCTTATGAATATACTGTACTCCCCTGCGTCGGAGGACCCAGAGGTGGTGGTCTCACTTGATGCAGAAAAAGTGTTTGACCGCGTTGAGTGGGATTACCTAACAGCCACCCTTTATAGATTTGGCTTTGGCCCCAAATTCATTGCGTGGATAAAGATTCTTTATTTTTTCCCCCATGGCTTCGGTACGGACTAACAACTTGTCCTCTGACTATTTTCCCTTGCACCGCGGATCCAGACAGGGCTGTCCACTCTCCCCCTTGTTGTTTGCTTTGGCAATCGAACCTCTCGCCATTGCATTACGCTCTAATGATGCCATTCAAGGAATAATCCGGATGGGCTCAGAGCAGAAAGTCTCGCTATATGCGGATGACCTCCTTTTGTTTATCTCTAACCCTGATACCTCATTGCCACGCGCCTTATCTGTTCTTAAAAGGTTTGGATCAATCTCAGGGTACAAGCTGAATCTAGGCAAGAGTGAGCTTTTTCCTGTAAACAAGGCTGCTTTAAAGTGCTCTTTTACAAGTTCTCAGTTTAGGATTGTCCGGGATCAATTCACCTACTTGGGAGTTAAAGTGACAAGGAAATATTCAAATCTGTTTCAGGAAAACTTGGTTGCTCTAGCAGACAGTTTGAAACAATCTTTTGCTTTTTGGAATGCGCTACCTCTTTCTCTTATCGGAAGGATTAATGTCATTAAAATGAGTGTGTTGCCCAAATTTCTATATTTATTTCAATGTCTACCCATTTTTATTCCAAAATCTTTTTTTATTTCACTGGATCAAACATTCATGCATTTTATTTGGGATGGCAAGGTACCACGGATTGGTAGAAAACATTTACAGAAGCCTAAGTCATTGGGGGGTTTAGCTCTACCAAATCTTCAGACATACTATTGGGCTGCAAATTTCAGAGCCCTTCTGTACTGGCTGCAGACTGATCCTACTGGCCCTAGACCAATCTGGGTCCAGATGGAGTCTGAATCGTGTAAACCTGCTGCACTTTCTTCTGTGTTGTGCTCGTCTCTCCCAGTGTCCCTAGGCAAAAGGTGTGTCAACCCAATTGTAAAGCAGTCTCTTAAAATTTGGAATCAGTTCCGCTTAGCCTTTGGCCTTCGAGGCTTTTCTCTATCAGGCCCAATCAATCAGAACATTTTATTTCCTCCATCTTTGAATGATGGGGCTTTTGACATCTGGCACTCACTAGCCCAATTATTCTTTGATGATACATTTGCCTCTTTTGCTCAGCTACAGGAAACGTTCAACCTCCCCCAATCCCACTTTTTCCGCTATCTCCAGACTAGGAACTTTGTCAGAGCTAACACACCTGAATTTCCCCATAGGCCTGTGAATACAGCTATAGAGAGCATCCTGGAGCTGAACAAGCTTCCTAGGGGCGCAATTTCAGATGTATATGCAATCATTCATGACTTACAGAACCCTTCTTTGGTGCCTTTAAAAACTCGATGGGAAAAGGATTTGGGGGAGGAACTTGGGGAAGACACCTGGGAATCTGTGCTGCGCAGGGTGCATTCGTCCTCTTTTAGCACTAGACACAGCCTCATTCAATTCAAGGTGGTTCACCGTATCCACTGGTCTGGGGCCAGACTTGGAAGAATATTCTCTGATTTTGATCCTACCTGTGTCAGATGTAAAATTGAACCGGCCACACTGTTGCATATGTTCTGGGGCTGTCATAAACTGTCAGGTTTCTGGGAATTAATATTTAAATGTTTCTCTGATATATATAACACTGTTATAGATCCCTCTCCCCTTACAGCCCTTTTTGGAGTACTGCCCATAAGCACCCCCCTGTCAAGAATCCAGTCGGACACTGTTGCTTATACAACTCTTTTAGCTAGACGGCTAATACTACAGAACTGGAAGATGGCAGCTCCCCCATCTTATAAATATTGGGTGAGAGATGTGTTGTGCTCTCTGAAACTAGAAAAAATTAAATTAAATTCACGTGGGAACCCCAAACTGTTTAATGAGGCTTGGGCTCCATTCCGGTCTTACTTTAAACAGTCCATCCTCTGATGGCATTCCTATTAAAACCAAAATAAGTCTGTATTTGACCCCCTGTGACTTAGGGGTTGGATGAGCATTTCTCTGTGTTTTTTTCTGGGGTGGGGGTGGGGGGCATTAAGGTTGATGTGCTTATTGATTGTGACCTGCGGATGCCTTGTTCATCTCGCCCGGGCAGAGACTAAGGTGTGAGCTTGTTTTTCCCAGTTATTTTTATTTTTTAATTCTGTTCACGCCTACATAAAATTATCAATATTCATTTTTTTTTTAAAGCATTGTAAACTTTTTATTTTTGGTCCAGTGGATGATTGGTCTGTGGCCTTGACTGTCTGTGAGTGGGTGCATTTCTCCACCCCATCCCTTAACTGTTTACAGGAACAATGGTGAGGTGTTTGCTCTGTCCCTATTCTATAGATTGCCCTTTAACCTTTTGTAGCCTTCTGCCTGGTGTGTTTAACTTGTCTAAAGTATGGTATCTTTAAAGTGATTTTTTTTTATATGTATTATTTGTATTTTTTTTTCTAGTTGAGTATATTATTTATATTGCTTTGTCTTGTCTGTGTGTGTGTAAAACTTAATAAACAGAGTTCTCAAAAGGGAGTGCTCCTAATCTCAGCTTGTTACCTGTATAAAAGACACCTGTCCACAGAAGCAATCAATCAATCAGATTCCAAACTCTCCACCATGGCCAAGACCAAAGAGCTCTCCAAGGATGTCAGGGACAAGATTGTAGACCTACACAAGACCATCACCAAGCAGTTGGTGCGATTATTCGCAAATGGAAGAAACACAAAATAACTGTCAATCTCCCTCGGACTGGGGCTCCATGCAAGATCTCACCTCGTGTAGTTGCAATGATCATGAGAACAGTGAGGAATCAGCCCAGAACTACACGGGAGGACCTTGTCAATGATCTCAAGGCAGCTGGGACCATAGTCACCAAGAAAACAATTGGTAACACACTACGCCGTGAAGGACTGAAATCCTGCAGCGCCCGCAAGGTCCCCCTGCTCAAGAAAGCACATTTATAGGGCCGTCTGAAGTTTGCCAATGAACATCTGAATGATTCAGAGGAGAACTGGGTGAAAGTGTTGTGGTCAGATGAGACCAAAATCGAGCTCTTTGGCATCAACTCAACTAGCCGTGTTTGGAGGAGGAGGAATGCTGCCTATGACCCTAAGAACACCATCCCCACCGTCAAACATGGAGGTGGAAACATTGTGCTTTGGGGGTGTTTTTCTGCTAAGGGGACAGGACAACTTCACCGCATCAAAGGGACGATGGACGGGGCCATGTACCGTCAAATCTTGGGTGAGAACCTCCTTCCCTCAGCCAGGGCATTGAAAATGGGTTGTGGATGGGTATTCCAGCATGACAATGACCCAAAATACACGGCCAAGGCAACAAAGGAGTAGCTCAAGAAGAAGCACATTAAGGTCCTGGAGTGGCCTAGCCAGTCTCCAGACCTTAATCCCATAGAAAATCTGTGGAGGGAGCTGAAGGGTCGAGTTGCCAAACGTCAGCCTCGAAACCATAATGACTTGGAGAAGATCTGCAAAGAGGAGTGGAACAAAATCCCTCCTGAGATGTGTGCAAACTTGGTGGCCAACTACAAGAAACGTCTGACCTCTGTGATTGCCAACAAGGGTTTTGCCACCAAGTACTAAGTCATGTTTTGCAGAATACTTATTTCCCTCATTAAAATGCAAATCAATTTATAACATTTTTGACATGCGTTTTTCTGGATTTTTTTGTTGTTATTCTGTCTCTCACTGTTCAAATAAACCTACCATTAAAATTATAGACGGATCATGTCTTTGTCAGTGGGCAAACGTACAAAATCAGCAGGGGATCAAATACTTTTTTCCCTCACTGTAGTCACGAAAAAGACCGATCAGCAGTCCAAATAATATAATCAGATCATAATTACCTCCTTATAATAATACATTTAATTTTAAGCGCTTTTCAAAACACCCAAAGTCACATTAAAATTAGCAAGAATATAAAAGTACACTAAACATCATGACACTAACCTTCTCTAGACATGAGCAAGCGCGGGGACATCCCCCCCACCCCTATCACCAACGGTGGTGGCTCTGGTAAACTCCTCCCTTTATAGTTCTGACCCTGGCTCTTCCCTCCATCACCCTCCCTCCTCCCGAACACTCCATCGGCCGATCCGGGCATACTCCCTCCGGAACTGGAATCCCCATCTGGATCCCGGTTACTGCTGTTGCCTTCGACTACCAAGCCACCGCCGCCCGATGCCATGGCGTTGCGTAGCTGCATGAGGGTGGGGCCAGGTTCTGATTCGAGGCTGCTCATTGGGTAGCGCTCCTCGGCCAAAGCCTTCTGTGATTGGATGGCCTGCTCGGCGATCAGGAAGATCTCGTTACCCTGCTTGGTCTCGAAGGTGAAGTTCCCTGGACCAGACTCACACCGCCGCCCTGCCTCAAACGAAAACATCACCTGGAAGAAAACAACAAACAACAATGTTATATGCAGGCCATATGTGTGAGGGGGTCCAATCTGGCCTGCGGTTGGTTTGAGTAAGAAAATAAAATAACAAAATACAAAAAAAAATACTTAAAAATGACTAAAACCAAATCGAAACTGTATAAATGATAATGGACCTGTATTCATACAGTTTATTGACTGTCCAGCTCGCTACTAATCACTAGAAGGTTGGAGAGCATCGAAATTACCAAAAATTATGGATAGAGGACCATTTCTTCGGACATTTTGGTGGCAAGGAAATATAAGACATTTTCAGTGCGGCCCTCCGGACCTCTTTGAAGACCAAATGCGGCCCCCGGGGCCAAATAAGTTTGAAACCCGTTATACAGTATTACAGTACATTCTAGATGTCATATACAATCACCTGGAGAGGAGGAAGACACAAGCCATAGTTTTATTCTGACTCTTAGTCTGAAAATAATGTATAATGAGTCAGAGTTATTGTCTGTGATATGATTAATTAGACAAGACATTAAACAATATAAGCACTTTTACCGAACTGTCAGCCTGAGTCATCCCAACAACATGACCCCAGCTCCTTAAAATGTCAACACCTCACCATCTCTAAAGCCACTGACTGTACAGAAAGCAGGTCATAGTCAAGGTTACGTAGTAATAACCACAGGTAGCGTTGGGTGTATCTATATGTATATATGAGGCCCATCGTAGCGCGAGACGTTTAGCACCTCATTCTATCTCTGACGTGTTTAGGGTGACCACACACACACAAACACTCATTCCTTTCACACTTACAGCTAGGAAGTGACATTTGTACACAGAGGCCTATGTCTTAGCATAAGCTAAGAATGTATGTGTGACATATGTAAGAGCGTGTGTGTATGAGTGAAAGCGTGCGCATCTCTCAGAGACCGTGGGAGTGAGACCTGCGTGAGCAACTCTGCAGATGAAGGGTCTTGTAAACATCAATGTACAAATGTCACTTCCTAGCTGTAAGTGTGAAAGGAATGAGTGTGTGTGCGCGTGTGAGTGAAAGTGTGTGTCTCTCAGAGACAGTGAGAGTGAGACCTGCATGAGAAACTCTGCAGGGTCTTATAAACCTTAATGTACAAATGTCACTTCCTAGCTGTAGGTGTAAAATGAATGTGTGTGTGTTCATGCCTGCATCCATGCACGTATGTGTGTGTGTGTGTGTGTCTCTTTACAGAATGTGTGCATGTATATAAAGTACCCACCCTATCTCGTCCATATCGCCTCAGTAGTTTGTAGGGCCACACCAGTAGAATACTCTTCGTCTTGGACTCCTTCAGTATGAGACTGTCATTGTCAGCCTTCAGCCAGTAGGTTCCCAACAGACCACAACGCTCTGAGGCCTCGGTCCTCTGCACACTCACCCAAAACTCATTTCCTGTAGAGGGATGAGGAGAGGTGAGATGGACGTAAGGGACAAAACCAGAATGCTAACAAAATCAAATCAAAGTTTATTGGTTGAATACACAGATTTGCTGATTTTCGCCTGTGCAGCAAAATGCTTGTGTTTCTAGTGCCAACAGTGTCTGGAATATATACAGTACCAGTCAAAAGTTTGGACATACCTACTCATTCAAGGGTTTTTCTTTATTTTTACTATTTTCTACATTGTAGATAGTGGAAGACATCAAAAGTATGAAATAACACAGCATGTAGTAACCAAAAAAGTGTTAAACCAATCCAAATATATTTTATATTTGAGATTCTTCAAATAGCCACCCTTTGCCTTGATGACAGCTTTGCACACTCTTGGCATTCTCCAGCTTCATGAGTTAGTCACCTGGAATGCATTTCAATTAACAGGTGTGCCTTGTTAAAAGTTAATTTGTGGAATTTCTTTCCTTTTTTAACGTGTTTGAGCCAATCAGCTGTGTTGTGACAAGGTGTGTGTGGTTGTGTGTGTGTGTGGGGGGGTATACAGAAGACAGCCCTATTTGGTAAAAGACCAAGTCCATATTATGGCAAGAACAGCTCAAATAAGCGAAGAGAAAAGACAGTCCATCATTCAGTCAGTCAATAAGGAACATTTTCCATGAGGACCTCCTTACGAATGGAAGACCCAGAGTTACCTCTGCGGCAGAGGATACGTTTATTAGAGTTACCAGCCCCAGAAATTGCAGCCCAAATAAATGCTTAACAGAGTTAAAGTAACAGACACATCTCAACATCGACTGTTCAGAGGGGACTGTGTGAATCAGGCCTTCATTGTCGAATTGCTGCAAAGAAACCACTACTAAAGGACACCAGTAAGAAGAAGAGACCTGCTTGGGCCAAGAAACACGAGCAATGGACATTAGACCGATGGAAATTTGTCCTTTGGTCTGGAGTCCAAAATTGAGATTTTTGGTTCCAACCGCCATGTCTTTGTGAGACGCGGTGTCGGTGAACAGATGACCTCCGCATGTGTATTTCCCACCGTAAAGCTAGGAGGAGGAGGTGTTATGGTGTAGGGGTGCTTTGCTGGTGACACTGTCTGTGATTTATTTAGAATTCAAGGCACACTTAAAAAGCATGGCTACCACAGCATTCTACAGCGATACGCCATCCCATCTGGTTTGGGCTTAGTGGGACTATCATTTGTTTTTCAACAGGACAATGACCCAACACACCTCCAGGCTGTGTAAGGGCTATTTTACCAAGAAGGAGAGCAATGGAGTGCTGTATCATATGACCTGGCCTCCACAATCCCCCGACCTCAACCCAATTGAGATGGTTTGGGATGAGTTGGACCACATAGTGAAGGAAAAGCAGACAACAGGTGCTCAGCATACGTGGGAACTCCTTCAAGACTGTTGGAAAAGCATTCAAGGTGAAGCTGGTTGAGAGAATGCCAAGAGTGAGCAGAGCTGTCAACAAGGCAAAGGGTGGCTATTTGAAGAATCTCAAATATAAAATATATTTTGATTTGTTTAACACTTTTTTGGTTACTACACGATTCAATATGTGTTATTTCATAGTTTTGATGTCTTCACTATTATTCTACAATGTAACAAATTGTAAAAATAAAGAAAAACCCTGGAATGAGTAGGTGTCCAAACTTTTGACTGGTAGTGTATATAACTATATATATATATATATATATATATATATATATATACACACACACACTCACAAACAGTGCATTCAGAAAGTATTCAGACCCCTTGACTTTTTCCACGTTTTGTTACGTTACAGCCTGATAAAAAAAATGGATTAAATTGTTTCATCAATCTACACATAATAGCCCATAATGACAAAGCAAAAACAGGTTTTTAGCATTTTTGCAAATTTATAAAAAAACTGAAATATCACATTTACATAAGTATTCAGTCCCTTTACTCAGTACTTTGTTGAAGCACCTTTGGCAGCGATTACAGCCTCGAGTCTTCTTGGGTATGACGCTACAAGCTTGGCACACCTGTATTGGGGGAGTTTCCCGCATTCTTCTCTGCAGATCCTCTCAAGCTCTGTCAGGATGGATGCGGAGCGTCACTGCACAGCTGTTTTCAGGTCTCTCCAGAGATGTTCGATCGGGTTCAAGCCCGGGCTCTGGCTGGGCAACTCAAGGACATTGAGACTTGTCCCGAAGCCACTCCTGCGTTGTCTTGGCTGAGGGCTTAGGGTTTTTGTCCTGTTGGAAGGTGAACCTTCGCCCCAGTCTGAGGTCCTGAGCGCTCTGGATCAGGTTTTCATCAAGGATCTCTCTATACTTTGCTCCGTTCATCTTTCCCTCGATCCTGACTAGTCACCCAGTCCCCACCACTGAAAAACATCCCCACATCATGCTGCCACCACCATGCTTCACCGTAAGGATGGTGCCAGGTTTCCTCCAGACATGACGCTTGGCATTCAGGCCAAAGAGTTCAATCTTGGTTTCATCAGACCAGAGAATCTTGTTTCTCATGGTCTGAGTCTTTTAGGTGCCTTTAGGCAAACTCCAAGCGGGCTGTCATGAGCCTTTTATTGAGGAGTGGCTTCCGTCTGGCCACTCTACCATAAAGGCCTGATTGGTGGAGTGTAGCAGAAATGATTGTCCTTCTGGAAGGTTCTCCCATCTCCACAGAGGAACTCTGGAGCTCTGTCTCTGACCAAGACCCTTCTTCCCCTATTGCTCAGTTTGGCCAGGCGGCCAGCTCTAGGAAGAGTCTTGATGGTTCCAAACTTCTTCCATTTAAGAATGATGGAGTACACTGTGTTGTTGTGCCTTTCCAAATCATGTCCAATCAATTGAATTTACCACAGGTGGACTCCAATCAAGTTGTAGAAACATCTCAATGATGATCAATGGAAACAGGATGCACCTGAGCTCAATTTCGAGTCTAGGTATTTCTGTGCTTTATTTTTAATACATTTGCAAAAATTTCTAAAAACCTGTTTTCGCTTTGTTTTTATGAGGTACTGTGTGTAGATTGAGGGGGGGAAAACAATTTAATCAATTTTAGAATAAGGCTGTAACGTAACAAAATGTGGAAAAAGTAAAGGGGTCTGAATACTTTCCGAATGCACTGTATATGGTATGTATGGACAGTACGGTGCCTTGAGAAAGTATTCAACCCCCTTAACTTTTTGTGTTACAGCCTGAATTTTAAAATTGATTACATTCAGATTTAGTGTCACTGGCCTACACACAATACCCCATAATATCAAAATGGAATTATGTTTTTGGACATTTTTACAAATTATTTAAAATGCCTCGAGTCAATAAGTATTCAACCCCTAAGTAAGTTAGTATTCCCCTATTATTCAAGCCTAAATAAGTTCAGGAGAAAAAAATTGCTTAAGTCACATAAGTGCAATATTAGAGTTGAACATAATTTTTTTAATGACTACCTCATCTCTGTAACCCACACATACAATTATCTGTAAAGTCCCTTAGTCGAGCAGTGAATTTCAATCACAGATTCAACCAAAAAGACCAGGGAGGTTTTCCAATGCCTCGCAAAGAAGGGCACCTATTGGTAGACATTGAATATCCATTTGAGCATGGTGAAGTTATTAATTACACTTTGGATGGTGTATCAATACACACAGTCACTACAAAGATACAGGTGTTCCGTCCTAACTCATTTGCCGGAGAGGAAGGAAACCGCTCAGGGATTTCACCATGAGGACAATGGTGACCTAAAAAATGTGGGGGGTGTGGGGAGTTCTGAACTGACATATGGAATTGTTGCATGTTACATTTTCCAATATAAATAGGATATACACCCCTTGTAGATGGCAAAACACCCCTTGTGGATGTGCTAGTAAGCAACGCACCCCTCAAGTGCATGACGAAGCCTGTGACGTTCGTTCAGGTGAAGACTCTGGAGCTGACTGGGGACAACATCTGGTGAAGATAGCGGTTCTACAAACAAGTAGCTATTACTCCTCGGGCCTGAAGTCCTAGAATAACACTAAAATGGTAATTGTCTCTTTTATACGCGTACATGATTTTTGTTGGTAAAAGGCATGAACTTGGCATTGCTAGCTGGCTTGCAACTGGAAAGCTGTATCAGGTAGCTTTAGATGTGAGGGGAAAACGAATAGCTATATTTGCTATGGTATCCATATGCTTTTATAAAGTTGATTAAAAAAATGCCACTAGCTAGCTAGATTGAAACTGCTGGGGAAAAGTTAGGTAACGTTAGCTAACTCCCCACCATCAGTCTGAGTTCACCACCTTAGCTAGCCAAGTGTACTGTAGCTAGGTTTCTAGAAAATAACTATATTATTTCTAGCTATAATACTGACTATCCTGAACACTTTGTCCAACTACTTCGTTCCCCTGTTTGTTTATTGATGCACTGGTGATTGAAAAAGTTGGCAAGAAAAATGCCCCTCCTTCATTTCACTGCAAATAGGCTGTTGTTGTGGTATAACTGACTAGGCTAATTCTTATTCATGTTTTTGGTGTTGTTGCATTTCAGATGAAGAGGGCATTAGATCATTAGAAAGCAGAATGCAGACAGACCGGGGCCCGTATTCACAAAGCATCGCAGAGTAGGAGTACTGATTTTAGGATCACAATGAATGATTACATTTACAAGGGGTAGCTGGTCCTAGATCATTATTCCTACACTGAAGACACTTTGTGAATACGGGCCCGGGAAGAAAGCTTTTGCCCAATACCTTGCACAGCAGTCTTTCACCACAGGACCCTAGAGGTATAACAGTATATGCTAATTAACTGAATATTTGTATGTGAATTTCAATATCAATGACCCTAACAAAAGGTTTGAAGTGTTCGGCAACATGTGCAGTGAACATGGCTTTGGTGATGAAAGGTACATAATGCATTTATTGTCATCTCCCTATCAGGCCACTGCGTGCTGTGATATGGGCTTGGATGGTGACACACATTTCTTAAAGCTTCCTGACAGAATTCTGGGGGTCTTTCCTGGGAGTACAGCAACAGTCTCTGTCTCGCAGCCATTCTGTAAACATGTATTGTATGTAACCACTCAAATTCATACAAACTGCTACAGACGCAAGCACTGACTTATATTCACTTTGTCCCATTCTTTAATCTTGTCTGGGATATATTTTAGTTGAGACACCAGTATGATATACATTAATAAAAATGTATTCACTCCAGACATGAGACTTGCATTTACTTTAGACCTTTTAAATCATAAGCTCAAAGTGTATTTGTCTGGTTTATCTAGCTAGCTAAGTGTATAACACAGTGTTTACACCAACTGGGCAGTTATCAAAGACACTCACTCTGTAACTTACCATATTTTTCTGACCAACTAGACATTACTTTAGCCAACCTCGGCCACTCCTTCTTGCCTACTCCCGTCTATAGGTCTTCTAGGTTCAAAATGACATGGCTGTAGTCCAGTGCTTCATTGTCAAAAGAAATCCACTCGCACACTGCCATCTGGTGCAGCCAGACAGTCAATGGCTCAGCGATCCAAAAGTATTCACCTGAATCTACGTCAAGCCTGGACAACATTCTATTTAATATTTGTAAGGTGCGCGTGCAGCTCAGAAGTATATAATCGATTATATCTCCAATTTACAATGTCGGATTGAAAAGAAAAATCATACATACACTACCGGTCAAAAGTTTTAGAACACCTACTCATTCAAGGGTTTTTCTATATTTTTACTATTTTCTACATTGTAGAATAACAGTGAAGACATCAAAACTATGAAATAACACATGAAATCATGTAGTAACCAAAAAAGTGTTAAACAAATCAACATTTATTTTATATTTGAGATTCTTCAAATTGCCGTTGCCTTAATGACAGCTTTGCACACTCTTGGCATTCTCTCAACCAGCGTCACCTGGAATGCTTTTCCAACAGTCTTGAAGGAGCAATTGTTGGCTGCTTTTCCTTCACTCTGCGGTACGACTCATCCCAAACCATCTCAATTTGGTTGAGGTCGGGGGATTGTGGAGGCCAGGTCATCTGATGCATTTTGATTTGTTGAACACTTTTCTGGTTACTACATGATTCCATATGTGTTATTTCATAGTTTTGATGTCTTCACTATTATTCTACAATGTAAAAAATAGTAAAAATCAAGAAAAACCCTTGAATGAGTAGGTGTTCTAAAACTTTTGACCGGTAGTGTATATGCACTACTCATAATTTTTTATTTATTTTTTTAAGTGAAACATGGCCTTTAAAATGGCCATACTATGGATAATTTAGCTATTTGATTTAGAAAAAATAAAACATATTACATTTCTTTGATAAAATATTGAATTTGGCCTTTACTATTATAGCACATAGAAACGCAACAAACAACGCATTCATAAATGTAAAAAAAAGACAGTCCAAAAATAAATCATAAGGAATAAGGTTTTGAAGTGTCTGTCCGATATCTAGGAGCTATTTTTGGTCATGTAGTGTATGTGGACACCTGCTCGTCGAACATCTCATTCCAAAATCATGGGCATTAATATGGAGTTGGTCCACCCTTTGCTGCTATAACAGCCTCCACTCTTCTGGGAAGGCTTTCCACTGGATGTTGCTGCGGGGACTTGCTTCCATTCAGTCACAAGTGCAATAGTGAGACCGGGAACTGATGTTGGGCGATTAGGCCTGGCTCGCAGTCGGCGTTCCAATTCATCCCAAAGGTGTTAGATGGGGTTGAGGTCAGGGCTCTGTGCAGGCCAGTCAATTTCTTCCACATCTTGACAAACCATTTCTGTATGGACCTCGCTTTGTGCACGGGGGCATTGTCATGCTGAAACAGGAAAGGGCCTTCCCCAAACTGTTGCCACAAAGTTGGAAGCACAGAATCGTCTAGAATGTAATTGTATGCTGTAGCGTTAAGATTTCCCTTCACTGGAACTAAGGGGCCTAGCCCGAATCATGAAAAACATCCCCAGACCATTATTCCTCCTCCACCAAACTTTACAGTTGGCACTATGCATTCGGGCAGGTAGCGTTCACCTGGCATCCGCCAAATGCAGATTCGTTGATCGGACTGCCAGATGGTTGATGATTCATTACTTCAGAGAACGCATTTCCACTGCTCCAGAGTCCATTGGCTGCGAGCTTTACACCACTCCGGCCGACGCTTGGCATCGCGCATGATGATCTTAGGCTTGTGTGCGGCTGCTAAGCCATGGAAACCCATTTCATGAGGCTCCCAACGAACAGTTCTTGTGCTGACGTTGCTTCCCGAGGCCGTTTGGAACTCGGTAGTGAGTGTTGCAACTGAGGACAGATGATTTTAACGCGCAACGCACCTCAGCACTCGGTGGTCACGTTCTGTGAACCTGTGTGGCCTACCACTTTGCGGCTGAGCCATTGTTGCTCCTACACGTTTCCACTTCACAATAACATAACTTACAGCTCTAGCAGGGCAGAAATTTGACGAATTATCTTACTGGAAAGGTGGCATCCTACTGAATGACGGTGCCATGTTGAAAAGTCACTGAGCTTTTCAGTAAGGCCATTCCACTGCCAATGTTTGTCTATGGAGATTGCATGGCTGTGTGCTCTTTTTAATACACCTGTCAGCAACGGGTGTGGTAGAAATAGCCGAATCCCCTAATTTGAAGGGGTGTCCACATACATATATACATACAGTGGGGAGAACAAGTATTTGATACACTGCCGATTTTGCAGGTTTTCCTACTTACAAAGCATGTAGAGGTCTGTCATTTTTATCATAGCTACACTTCAACTGTGAGAGACGGAATCTAAAACAAAAATCCAGAAAATCACATTGTATGATTTTTAAGTAATTAATTTGCATTTTATTGCATGACATAAGTATTTGATACATCAGAAAAGCAGAACTTAATATTTGGTACAAAAACCTTTGTTTGCAATTACAGAGATCATACGTTTCCTGTAGGTCTTGACCAGGTTTGCACACACCGCAGCAGGGATTTTGGCCCACTCCTCCATACAGACCTTCCCAGATCCTTCAGGTTTCGGGGCTGTCGCTGGGCAATACGGACTTTCAGCTCCCTCCAAAGATTTTCTATTGGGTTCAGGTCTGGAGACTGGCTAGGCCACTCCAGGACCTTGAGATGCTTCATACGGAGCCACTCCTTAGTTGCCCTGGCTGTGTGTTTTGGGTCTTTGTCATGCTGGAAGACCCAGCCACGACCTATCTTCAATGCTCTTACTGAGGGAAGGAGGTTGTTGGCCAAAATCTCGCGATACATGGCCCCATCCATCCTCCCCTCAATACGGTGCAGTCGTCCTGTCCCCTTTGCAGAAAAGCATCCCCAAAGAATGATGTTTCCACCTCCATGCTTCACGGTTGGGATGGTGTTCTTGGGGTTGTACTCATCCTTCTTCTTCCTCCAAACACGGCGAGTGGAGTTTAGACCAAAAAGCTCTATTTTTGTCTCATCAGACCACATGACCTTCTCCCATTCCTCCTCTGGATCATCCAGATGGTCATTGGCAAACTTCAGACGGGCCTGGACATGCGCTGGCTTGAGCAGGGGGACCTTGCGTGCGCTGCAGGATTTTAATCCATGACGGCGTAGTGTGTTACTAATGGTTTTCTTTGAGACTGTGGTCCCAGCTCTCTTCAGGTCATTGACCAGGTCCTGCCGTGTCGTTCTGGGCTGATCCCTCACCTTCCTCATGATCATAGATGCCCCACGAGGTGAGATCTTGCATGGAGCCCCAGACCGAGGGTGATTGACCGTCATCTTGAACTTCTTCCATTTTCTAATAATTGCGCCAACAGTTGTTGCCTTCTCACCAAGCTGCTTGCCTATTGTCCTGTAGCCCATCCCAGCCTTGTGCAGGTCTACAATTTTATCCCTGATGTCCTTACACAGCTCTCTGGTCTTGGCCATTGTGAAGAGGTTGGAGTCTGTTTGATTGAGTGTGTGGACAGGTGTCTTTTATACAGGTAACGAGTTCAAACAGGTGCAGTTAATACAGGTTATGAGTGGAGAACAGGAGAGCTTCTTAAAGAAAAACTAACAGGTCTGTGAGAGCCAGAATTCTTACTGGTTGGTAGGTGATCAAATACTTATGTCATGCAATAAAATGCAAATTAATTACTTAAAAATCATACAATGTGATTTTCTGGATTTTTGTTTTAGATTCCGTCTCTCACAGTTGAAGTGTACCTATGATAAAAATTACAGACCTCTACACGCTTTGTAAGTAGGAAAACCTGCAAAATCGGCAGTGTATCAAATACTTGTTCTCCCCACTGTATGATATATATATATATATATATATATATATATATATATATATATATATATATATATATATATATATATATATATATATATATATATAAGAAAGCTCAGGAAATATAGTAGTTTTTTTAACACATATTTACCCCCCTTTTTGGGGTAGGCACAAAACTACCTCCATACTTTCATTCCTTTTTTTAACCGGTACCTGTCACCTTCAGACGAGTCCCGTGACACTTCTGGGGGTCAAAGAGCAAATCGGAGAACACCATCGTGTTCGTGAGAGTCCCCCCTTTCCATAGAGTGGTCATAATTGTTAGGCCAAACCATTTGGACGATACAGACGTTTTCGTGAGAAGACCGATTTTCGGGATGTCTCATGTTCTGACAAACACTGCTGCTGCTCGGCCACCTTCCACTGCAGATGCGGAAGGCAATCATACGTGGATGTAGTGGATTGAGACGCAGCCCATGTAAAACATATCTCGAGCTTAAACATACTTTTTTTTATGGGGACTTTTTTTACTATGTTACTTAGATTGACGCACCGCTGCGTCAATAGACTCTAGGGGCTTAATTGCTGTGATACTTGAAAACTGAAGATGGATCAACACCATTGTAGTTACTCCGGAATACTAATCTAAATGACAGAGTGAAAAGAAGGAAGCCTGTATAGAATATAAATATTCCAAAACATGCATCCTGTTTGCAATAAGGCACTAAAGTAAAACTGCAAAAAATGTGGCAAACATATTAACTTTATGTCCTGAATACGAAGTGTTATGTTTGGGGCAAATCCAACACAACACATCATTGAGTACCACTCTTCATATTTTCAAGCATGGTGTTGGCTGCATCATGTTATGGTTTTGCTTGTC
Organism: Coregonus clupeaformis; assembly: GCF_020615455.1. Classification (NCBI taxonomy): domain Eukaryota; kingdom Metazoa; phylum Chordata; class Actinopteri; order Salmoniformes; family Salmonidae; genus Coregonus; species Coregonus clupeaformis. The sequence continues at coordinate 20,755,035 of NC_059199.1, read as the reverse complement.
ATCGGCAAGGACTAGGGAGTTTTTTAGGATAAAAGAAACGGAATAGAGCTAAGCACATGCAAAATCCTAGAGGAAAACCTGGTTGTCTGCTTTCACTTTTCAGCAAGACAATAACCTAAAACACAAGGCCAAATATACAGTGCATTCGGAAAGTATTCAGACCCCTTGACATTTTCCACATTTTGTTACGTTACAGCCTTATTCTAAAATGGATGAAATACGAAATTGTCCTCAGCAATGTACACACAATACCCCATAATGACAAAACATAAACAGGTCGTTAGAAATGTTTGCACATTTATAAAAAATTTAAAACAGAAATACCTTATTTATATAAGTATTCAGACCCTTTGCAATGAGACTCGAAGTTGAGCTCAGGTGAATCCTGTTTCCATTGATCATCCTTGAGATGTTTTTACAACTTGTTTGGAGTCCACCTGTGGTAAATTCAACTGATTGGACATTATTTGGAAAGGCACACACCTGTCTATATATGCTCCCACAGTTGACAGTGCATGTCAGAGCAAAAACCAATCCATGAGGTCAAAGGAATTGTCCGTAGAGCTCCGAAACAGGATTGTGTCGAGGCACAGATCTGGGGAATTGTATGAAAAAATTTCTGCAGCATTGAAGGTCCCCAAGAACATAGTGGCCTCCATCATTCTTAAATGGAAGAAGTTTGAAACCATCAAGACTCTTCCTAGAGCTGGCCTCCTGGCCAAACTGAGCAATTGGGGGAGAAGGTTCTTGGTCAGGGAGGTGACCAAGCACAGGCTCTCCCATCTCCACAGAGGAACTCTAGAGCTCTGTCAGTGACCATCGGGTTGATGGTCACTCTGACAGAGCTCTAGACTTCCTCTGTGGAGATGGGAGAACCTTCCAGAAGGACAACCATCTCTGCTGCGCTCCACCAAACAGGACGTTATGGTAGAGCAGCCAGATGGAAGCCACACTTAAGTAAAAGGCACATGACAGCCCGCTTGGAGTTTGCCAAAAGTCACCTAAAGCCTCTCAGACCATGAGAAACAAGATTCTCTGGTCTGATGAAACCAAGATTGAACTCTTTGGCCTGAATGCCAAGCGTCACGTCTGGAGGAAACCTGGCACCATCCCTACGGTGAAGCATGGTGGTGGCAGCATCATGCTGTGGGGATGTTGTTCAGCGGCAGGGACTTGGAGACTAGTCAGGATCGAGGGAAAGATGAACGGAGCAAAGTACAGAGAGATCCTTGATGAAACCCTGCTCCAGAGTGCTCAGGACCTCAGACTGGGGCGAAGGTTCACGACCCTAAGCACACATCCAAGACAACACAGGTGTGGCTTCGGGACAAGTCTCTGAAAGTCCTTGAGTGGCCCAGCCAGAGCCCGGACTTGAACCCGATCGAACATCTCTGGAGAGACCGGAAAATAGCTGTGCAGCAACGCTCCCCATCCAACCTGACAGCGCTTGAGAGCATCTGCAGAGAAGAATGGGAGAAACTCCCCAAATACAGGTGTGCTGAGCTTGTAGCATCATACCCAAGAACACTCGATGCTGTAAAGGGTCTGAAAACTTATGTAAATGGTTATTTCTAAAAACCTGTTTTTGCTTTGTCATTATTGTGTGTAGATACATAAAAAATAAAAAATAAACTAATCAATTTTAGAATAAGGCTGTAACGTAACAAAATGTGGAAATAGTCAAGGGGTCTGAATACTTTCCGGAGGCACTGTACACTGGAGTTGCTTACCAAGACGACAATGAATTTTCCTGAACGCTGAGCCAAGTTAGTTTGACTTAAATCTAGCAATGATCAACAACCAACTTGACAGAAAGACACACAGCTGTAATCGCTGCCAAAGGTGATTCTAACATGTATTGACTCAGGAGTATAAATACTTAGGTAAATTAGATATTTCTGTATTTCATTTTCAATACAATCACTGTCATTATGGGGTATTGTGTGTAGATGGGTGAGAAGAAACAAAATATATATTTTGAATTCAGGCAGTAACACAACGAAATGTGGAATAAGTCAAGGAGTATGAATATTTCTGAAGGCACTGTATATGAATAGAAAAGGTGTGTACAGCAGTATTTATATAGAATGAGCCATGACTAGAATACAGTATATACATGTAAAGTGGGTAAAACAGTATGTAAACATTTATTAAAGTGACCAAGTCACTATTATTAGAGTCACAAGCAAGTCTCAAGTCAAGTCCCAAGTAGAACGGGTCGATCTCGAGTCAATTCTAAGTCGTGTATTCTAAGAGCAAGTCAAATCGAGATTTTTCAAGTGAAGTAAAAAAATATACATAATCCATACAGGCAGTGACTTGTTCAACTACAAATCTTTGTCTATTTATTGATGCTACCAGACAGCCCTTTTCATTATTTTGTCTACAACACATTTTGATTATGTAATAATTAATTGTTACAACAAATTCCAAATGCAAGCTTAAAAAATATATATACATTTCTAGCAATTTTGACTTACCAAAAGACCAGTAGGCCTATATATGCTAGTAATTGTTGCTTGATGCCCCATTACAGGTGAGCTTGCAAAGTAAACGGTTCATTTTCTTGATCACCAAACAATTTGTGGAGCTGCATATTACTTTACAGCAATCCAGATCTCCCCACAATTTGACATTTGCACTGCACCCGATCCTATAGCTGTACAGTAAATCAGCAATCTGTTTGCTAGCTCAGTGGTTTTCCAACTTTTTGACCTGCGACCCCCCCAGGGCAAACACGCGCACACAATCGCTGCTGTCATTACAGCCATAAACTGTGATTTTCTAAATGCAAGATACAGAAATAAACTGCATTTTACACCTGCATTTTGAACTGAAAGTCATTCATGTTAGCAGTCAATATTAACTAGGGATATAATGTCACATTGTAACTTATCTGGAGTCCAGAGCAAGCAGGATCATAGGGCCTCCCTGTATGCAGCAGAGGTTGCAGAATCAGTCTGTAGCCTTTTTCTTGTTTAAAAATATTGTAATTAATTTGCCAGAATATCTTTATCCTATATGTATTGAAGGTAGTATGAAGTTACAGCTATCTTTAAACATATAGCCAGTACCACCACTGAGTTATATAATTATAACCCACCCAAATTAAGCCTGAAATCTGAAAATGATAAATGAAATCACTAGGTAGCCAATTGTTGTGGCAAAGATGCATCTGTAGAAGATTGCTAAAGGGTACTTTATATGGATAATATTAACATACAGTTGAAGTCGTAAGTTTACATACACCTAGGTTGGAGTCATTAAAACTTGTTTTTCAACCACTCCACAAATTTCTTGTTAACAAACTATAGTTTTGGCAAGTCAGTTAGGACATCTACTTTGTGCATGACACAAGTAATTTTTCCAACAATTGTTTACAGACAGATTATTTCACTTATAATTTACTGTATCACAATTCCAGTGGGTCAGAAGTTTACATACACTAAGTTGACGGTGCCTTTAAACAGCTTGGAAAATTCCAGAAAATGATGTAATGGCTTTAGAAGCTTCTGACAGGCTAATTGACATCATTTGAGTCAATTGGAGGTGTACCTGTGGATGTATTTCAAGGCCTACCTTCAAACGCAGTGGCTCTTTGCTTGACATCATGGGAAAATCAAAAGAAATCAGCTAAGACCTCAGAAAAAAAATGGTAGACCTCCACAAGTCTGGTTCATCCTTGGGAGAAATTTCCAAATGCCTGAAGGTCCATCTGTACAAACAATAGTATGCAAGTATAAACACCATGGGACCATGCAGCCGTCATACCGCTCAGGAAGGAGACGCGTTCTGTCTCCTAGAGATGAATGTACTTTGATGCGAAAAGTGCAAATCAATCCCAGAACAACAGCAAAGGACCTTGTGAAGATGCTGGAGGAAACAGGTACAAAAGTATCTATATCCACAGTAAAACGAGTCCTATGTCGACATAACCTGAACGGCCGCACAGCAAGGAAGAAGCCACTGCTCCAAAACCGCCATAAAAAAGCCAGACTACGGTTTGCAACTGCACATGCGGACAAAGATCGTACTTTTTGGAGAAATGTCCTCTGGTCTGATGAAACAAAAATAGAACTGTTTGCCCACAATGACCATCGTTATGATTGGAGGAAAAAGGGGGGAGCTTGCAAGCCGAAGAACACCAACCCAATCGTGAAGCGCGGGGGTGGCAGCATCATGCTGTGGGGGTGCTTTGCTGCAGGAGGGACTAGTGCACTTCACAAAATAGATGGCATCATGAGGAAGGAAAATTATGTGGATATATTGAAGCAACATCTATAGACATCAGTCAGGAAGTTAAAGCTTGGTCTTCCAAATGGACAATGACCTCAAGCATACTTCCAAAGTTGTGCCAAAATGGCTTAAGGACAACAAAGTCAAGGTATTGGAGTGGCCATCACAAAGCCCTGACCTCAATGCTATAGAACATTTGTGGGCAGAACTGAAAAACATTTCAGTTCACATTTCAGATTCTTAAAATAAAGTGGTGATCCTAACTGACCTAAGACAGGGAATTTCTACTAGGATTAAATGTCAGGAATGGTGAAAAACTGAGTTTAAATGTATTTGGCTAAGGTGTATGTAAACTTCCGACTTCAACTGTAGGTAGGCTACTCTGTTTTTGCCAGGCAAAACCGGAGAAAATAAAACGAGTGCTTTCTGTTCACTAATCTGGATATGTGCGCCTGACTCTGCACACCAATGCTGATGGCCAACAGTCAAAACTCATAACTTTTTGGTTCTAAAGCAGAGATTAGATGTTTTTGAAACAAGAATTTGGTGCAATGCTGTAGGCCTATCTTAGTGACCAGATCATTAAGCAAAGGTATAAATATAAAATACAAATAGTAGGCTATACAGTGAGGGAAAAAAGTATTTGATCCCCTGCTGATTTTGTATGTTTGCCCACTGACAAAGAAATGATCAGTCTATAATTTTAATGGTAGGTTTATTTGAAGAGTGAGAGACAGAATAACAACAAAAACATCCAGAAAAACGCATGTCAAAAATGTTATAAATTTATTTGCATTTTAATGAGGGAAATAAGTATTTGACCCCCTCTCAATCAGAAAGATTTCTGGCTCCCAGGTGTCTTTTATACAGGTAACGAGCTGAGATTAGGAGCACACTCTTAAAGGGAGTGTTCCTAATCTCAGCTTGTTACCTGAATAAAAGACACCTGTCCACAGAAGCAATCAATCAATCAGATTCCAAACTCTCCACTATGGCCAAGACCAAAGAGCTCTCCAAGGATGTCAGAGACAAGATTGTAGACCAACACAAGGCTGGAATGGGCTACAAGACCATCGCCAAGCAGCTTGGTGAGAAGGTGACAACAGTTGGTGCGATTATTCGCAAATGGAAGGAACACAAAAGAACTGTCAATCTCCCTCGGCCTGAGGCTCCATGCAAGATCTCACCTCGTGGAGTTGCAATGATCATGAGAACGGTGAGGAATCAGCCCAGAACTACACGGGAGGATCTTGTCAATGATCTCAAGGCAGCTGGGACCATAGTCACCAAGAAAACAATTGGTAACACACTACGCCGTGAAGGACTGAAATCCTGCAGCGCCCGCAAGGTCCCCCTGCTCAAGAAAGCACATATACAGGGCCGTCTGAAGTTTGCCAATGAACATCTGAATGATTCAGAGGAGAACTGGGTGAAAGAGTTGTGGTCAGATGAGACCAAAATGGAGCTCTTTGGCATCAACTCAACTCGCCGCGTTTGGAGGAGGAGGAATGCTGCCTATGACCCCAAGAACACCATCCCCACTGTCAAACATGGAGGTGTAAACATTATGCTTTAGGGGTGTTTTTCTGCTAAGGGGACAGGACAACTTCACCGCATCAAAGGGACGATGGACGGGGCCATGTACCATCAAATCTTGGGTGAGAACCTCCTTCCTTCAGCCAGGGCATTGAAAATGGGTCGTGGATGGATACTCCAGCTTGACAATGACCCAAAACACACGGCCAAGGCAACAAAGGAGTGGCTCAAGAAGAATCACATTAAGGTCCTGGACTGGCCTAGCCAGTCTCCAGATCTTAATCCCATAGAAAATATGTGGAGGGAGCTGAAGGTTCGAGTTGCCAAACGTCAGCCTCGAAACCTTAATGACTTGGAGAAGATCTGCAAAGAGGAGTGGAACAAAATCCCTCCTGAGATGTGTGAAAACTTGGTGGCCAACTACAAGAAACGTCTGACCTCTGTGATTGCCAACAAGGGTTTTGCCACCAAGTACTAAGTCATGTTTTGCAGAGTGGTCAAATACTTATTTCCCTCATTAAAATGCAAATCAATTTATTACATTTTTGACATTGGTTTTTCTGGATTTTTTTGTTGTTATTCTGTCTCTCACTGTTCAAATCAACCTACCATTAAAATTATAGACTGATCATGTCTTTGTCAGTGGGCAAACGTACAAAATCAGCAGGGGATCAAATACTTTTTTCCCTCACTGTATGTAGCCTATTAAAATATGTATGAAAAAATATATATTTTTCTCAGTTTCACTCTCAACCCCCCAAAACCTTCTCACTGCGCTAGATCACCCGACCTGCATTGATTGACAGTTTGCTGGTCCAATCAGAGAGCCGAGTGAGCGGAGAGTAGTCCATGGAGACTCTGTGCCACAAAATGAGTGACAAAATGTTTCAAAACCTGGCCAGATAATTTCAAGTCTCAAGTCCAAGTCGTGTCCTGAGTCTTGAGGCTCCAAGTTGAGTCTCAAGTCATCACATTTGTGACTCAAGTCAGACTCGAATCCAAGTCATGTGACTTGAGTCCACTTCTTTGGTGACCAGTATTCAATGACTATGTACATAGCGCAGCAGTCTCTAAGGTGCAGGGTAGAGTACCGGGTGGTAGCCGGATAGTAACATTGACTAAGGTTCAGGGCAGTTTTATTGGGCGGAGGCCGGCTAGTGGTGACTGTTTAACGGTCTGATGGCCTTAGATAGAAGCTGTTTATCAGTCTCTCGGTCCCAGCTTTGATGCACCTGTACTGTCTCCGCTTTCAAGATGGTAGCAGGGTGAACAGGCCATGGCTCGGGTGGCTGGGATCCTTGATGATCTTCTTGGCCTTCCTGTGACACCGGGTGCTGTAGATGTCCTGGAGGGCAGGCAGTGTGCCTCCGGAGATGCGTTGGGCTGTCCGTACCACCCTCTGGAGAGCCCTGCGGTTGCGGGCGGTGCAGTTGCCGTACCAGGCGGTGATACAACCAGACCGACTGCTCTCGATGTTGCATCTGTAGAAGTTTGTGAGGGTTTTAGAGGCTAAGCCAAATTTCCTCAGCCTTCTGATGTTGAAGAGGCGCTGTTGCACCTTCTTCACCAAACTGTCGGTGTGAAGGGACCATTTCAGCTCCTCAGTGATGTGCACACCGAAGAACTTAAAGCTTTTGACCCTCTCCACTGCGGCCCTGTCGATGTGGATGGGGACATGCACTCTCTGCTGTGTCCTGTAGCCAGGATCAGCTCCTTCGTTTAGTTGACGTTGAGGGAGAGGTTATTTTCCTGGCACCACTCCGCCAGGGCTCTCACCTTCTTCCTGTAGGCTGTTCCGTCATTGTTGGTAATCAGGCCTACCACTGTTGTGTCGTCAGCAAACTTGATGATTGAGTTGGAGACGTGCGCGGCCACGCAGTTATGGGTGAACAGGGAGTACAGGAGGGGGCTGAGCACGCACGCCTGTGGGGTCCATGTGTTGAGGATCAGAGTGGCGGAGGTGTTGTTGCCTACCTTCCCCACCTGGGTCGGCCCGTCCAGAAGTCTAGGACCCAGTTGCACAGGGCGGGGTTCAGACCCAGGGTCCTGAGCTTAGTGATGAGCTTGGAGGGCACTTTGGTGTTGAAGGCTGAGCTGTAGTCGATGAACAGCATTCTTACATAGGTATTTCTCTTGTCCAGGTGGGATAGGGCAGTGTGGAGTGCAATGGCGATTGCGTCGTCCATGGATCTGTTGGGGCGGTATACGAATTGTAGTGGGTCTAGGGTGTCTGGTAAAGTGGAGGTGATATGATCCTTAAGTAGCATCTCCAAGCACTTCATGATGACAGACGTGCTACGGGGCAGTAGTCATTTAGTTCAGTTACCTTCGCTTTTATGAAAACAGGAACCATGATGGACATCTTGAAGCAAGTGGGGACAACAGACTGGGATATGGAGAGATTGAATATGTCCGTAAACACTCCAGCCAGCTGGTCTGCACATGCTCTAAGGACGCGGCTTGGGATGCAGTCTGGACCGGCAGCCTTGCGAGGGTTAACACGCTTAAATTACTTACGTCGGCCACGGAGAACAAAAGCACACTGTCCTCGTGAGTGGTGGTGGCCCACGTTGGCGGCTCAATGTTGTTTTCCTCAAAGTGGGCAAAGAAGGTGTTTAGCTTGTCCAGGAGTGTGCCGTTGGTGTCCACAACGTGGCTAGCTATCCCTTTATAATCCGTGATTGTCTGGAGTCCCTGCCACATACGTCTCATGTCTGAGTTGTTGAATTGCGACTCCACTTTGTCCCTGTATTGCAGTTTTGCCTCTTGGATTGCCTTACGGATGTCTTTTTTAAAATTCTTTTTTTTACCTTTATTTAACTAGGCAAGTCAGTTGAGAACAAATTCTTATTTACAATGACGGCCTACACCGGCCAAACCCGGACGACGCTGGGCCAATTGTACACCGCCCTATGGGACTCCCAATCACGGCCGGTTGTGATACAGCCTGGAATCGAACCAGGGGGTCTGTAGTGACGCCTCAAGCACTGAGATGCAGTGCCTTAGACCGCTGCGCCACTCGGGAGCCCGAGCTGGTCTGTTTGTACACGTCCATGTTCCCAGTCACATTGCAATGGTTAAATGCGGTGGTTCGTGCTTTCAGGTTTGCGCAAATGTTGCCATCAATCCAGTTTTTGGTTTGGATAAGTTCTAATTGTCACAGTGGAAACAACATCCTCTATGTACTTCCTGATGAACCCAATCACAGAGTCATTGTATACTTCGATACTATTCTCAGAGGTAACCTGGAACATTTCTCAGTCCTCGTGAGCAAAACAATCTTAAAGCATAGATTCCAATTGGTCAGACCAACGTTGAACAGTCCTTACCACAGGTGCTTCTTACTTAAGTTTCTGCCTAATAGGTGGGGAGAAGCAGAATGGAGGTGTGATCTGATTTGCCATAGGGAGGGCGGGGAAGGGCCTTGTAGCCGTCCCAGAAGGGAGAGTAGCAATAATCCAGAGTCCTCGATGCACGTGTAGCACAGAAGATGAGTTGATAGAATTTCGCTAGCGTTTTCCTCAGATTTCCTTTATTAAAGTCCCCAGTTACAATAAATGTGGCTTCATGATAAGCGGTTTCCAGTTTACACATAGTCAAGTGTAGTTCCTTGAGAGCCGTCGCGGTGTTGGCTTGGGGTGAAATATACACGGCAGTGACGATGACCAAAGTTAATTATCTCGGGTAGTAATGCAGTCGGCATTTGATGGTGAGGTATTCCAGATCGGGAGAACAAAAGGACTTGAGTTCCTGTATATTTACCACAATCACACCATGAGTTATTAATCATTAAACCTTTATTTTTCCCGGAGAGTTCTTTCTTCCGATGGACGTACGCCCTGTCCAGAAACAACCCTTCATTCACAGAAGAGGGAGAGTGAAGAGAGAAGAGTTTGAATGCTTATTTACTGGAGAAAATAAAGAGAATAGGAGGAAAGGACAGAGGGAGAAAGGAGTGCTAGGCAGGTCAATAGGACAGTTACATTGACATTCTGTCTGAGCATCACGCTACTGAAGAAACGTTCCACTTTCCTCAAGAGAGAGTGACTGAATTAACACTAGAAGAGAGATGAACCCAATGCCAAGGACTGTCCTACAAAGAACACAGACTGAGAAAGCAAGAGCATTGTGTAGAAACTGGCCTTCAATACTCTTAGAATAAAACAAATCTAGATTAAAATAAAATTGCAGGTCTAGCTTGTGGTTTAAAATGCATCTTCTTTTTCTACCTGTGACATTTTAGTTTGTCAGTCAGCCTTCAACAGAAAGTTAGTTTGTTGCATCATCATAACGATGAACAGTGTACAAAGGTAAAATCAAACGCCTCTTTTTTTCCTCAACGACCAAATACATAACTTCTGTATCCTACCCCAGCTTCTGCGTATACATTTGATTAAGAAAGATAACCGTGGCAAAATGGCCACCTTTTCTCCAGAGGGTCTGGTTGCTATGAATGTTGCTAATGAATGATCAGTCCATAATACATTTATTCATGAGTGTTTTTATACAGGGTCAGTGCACTCAACAATTCAAGGGGGAATAGTGTGTGTGTGTGTGTGTGTGTTTACCCTCTTCTCTGGTGTAATAGATGAGATTCTCAGCCATCTGTAGATCAGTTTGTCCTCTGTTGGAGTCAGAGACACTACTGCTGCTACAACTACCCCCCTGAGAGAGAGGGAGGGAGAGAGAGAGAGAGAGAGATCATTAATTGCTTCAGTTTTGCTATAATTCAGACTCACATGAGAATCATGCTTTTCAGCACTTTTTATAATCTTATAGACAGCGAGAGAGAGAGAGCAAATCTACTCTCTAACTGATATCCAGCCTACATTGTATACTAAGGGGGCAAGTGGGAACACTACAATACCAGAAGGCTAAGAAACTGACCTCAGCATCTAGTGGCACTGACTAAACACACACACACACACACACACACTATGACACACACAAACATTATGTCTTACCCCAAAGGTGATCTCACACATCTTTTCCACCCACTCTGTGCTGACGCTCCTCTCAGCAGCGAACACATGTGTTTTGTCATTAGTCTCCACACAGAAGGCAGACATATTGTCTTTAGGACAGGCTTCAGTGAGGGCGGGGAGGATAGAGATACACTCTGATAGACGAATAATCTGAAAAGAAAAGGAGGAGAGGAGGGGGAGAGAGCGAGAGAGAGAGAGAGAGAGAGATGGAGTGAGATTATTATTCATTTCATATTGTCTTTTGGACCAGACTCAGTGAGAGCAGGAGGATACAGATACACTCTGATAGATGAATAATCTGAAGAGGAGGAGAGAAGAGAATCCCAGAAGATTACACATGAAATAAATTAACTACACTTATTTATAATGTGGTCATCGGTGTAGGACAAAGAAGATTTGAACCTACCTTTTTGTCGAGTTTCTTGGTGTTGGGCTTGTCGCTGGCCCCTCCCCCAGAAGAGTCGTAGAACTCTAGTCGTGCAATGCCATTCTGACTGGCCGGGTAGAGGACAAACCAATTCTTCTTCCATTTCTGATGAAGCAGAGGGGAGGAGACTGTGAGATATTGGTTTTAGCGAAGGTCAGTTAATCAACAATTTTTCACTGGGTAGCGAACAGTATAAAGTGTGACTGATGGGTCGTGGTCGATTCCTTCAAACTACACTGAACAAAAATGCAACACAACATGCAACAATTTCTAAGATTTTACTGATTTACAGTTCATATAAGGAAATCAGCTTATTGAAATAAATGCATTAGGCCCTAATCTATGGATTTCACATGACTGGGATACAGATATGCATCTGTTGGTCACAGATACCTTTAAAAAAAGTATGGGCGTTGTCTGAAAACCAGTCAGTATCTGGTGTGACCACTATTTGCCTCATGCAGCGCGACACATCTCCTTCGCATAGAGTTGATCAGGCTGTTGATTGTGGCCTGTGGAATGTTGTCCCACTCCTCTTCAATGGCTGTGCGAAGTATCTGGATTTTGGCGGGAACTGGAACATGCTGTCGTAACGTCGATCCAAAGCATCCCAAACATGCTCAAGGGGTAACATTTCTGGTCAGTATGCAGGCCATGGAAGAACTGGGACATTTTCAGCTTCCAGGAACTGTGTACAGATCCTTGCGACATGGGGCTGTGCATTATCATGCTGAAACATGAGGTGATGACGGTGGATGAATGGCACGACAATGGGCCTAAGGATCTCATCACGGTATCTCTGTGCATTCAAATTGCCATTGATAAAATGCAATTGTGTAGCTTATGCCTGCCCATTCCCATAACCCCACCACCACTATGGGGCACTCTGTTCACAGCGTTGACATCAGCAAACCACTCGCCCACATGTCTGCCATCTGCCTGGTACAGTTGAAACAGCGATTCATCCGTAAAGAGCAGTCAGGTCAAGACCCTGCAGTCAGGTCAAGACCCTGGTGAGGATTCTTTGGTTGTGCAAACCCACAGTTTCATCAGCTGTCCGGGTGGCTGGTCACAGACGATCCCGCAGGTGAAGAAGCCGGATGTGGAGGTCCTAGGCTGGCGTGGTTACACGTGGTCTGCGGTTGTGAGGCCGGTTGGACGTATTGCCAAATTCTCTAAAACGACGTTGGAGGCGGCTTATGGTAGAGAAATGAACATTCAATTCTCTGGTAACAGCTCTGGTGGACATTCCTGCAGTCAGAATAACAATTGCGCGCTCCTTCAACTTGAGACATCTGTGGCATTGTGTTGTGTGACAAAACTGCACATTTTAGATTGGCCTTTTATTGTCCCCAACACAAGGTGCACCTGTGTAATAATCATGCTGTTTAATCAGCTTCTTGATATGCCACACCTGTCAGGTGGATGGATTATCTTGGCAGAGGAGAAATGCTCAGCAACAGGGATGGAAACACATTTATGTACAACATTTGAGAGAAATAAGCTTTTCGTGCGTATGGACAATTCCTGGGATCTTTTATGTCAGCTCATGAAACATTAATATGCCATTTAGCAGACGCTTTTATCCAAAGCGACTTACAGTCATGTGTGCATACATTTTTACGTATGGATGGTCCCGGGGATCGAAACCACTACCCTGGCGTTACAAGCGCCATGCTCTACCAATTGAGCTACAGAGGACCACAAACATAGGACCAACACTTTACATGTTGCATTTATATTTTTGTTCAGTATAAATACTGTGAAAACATTGTTTCTATGTTTCTATGCAAGTGAGACCTACTGAGTATGAAGAGTAGAAGGCACACAGGGGGCTGGTGGGAGCTATAGGAAGATGGGCTCATTGTAATGGCTGGAATGGAATAAATGGAACGCTATCAAACATACGGAAACCTGTTCCATTTATTTCATTCCAGCCATGACAATGAGCCCGTCATCCTATAGCTCCTCCCACCAGCCTCCTCTGAGAGGGCCCTAAGACACAGGTCACAGATGAGCTGACACTATGACAGTGGGTAACTGGGGTGAGTCTGATAATATTGGAAAGGCCCCTGGCCCTGAGGGGAATACATAAGACCTTAGAAGGAAGCCTTGAGAGGAGGAAGTTGAAAGACACAGGCCTCAGATCTACAGTACATGCACGCACGCACACACACACACACACACACACACACACACACACAACCACTCCAGCAGGTGGTTGAGGACCGATTCAGGAAATGGACCCCCCTATTGTGCTATCTATAACAAGAGGAAGTACCACTGCCAGCTAACATCATGGAGTCTCTTCCTCTGTAGCTGGAAACAAGACAGTAGGATGACGTCAGCAAACAACAAGGAATGACTAACACATACAATATATCTATGGTAACTACAAGGAGACACCATGTGTGTCTATTTCACATTGTTTCACAGTTGGTCACTAACAATGCACACACACACACAATTTAATCTACACACGTTATGTAACAGAGGCAGAGAGCGCTTGGAACATACACCATGCAATGCTCCTAAACTAAATCTTCTCTACGGGAAAATCCCACATTATATCTGTGATTTTCTGTGTTTACACTCTGCCTAGCATGCAAACAAATTACGTTGCCGCATTAAAGCTGCACTGCTAACTACATTATATATACAAAAGCATGTCCACACCACTTCAATTTAGTGGATTCGGCTATTTCAGCTACACTTGTTGCTGACAGGTGTGTAAAATCGAGCACACAGTCATGCAATCTCCATAGACAAGCATTGGCAGTAGAATGGTCTTTATGAAGAGCTCAGTGACTTTCAATGTGGCACCATCATAGGATGCCACCTTTCCAGCAAGTCAGTTCGTCAAATTTCTTCCCTGCTAGAGCTTCTTAAAATCTGATTTTAAACCTAACCCTCCTTAACCCTAACCCTAACCACACTGCTAGCCTTATGCCTAACTATATCCTTAAATTAAGACCAAAAAGCTAACTTTCATGAATTTTAACTATTTAACCAATTTTGACTTTTTGGCTGTGCTGTTTAGTAGGAAATTGAAAATATTCAATTTTATAATGTCTTCAGAACAGGTAAAAACGGTATACTAAAGGTTTGAACACTCTGTGGTTATACACTGGTTACAGCCTCATAGACTGAAGGAGGGAAAGCAAACTATACCAGGCGGTGTCAGAAGAAAGGCCCGAAACATTGTGAAAGACTCCAGCCACCCAAGTCATAGACTGTTCTCTCTGCTACCGCATGGCAAGTGGTACCGGAGCGCCAAGTCTCGGACCAAAAGGCTCCTGAATAGCTTCTACATCCAAGCCATAAGACTGCTGACTGCAGACTTATGCAGACGGCTACCCTGACTATTTGCATTGACCCCCTTTTTATTTTTACTGACTCTCTTGCACCGGCTCTATGCACTGGACTTTACCCACACACTCACATGTACTACACTGACACTCCACACACACACACACACACACACACACACACACACACACACTACATACGCTCACACACACAAAACACACACACGCATATTGAGATAATACACACACTCTTCACATATGCTGCTGCTACTCTGTTTATTATCTATCCTGATTGCCTAGTCACTTTTACCCCTACCTACATGTACATACTACATCAACTACATCGTACTCATGCACATTGACTCGGTACCGGTACTCTTTGTATATGGTCTCGTTATTGTGTTACTATTTCGTTTTCTGCACATTTTTCAGACTTTTTAACTCTGCATTGTTGGGAAAGAGCTCGTACGTAAGCATTTAATGGTAAAGTCTACACCTGTTGTATTCGGTGCAGGTGACAAAAACAATTTGATTTATCCAGACCGACTTACAGTAGTGAGTGCATAGATTTCTTTCATACTTTTCATGCTGGAATTTTTGGTCTTCGGACGGAATGTAGCAGTTGATCCTAGTTGTACAGCGGGTGTGTGATGTCTTTATTGATTCGTCTGGCTTTGTGGATGGTTCTGGATTTGTGGAGTGATGAGATACTTTGGCACTTGATACTGCAGACCTTGCTGGCAATGTTGACTGTTCTGTGAATTGTGTTGATGTTTGTTATTGACAGTGAACCATACCAGCTGTAACTGGTATGGTAGTTGACCCGTAGCATCCTGTTCACCTCCCCTGTCCAACGTCCATGATGACAGAGGAAGGAGTGGGTTGCTGTCTGCCTGGATGTCAATGTGCTGCGAACGGCCTACAATACCTACCGGCAGGACTACGCCCATAATGCTGACAGAGTCCATTCTCAACACGCTTTAGTCAATCTATAAATAGAATCCTCACTAATCGAATGCAATAATGAAATCAAAATAATGTTCTCAAATAATTTACGGTCTCTTACTGCCCTGAATGCCTCTGCTGATCCCACAGCTATTGTATGCAGTAATCATGTGCCTATGAACCAAAGTTATACTGTTAGCACTGAGGTGCTGTGCCCTAGTAGGAAGTCCACTGTGTGCGGCTCACCATGCACTAACATAAATAACATCAGCATGTCTACTTCTGCTAAGCTTCCCAGTAAAGCAATGAAAACAATCAAGCATCCCAGAAAATTGTTAAAAATAGTTATCGTTAACATATGTAGCTTAAGAAGAAAGGTTCATGAAATCAATAATTTACTAGTAACAGATGACATTGATATTCTGACAATCTCTGAAACTCACTTTGATAATACCTTTGATGATACAGTGGTAGCAATACATGGTTATAACATCTACAGAACAGACAGAAATGCCAAATGTGGAGGTGTTGCCGTTTTATATTCAGAATCACATTCCTGTAAAGCTTAGAGAGGATCTAATGTTAAATACTGTTGAAGTAATATGGCTACAGGTTCATCTGCCTCAACTAAAGCCCATTCTGGTGGAAAGCTGATATAGACCACCAAGTGCTAACAGTCAGTATCTGGATAACGTGTGAAATGCTTGATAATGTATGTGACATCAACAGAGATGTATATTTTCTGGGTGATTTTAAATATGAACTGCGTTTCATCAGGCTGCCCACTCAAGAGAAAGCTTCAAACTGTAACTAGTGCCTGCAACCAGGTTATCAGTCAACCTACCAAGGTAGTTACAAACAGCACAGGAATTAAATCATCAACATGTATTGATCACATCTTTACTAATGCTTCAGGAATTTGCTTTAAAGCAGTATCCAAATCCATCAGATATAGTGATCACAATATAGTAGCCATATCTAGGAAAACCAAAGTTCCAAAGGCTGGGCCTAATATGTGACTTGTTTCAGGAAACTAGGCATATGTCACATGTCACTACTTCACAGGAGAGGGATTTGAACGTAAACATTTTAATTTTTTATCAAAATGCGTTTTTTGGCAGAAATGCCTTCTGAAACATGTGAACTTTCATGTTCCTTAATAACAAACTTGTATTCCATACATAAATACATATACAATTGTTAAATTACGAGCCTAGTTAGTTTAGCCATGGAAAAATACATGAATCTTCCCACTAGCCATGATTGTCTGAGATAATGAATGGGCTGGACATACCGGGAGATGAGTTTGGATTGGTCTGCCATGTAGCATGCTTCTGTCTGTAATGTGAGCTGTTCAGTATGTCTTGATAGTCCTTTCTACCGCACCATTTTTGAAAAATATAACCTTAGCCATCGAGAACTACAAAAGTTGTGCTACTTTTCTCAACAACATTGATGCCCTGAATTTAGCAGGCACTATTGACAGATCATTTGGAAAAAATGATGGGCTACTTTCTGTACACACCACCGTCAGTGTGAACCGGAGTGACTTGATACAACGCTGGCCAAACAAGATGTAGCTAAAAACAGAGTTAAATGGTTCCAGTCTGCCATGAAGCGTTCATCCATGTATACGGGTAAGAGTCTGGCTACATTTGTTTTAGATATAAGTTTCTAATTTTGTCAGAAAGTCATTTTTTATTTCAAGTCAAAGCTTACTGTTAGTTAGCTAGCGAATGTTACCTTGCTGGCACGTTAGCTAACATTATGTGTATGATCTGTGTAGTAATATTATTTGAATCAGAAAATCAATTTCCGTTGCTAGTTATAGCCTAATGTTAGCTAGCTAACATTGAACCTAGTTTGTTAGCTTTAGCTACCTGCAGATTCATACTACAGCTATGACAATGTTTGTATTGGTAGTAGTGTGAGTTGGGATAATGACGGTTAATTGATTAGCTAGTGTGATGCCACGAGAGGCTACCGCTTCCAGCGGGGTTGCCCAAGTAGTGCAAGGAGTCCAGGTTCAACCAAAACAAGGATTTTTATTCAAGGTCTTCGGCAACTAACGAAATTATAACACAATTCTCTTCTCTTCCAAACCCACTCTCCAGACCGTCTCTCTTCCCTTCCAAAACAACCCCAGCCTATCAGCCCCTGATTGGTTTCAGCTGCGTGGGAAGATTGGCCACAGAGGGTTGGAGTTCCCGACCATACCAGCAGATGGAGCCATAGCTGTCTGGGTTTGCAGCCACCTCAGGGGGATGTACCGTCCCTCCAGGACACAGCCTCTCGTGACATCACACATCCCCCCTCCTCGGGACCGACGTCCCCGTCGGGGTAAAGGCAGTGAAGAAGGCATCACGCCGGGAGAGGGCGTCCGCATTTCCGTGGTGCTTGCCAGCCCTGTGGACAACCGAAAAGTTAAACGGTTGCAAGCTCAAAAACCATCTGGTTACTCTACTGTTTGATTCCTTGTTCTTGGCCATCCACTGCAGAGGGGCGTGATCAGATACCACCATGAAACGTCGGCCCAGGAGATAGAACCGAAGGGACTCCAGGGCCCAGACTACAGCCAGACATTCCTTCTCCACCGTTGAATAGTTCTTCTCTCTTGGAAGTAACTTCCTGCTTAGGTAGAGAATGGGATGTTCTTCCCCGTCATGTGCCTGGGTGAGGACAGCACCCAGACCCACCTCGAAGCATCCGCTTGGACCATGAATTCCTTCTTGAAGTCTGGTGCCACCAGGATCGGACTGGAGCAGAGTGCTCGCTTCAGGTTGCGGAAAGCCGCCTCCGCCGCAGGGGTTCCACTTCACCATTCGTGAGTGGCGTTTGGTCGTCAGCTCCGTCAATGGTGCCGCTATGGTAGCAAAACCTGCAATAAAGCGTCTATAGTAGCCAGCGAGGCCCAAAAATGACCTTACTTGCTTCTTGTTGATGGGCTGCGGCCAGTCCTGTATGGCCCGCAGTTTGGCTTCCTGTGGTTTGACCAACCCCCGCCCAATGGTGTACCCCAGGTAGTTTGTCTCACTGAAGGCCACCTTGCACTTCTTCGGGTTTGCCGTGAGCCCTGCTTCCCTGAGCGAATCCAGCACCGCTTGTACCCGGGGTAGGTGGCTGGCCCAATCCTGACTTTGTATAACCACATCATCCAAATAAGCCGCTGCGTACCTCTTGTGGGGCGCAAGGACTCGATCCATCAGGCGTTGGAACGTGGCAGGTGCCCCGTGGAGACCAAACGGAAGTCGGGTATACTGGTAGAGCCCCTCCGGGGTGGCAAAGGCTGTCTTCTCCTTAGACGCCGGGGTCAAGGGCACCTGCCAGTAGCCTTTTGTGAGATCAAGAGTGGTTATGAAACGAGCATGCCCCCAAGGAGTCTATTAAATCATCGACACGAGGCATTGGGTATGCATCAAATTCAGACACTTCATTCAACTTTCGATAGTCATTACAAAAATCGTACTGAACCGTCTGGCTTGGGAACTAGTACTATGGGACTTGCCCAGGCACTGTGGGACTCTTCGATTACTCCCAACTCCCGCATCTTCCTTACCTCCTTCTGTATAACCACTTTACGAGCCTCTGGCACGCGGTACGGGCGCTGGTTTACCGTTCGGCCAGGCATGGTGCGGATCTCATGTTGGACCACCTCTGTGTGACCGGGAAGGGAGGAGAAGACATCCTGGTTCTGCTCCACGAGTTCCAGGGCCATCTGTCGTTGATGTGGGGACAGATTTGGACCCAGCTGAACCTCTTCTCGCGCCGGTTCCTGGGTCTCTGTGGGGGGTAGAGAGCTAAACAGCGCCTCTCTGGCGTGCCACTTCTTTAAAAGGTTAACATGATAAATCTGCTCAGTTTTCCTCTTATCTGGTTGCCTCACCTTGTAGTTTACTTCTCCCATGCGTTCAATGACCTCATATGGTCCTTGCCAGGTTGCCAGGAATTTGCACTCAACGGTTGGCACCAGGACCAGCACTCTGTCCCCCGGCTTAAACTCCCTGGGCTGAGCAGATCTGTTGTAGGAGGCTTGCTGTTGCCGCTGACTGGCCTCCATGTGTTCCCGCATCATGGGATAGATGGCCTTCATTCTCTCCCTCATAGCCCCTACATGGTCGATCAGTGTCCGCTGTTGGCATGGCTGCTCCTCCCAGGCCTCCTTGGCGATGTCGAGCAGTCCTCTGGGTCTGTAGGAAAGCAAGAGCTCAAAGGGTGAAAAAACCAGTAGAAGACTGAGGTACCTCTCTCACCGCAAACAATATGTATGGTAACAGCTGATCCCAGTTGCGCCCATCTTCCCCTACCGCTTTCCGCAGCATGGATTTTAGTGTTTTGTTAAAACGTTCGACTAGGCCATCTGTCTGGGGGTGGTAGACCGAGGTTCTCAGCTGTTTGATTTTCAGTAAAGCACAGAGTTCTTTCATCACCCTGGACATGAATGGAGTCCCTTGGTCCGTCAATATCTCTTTTGGGATTCCCAGACTAGTTGAGAGACGGAACAGCTCCTTGGCGATTTGTCTGGATGTAGCCTTCCTCAGCGGAATGGCCTCCGGGTACCGGGACGCATAGTCCAGAATGACCAGAATGTATTGATGTCCCCTGGCACTTTTCGGTAAGGGCCCGACTATGTCTAATCCAATCCTCTCAAAAGGAGTTTCGATAATGGGCAAGGGAATGAGCGGGTTTCTATATGTGGGCTTTGGCGCAACCTGCTGACACTCAGGGCAACTACGGCAGTAGTTCTCTATCTCTTTGTGTACTCCTGGCCAAAAGAAACGTTGCATGATTCTTTCCTTAGTCTTCTCTACCCCCAAGTGGGCCCCTAGCGGGTGTGTGTGGGCTAGGTTGAGTACTGTGGCCCGATAGGGCTGTGGCACGAGGAGCTGTTCATGCACTTCCTCATTTTTCTTGACTATCTGATATACTAACCCCCGGTTTACTGCGAAATGGGGGTAAGTAGGGGTTGTCTTATCACCTAACACTACACCTTCTAATACCTGCACATTTCTTAAGGCATTTGCAAGAGTAGGATCTTGTAATTGAGCCGTACCATACTGGCCTGTGAGAGGGGGAAGCTCTTGGGTGCCTGGGACGTCTTCTTCACTGGAGAACGGAGCACTTTCCTGGGCTGCGTTCTCTTCTCCCGTATCCGGACCAGTCTCGGTGTCGGTCTGGGCACCTGCCATCCCTATCAGAGCCCGGGCGGGAGTGAGTAACTCGGAGGATTGCACCGGAGCCTTCCCAGGATGAGTCTTGCCTCTCCGTTTCCGAGGTACTCGGGTTATCCTCTCCTGAGACTCTCTCCAGAGTGGGTAAAAGGCTGGGCAGTCTCGTCCAATTAGGACAGGGACGGGGAGGGAATCAACCACCCCCGCCGTCGTGTGTATGGTTCCCCGTGTGCTGGTCATTGTAAGTTCAGTAATGGGGTATTCTCTGGTGTCCCCATGGACACAGGAAACTGGGAGGACTTTCCCCGGGGTCAGACACCTTGGGCCCACCAAATCCTTACGCACTAGGGTGGCCCGGCTACCAGAATCCAGTAAGGCCTCCACATCATGGTGATTCACAGTTACCGGGCAGGTGGGGGGTCGATCTGGGCCGCCATCTACGACTCCCAAGAGCGAGGCAACCCGGTGTGTGGGTGCTGAGCTGGAGGACTCCGCAGTGGGCATAGGTTCATCGGCTGGTTTCCCACACTGCCAGGAGATATGTCCCATCTCCCCACACCGGTAACACTGTCGAGTTTCCCCCTCCTGGTGTACTCTTCTTGGACCCGCCTGGTTTCTGGCTCCCCCTGGAGCCGGGATAATTTCTGACGTGGCTGGGTTCGAGACCTTGGGGTCCTTTGGACGGGTCCTTCCCATTTGTGGTGGGGCCGCACTCCTGGGGTCTTTTCGGGAAGCATTCAGCATCTCCGCTGTGGCCTGGTACTTTTCCACAGCTTCCACGGTCAGATCAGCCGTGGTCAAGGCCTGTTGACTGATGAACCGTTTTGCCTCATAAGGCAGGGCGCGTAGGTAACGATCCACCACAACGGCCTCCACCACCGCCGCTGCTGTATTCCTCTGCGGATCCAGCCATTTCCTTGCGATTCGGACAAGTTCATGCATCTGCGCCCGAGGAGGTTGGTCTGGTTGGAAGGTCCAACTGTGAAAGCGCTGGGCCATACCAAATTTTGTGAGTCCATATCTGCTGAGGATCTCAGACTTCAGGGCATCATAGTCAGTAACCTGGTCAGGGCCCAGGTCCCGGACAGCATTCAGCGCTTCCCCGGTTAGAAAGGGGGCTAACAGACCAACCCACTGTTGCTTGGGCCAGGCTTCCCTAGTGGCCGTGGCCTCAAATGCATGCAGGTATGCCTCAATGTCATCGGTAGCTCCCATCTTAGATATAAAGTCACTTGCCTTTATTGGGCGGGTATTTTGGACCACCCTCTGTCTCTGCAACTGCAATTCCTCTGCCTTCAGAAGGTTGGCTTTCTTTTGCTCCTCCAAGAGAGCCACGTTTGCTTGCATCTGGGCGTGCTGGCCAGCAACAAGGGCTTTCAATATGTCCTCCATTTCAGTCGGGCGGGAGCCTACGGCCAACTTGGAAAACTGGGTGATCAAACCTTCGGTATCCTCCTCTGCCATGCACTATTAACGCTTGAGCGTGCCTGTATTCTCCACCATCTGTGATGCCACGAGAGGCTACCGCTTCCAGCGGGGTTGCCCAAGTAGTGCAAGGAGTCCAGGTTCAACCAAAACAAGGATTTTTATTCAAGGTCTTCGGCAACTAACGAAATTATAACACAATTCTCTTCTCTTCCAAACCCACTCTCCAGACCGTCTCTCTTCCCTTCCAAAACAACCCCAGCCTATCAGCCCCTGATTGGTTTCAGCTGCGTGGGAAGATTGGCCACAGAGGGTTGGAGTTCCCGACCATACCAGCAGATGGAGCCATAGCTGTCTGGGTTTGCAGCCACCTCAGGGGGATGTACCGTCCCTCCAGGACACAGCCTCTCGTGACATCACACTAGCTACTTAGCTAACTACATGTCTAAACAAAAGACTCCACTTCGGCCAGATTATTACATGACCCATCAAATTAGACAGGTGTGTCTGGGGCTGATTACGGCCATCTATTGTATTTCATGAACATGTGTAAATGTCTAGACAATAGTGACCCATCCACTTAGCTAGATGTGGCTTGGGGTGGTTATAGCATTTCCTTCAAATGACCCATCAATTTAGAGAAGTGTGTGGGGTAAGCGTCATCTAATAATTATAAAATGTTTATCAAATATTTTAATCTGGACACTTTCTGTTTTTGATATTGCAAGTAACCATTTCAGTGTACAGTTTACACCTTCTGTATCCTGTGCATGTGACAAATAAACGTAGACACCAGCTCGATGTCCGCATCAACCTCCCACACCACCGGTGCCACCAGACAAGACTCCGGAAGTATGGGAGTTGGCTCAATGGACCTCTCCTCTGTGTCATATAGTCGGGACAAAGCGTCTGCCTTAGCATTCTGGGAACCTGGTCTGTAGGTGAGTGTAAACACAAATCGAGTGAAAAACATAGCCCACCTTGCCTGACGAGGGTTCAACCTCCTCGCCGCCCGGATGTACTCCAGGTTACGATGGTCAGTCAAAATGAGAAAAGGGTGTTTAGCCGCCTCAAGCCAATGCCTCCACACCTTCAGGGCTTGAACCACAGCTAACAGCTCCCTGTCCCCCACATCATAATTGCGCTCCGCCGGACTGAGCTTCTTAGAGAAGAAAGCACCGGGACAGAGTTTGGGTGGCGTACCCGAGCGCTGAAACAGTACAGCACCAATCCCAGCCTCGGACGCATCCACCTCAACTTGGAATGCCAAAGAGGGATCCGGATGTGCCAGCACCGGAGCCGAGGTAAACAGGTCCTTCAGATGCCTAAAAGCCCTGTCCGCCTCAGCCGACCACTGCAGACGCACCGGCCCCCCCTTTAGCAGGGAGGTAATGGGAGCTGCTACCTGCCCAAAGCCCCGGATAAACCTCCGGTAGTAATTGGCAAA
This sequence comes from Coregonus clupeaformis, assembly GCF_020615455.1. Lineage (NCBI taxonomy): Eukaryota > Metazoa > Chordata > Actinopteri > Salmoniformes > Salmonidae > Coregonus > Coregonus clupeaformis. The sequence continues at coordinate 20,731,558 of NC_059199.1, read as the reverse complement.
ACCCAAGAACCGCTGCACCTCCTTCACCGTGGTGGGAGTATGCCAATTGCGCACGGCCGAAACGCGGTCAATCTCCATCTCCACACCTGACGCGGACAAACGTTGTCCCAGGAAGGAGATGGACTCTTGGAAGAACAGACATTTCTCCGCCTTCACATACAGGTCATGCTCCAACAGTATACCAAGCACCCGACGAACCAGGGACACATGCTCGGCTCGTGTAGCGGAGTATATTAGAATGTCATCGATATACACCACTACACCCTGTCCATGCAGGTCCCGGAAAATCTCATCCACAAACGATTGGAAGACTGAAGGAGCATTCATCAAACCGTATGGCATGACGAGGTACTCACCGAGGTGGTACTAAATGCTGTCTTCCACTCATCTCCCTCCCTAATACGCACCAGGTTGTACGCGCTCCTGAGATCCAATTTTGTGAAGAAGCGCGCCCCGTGTAATGACTCTGTCATACTAGCAATCAGAGGGAGTGGATAGCTGTATTTGATTGTGATCTGATTGAGACCACGGTAGTCAATGCACGGGCGTAAACCACCATCCTTCTTCTTCACAAAAAAGAAACTTGATGACGCAGGGGAAGTGGACGGCCGTATGTATCCCTGTCTCAGAGATTCGGTGACATATGTCTCCATAGCCGCCGTCTCCTCCTGAGACAGAGGATACACATGACTTCGGGGAAGCGCAGCGCCTACTTGGAGGTTTATCGCACAATCCCCCTGTCGATGGGGTGGTAATTGAGTTGCCTTCTTTTTACAGAAGGCGAGAGCCAAATCGGCATATTCAGGCGGAATGTGCATGGTGGGAACTTGGTTCGGATTTTCCACCGTCATTGCCCCTACGGAAACACCTACACACCTCCCCAAGCACTGATCAGACCATCCCTTGAGAGCCCTCTGTTGCCATGAAATATTGGGGTCATGAGAAGTTAACCAGGGAAGCCCCAACACCACCGGAAACGCAGGAGAATCAATCAGATACAAGCTAATTATCTCCTCATGGCCCTCCTGCGTTTTCATCCTGAGAGGCGCTGTGACTTTCCTAATCAACCCTGACCCCAAAGGGCGGCTATCTAGGGCATGGATAGGGAAGGGCACATCAACTGGAACAATAGGAATCCCTAACTTATAGGTAAACTGACGATCGATAAAGTTCCCAGCTGCGCCTGAATCTACTAGCGCCTTATGCTGGGAATGAGGAGAAACCTCGGGAAACACAACATTAATACACATATGCGCAACAGGGAGCTCTGGGTGAGTTGGGTGCCTACTCACCTGGAATGGCTCATCAGTGCGCTGCCTACTGCCTCGACTCCTGGGAGACCCTCCCCAGCACCGACCAGCAGTGTGTCCTCTGCGGCCACAGTTGGTGCAGGGGACGGCCCCTCTCCTGGTCTCCCTCATACCAGCACCTCCGAGCTCCATAGGGGTAGGCTCGGAAGTGCTGGGGGATGGAATGGACGGCCCCGGATCCGGACGTCCGCGGGTAGCCAACAGGGTATCCAGATGAATCGACATGTCCACCAGTTGGTCCAGGCTTATGTTGGTGTCCCTGCAGGCCAATTCCCGACGCACGTCCTCCCTCAAGCTACATCGGTAGTGGTCGATGAGGGCCCTCTCATTCCATCCCGCGTTAGCAGCCAAAGTCCGAAAGTCCAATGCGAATTCCTGCGTGCTCCTCTTCCCCTGTCTGAGGTGGAATAGATGCTCACCCGCCGCTTTTCCTTCTGGTGGATGATCGAATACCACCCTGAAGCGGCGGGTGAACTCTGCATAGTTGACAGTAGCGGCGTCTATTCCCCCCCACTCGGCGTTGGCCCACTCCAGCGCCTTGCCGGAAGACAGGAGATGAGGGCGGACACGCTCTCGTATCCCGAGGGGACCGGGTGGATGGTTGCCAGGTAGAGTTCGACCTGGAGCAGGAAACCCTGACACCCGGCAGCTGTGCCATCATAAGCCCTCGGGAGCGAGAGCCGAATCCCACTGGACCCTGGAGGTGAAGCGATGGGTATCGATGATGGTGGTGGTGTAATCGGAGGAGGTGTAGGCAGAACTCCTCTCTCCCATCGCTCCATGGTGTTCACTACACGTTCCATGGCGGTGCCGAGAGCCTGGATCATGGCCGCTTGTTGTTGTACGCGTTCTTCCATTGATCCTGCTGGCACCTCTGCTCCTGCTGACTCCATTTCAGTGGTGTGTGATTCTGTCATAAGCGTCAGTGAAATGCGGTGGGCGAAGTCAAACGCAGGACACAGAGCTTACTGGAAACGTACTTTACTAGAAAGTAAACTGAGTACATACAACCTCCACACGGGGAGGAAAATAACCTGCATACTAACAACTGCCGATGACGAAAATACAATCAAACACAACACACAATGAAAGACAGAGGGTTAAATAGGGAAGACAATACAACATAATGGGAAACAGGTGTAGACAATCAAGACCCATCAAGTCAAACACAGAAACATAGATCGGTAGCAGCTAGTACTCCTGGGACGACGAACACCGAAGCCTGCCCGAGCAAGGAGGAGGGGCAGCCTCAGCTGAATCTGTGACAGTTATAGCATGTTTAAACCACATGGCCTCACATGTGAATCTTTCAAGAGATGGGTGGGCTAAGGCTTAAGAGGGTGTGAACAATGCTGAATGGGTGTAGACAAAACAGAGCTCTCCAGTAGGTGTACAAAAACATTCAAGGACCATTTTCTAAAAAAGTGAGGTTACAAGTTTATCAACTTTCTAAGCAGAATTACTTTCCCATTATTCCTCAACTGCAGTGTATGATATACAATTTTCTAGCTCTATGTCTTGACATTAATCCAATGTAAAAAAAAAATAATAATCTAATTTTGCTAAATAAGACCGAATCGAGGCGGTCGGTCACATTGAGTATAAGAGGTCATACAATATGTTTTGTAGTGATTCCTATGTTGTTGATGTAAAGAATATTTATTGGTATGTAATGAGGAGCAACCAGACGCTGCACTTGACACATTTATGAAATTGCTTATTCTAGTTACTAATAAGCATGCATCCATTAAGAAAATGACTGTAAAAACGGTTAAATCCCCGTGGACTGATGAGGAATTGAAAAATGTTATGGTTGAGAGGGATGAGGCAAAAGGAATGGGAAATAAGTCTGGCTGTACAACCGATTAGCAAATGTACTGAAAATTGAGAAATCATGTGACTAAACTGAATAAAAAGAAGAAGAAACTACACTATGAAACAAAGATAAATGACAAAGAATGATAGTAAAAAGCTTTGAAGCACCTTCAATTACATTTTGGGCAAAAAGGCCAACTCAGCTCCATCATTCATTGAATCAGATGGCTCACTCATCACAAAACCCACTGATATTGCTAACTACTTTAATGATTTTTTCATTGTCAAGATTAGCAAACTTAGGCATGACATGCCAACAACAAACGCTGATCAAATGATAAAAGACAAGCATTGTAATTTTGAATTCTGTAAAGTGAATGTGGAAGAAGTGAAAGAATTAATGTCTATCAACAATGATAAGCCACTGGGGTCTGACAACTTCATGGAAAATTACTGAATATAATAGCGGACGATATTGCCACTCCTATTTGCCATATCTTCAATCTAAGCCTACTAGAAAGTGTGTGCCCTCAGGCCTGGAGGGAATCAAATGTAATTCCGCTACCCAAGAATAGTAAAGCCCCCTTTGGTCGGCTATTTGAGCCAGTAATCAGCCTGTTACCAACGCTTAGTAAACTTTTGGAAAAAATTGTGTTTGAAAAGATACAATGCTATTTTACTGTAAACAAATTGATAAGACTTTCAGCACACTTACAGTGGGGGAAAAAAGTATTTAATCAGCCACCAATTGTGCAAGTTCTCCCACTTAAAAAGATGAGAGAGGCCTGTAATTTTCATCATAGGTACACGTCAACTATGACAGGCAATCACATTGTAGGATTTTTTATGAATTTATTTGCAAATTATGGTGGAAAATAAGTATTTGGTCACCTACAAACAAGCAAGATTTCTGGCTCTCACAGACCTGTAAATTCTTATTTAAGAGGCTCCTCTGTCCTCCACTCGTTACCTGTATTAATGGCACCTGTTTGAACTTGTTATCAGTATAAAAGACACCTGTCCACAACCTCAAACAGTCACACTCCAAACTCCACTATGGCCAAGACCAAAGAGCTGTCAAAGGACACCATAAACAAAATTGTAGACCTGCACCAGGCTGGGAAGACTGAATCTGCAATGGGTAAGCAGCTTGGTTTGAAGAAATCAACTGTGGGAGCAATTATTAGGAAATGGAAGACATACAAGACCACTGATAATCTCCCTCGATCTGGGGCTCCACGCAAGATCTCACCCCGTGGGGTCAAAATGATCACAAGAACGGTGAGCAAAAATCCCAGAACCACACGGGGGGACCTAGTGAATGACCTGCAGAGAGCTGGGACCAAAGTAACAAAGCCTACCATCAGTAACACATTATGCCGCCAGGGACTCAAATCCTGCAGTGCCAGACGTGTCCCCCTGCTTAAGCCAGTACATGTCCAGGCCCGTCTGAAGTTTGCTAGAGTGCATTTGGATGATCCAGAAGAGGATTGGGAGAATGTCATATGGTCAGATGAAACCAAAATATAACTTTTTGGTAAAAACTCAACTGGTCGTGTTTGGAGGACAAAGAATGCTGAGTTGCATCCAAAGAACACCATACCTACTGTGAAGCATGGGGGTGGAAACATCATGCTTTGGGGCTGTTTTTCTGCAAAGGGACCAGGACGACTGATCCGTGTAAAGGAAAGAATGAATGGGGCCATGTATCGTGAGATTTTGAGTGAAAACCTCCTTCCATCAGCAAGGGCATTGAAGATGAAACGTGGCTGGGTCTTTCAGCATGACAATGATCCCAAACACACCGCCCGGCAACGAAGGAGTGGCTTCGTAAGAAGCATTTCAAGGTCCTGGAGTGGCCTAGCCAGTCTCCAGATCTCAACCCCATAGAAAATCTTTGGAGGGAGTTGAAAGTCCGTGTTGCCCAGCGACAGCCCCAAAACATCACTGCTCTAGAGGAGATCTGCATGGAGGAATTGGCCAAAATACCAGCAACAGTGTGTGAAAACCTTGTGAAGACTTACAGAAAACGTTTGACCTGTGTCATTGCCAACAAAGGGTATATAACAAAGTATTGAGAAACTTTTGTTATTGACCAAATACTTATTTTCCACCATAATTTGCAAATAAATTCATAAAAAATCCTACAATGTGATTTTCTGGATTTTTTTCCCCTCATTTTGTCTGTCATAGTTGACGTGTACCTATGATGAAAATTACAGGCCTCTCTCATCTTTTTAAGTGGGAGAACTTGCACAATTGGTGGCTGACTAAATACTTTTTCCCCCCACTGTATAGGGAAGGACATTCAACAAGCACAGCACTTACACAAATGACTGATGATTGGCTGAGAGAAATTGATAATAAAAAGATTGTCGGAGCTGTTTTGTTAGACTTCAGTGCGGCTTTTGACATTATCGATCATATTCTGCTGATTGAAAAACGCATGTGTTATGGCTTTACACCCCCTGCTATATTGTGGAGATATATAAGAGAGATTGACTTCATCATTACTTGTTTTTGTAAGAAGTGTTGACATGCTGAATGCATCAAGGTGTCTGTTTAAACTACTAGCACACAGCTCGGACACACATGCATACCCCACAAGACATGCCACCAAAGGTCTTTTCACAATCCCCAAGTCAAGAACAGACTATGGGAGACGCACAGTACTACATAGAGCTATGGCTACATGGAACTCTATTCCACATCAGGTAATTGATGCAAGCAGTGGAATTGGATAAAAAAAACAGATAAAAATACACCTTATGGAACAGCGGTGACTGTGAAGAGACACACACAGGAACAGACACACATACACATGATAAGACATGCACTCTACACACACGTACACATGGATTTTGTATTGCTGATATGCAGTGGTGGAGTGGTGGACTGAGGGAACACACTGAATGTGTTGGGTAAGGTGTTATGAAATGTAATGTCATGTAGTATTTTAAACTGTATGTAACTGTCTTATGTTGCTGGACCCCAGGAAGAGTAGCTGCTGCCTTGGCAGCAGCAAATGGGGATACATCATAAATACAAATACACCTCCCCCCATACCAATAGTAATAACAATTTTCACTTTCTTTTTGTTTTTAGAAAGTAATCTTAATTGCTATATAATAGATATCTTAAGATGAATGCATTAACTGTAAATCACTATTGATAATGACTCAAATGTAAGTGTAGGGCAATTTTACATGCGGGTAGGTCTCCTCGTGTCTTGGCTTGAGACAGTACTCAAGCAGTATGTATTGTTGTTATCTCACTGGTAATATACTATGTCATAATATGACTCAAAGTCTAAATGTTTTACAATACGTGAGAACTTGAGTCCAGTTGGTGGTGGTAATGCACCTTAAAGTTGGTTGCCAACCACCATAAAGTCCAAAGAAGGAGGAGAGATTACTAGAAACAAACTCAGTTTCCCCTTTTATCTGTGGATTAATTGTCGGAGTAGAGGACCTTGTGCATTTCAGGTAAAATAACAACCCAATGTTTATATCCCAGGACAAATTAGCTAGCAACAGCAAGCTAGCTAGCTAGCTAAATTGACATAAATGTTTCATGCTTTTCGACCAGTCCCCAAATTAATATAGTTGGTTCAGAGTTCGTTTTGATATTTCAACCTGCGTGTCCTGATCATGTCTGGGGTGGGTGGACAAAATCAAAATGCAGACGCACGCAGTCTGGTCAGCATGTTAGCCGTGGTATTTTGGCCATATAACCACCTTATTGCTTAATTAACACAGGTCATATAAACAATCTCTCAAACACAAGCCCACGTGCTAGTGAGTAGCCAGCTAATCTTGATATTTAAAGTCTAGCCAACTTGGATCTATTTGCTTGCTAAAAAGGTACAACAGTTGAACTGTTATGAACACAACCTACTGTCTGTCTCCAACTGTTTGAACAACATAGCCTGTTCACTTTGTTTAGATATTGAAATGAAGTGGCCTATCTGGATAAGAATATGCTTATTTCTCAGAATGAGAACAAGTTGCCAATTCCTTATATAAATTTGTCTTTTCATGCTCATGGCACATTTATAAAACACAGACTAGACAGCTAGCACATAACTGTCTGTGGCTAAACTGCTGCTAGCGGTACATGGTGCTACAATGCAGCGAGTGACAAACTGAGCATTAATTTTCCACAATCATGTTAATTGATGCTCTTGATTTAGTAAGTTCTGCTCTGTTCTACATTTTGGGAGTTAAGACAAAAAGGGTATTGTTAGAAAGGTTAAGTTCTCGTCTTTTACAGTAAAATTATGTCCAAATGACCAATTATGTTAGACCAAACCTCAAATGCAAATAGTGACTTTAAACTGCTTGTTGTCAGAGAGAAATAAGTTATCTTTCATTGTTGTGAGTGGTAGGGGGAGGGGCTTAGTGTCTGTGCATGTGAGAAGGTGCACAGTGCACACAGCACAGAAGGAGCGAAGGAGACGAGACCAAAAAGACACAGAACAACCATAAAAACAAAAAAAATGCTAATAAAACTATGATTCTTGCGATACAGGAATATCGCGCTATAACAAATTCAAAAATTAATGATATATATATCGCCCAGCCGTAACTTGAGTAGCATTCTAATTTATGTTTCTTTCTTTCTCCCTACCTCTTCCTCTAGGAACCTGAATACCACCTCAGTCCAACATCAGCCTTCTTATTTCACGCTGCCATCAACACACCTGCATTCAGCCCTAAGCTGATTTCTGTCTGTTTGCAAGGGTAGAGCTGTAACTGTTCATTAGGGTTTTGTTACACAGAGTTGTTCCCTTGTACCCTCTGTCCTTGTTCACTTACCATGACTGAGCTGAAATAATTGGATAAGTGAAAGCAGCACTTTGAGCCTGTAACAAGCCTAACTCCACACCTACACACCCGCCCGCGTTCTCTGTTCATCGGATGTTGGGCTCCTTGACACTCCTCACACCAAGCGCTGCGTGTCTCTGCTGCTGCAGCCAATATTTCAGAGTGGAACTCAACCTCCATAAAGAAATATATACAAATGTATATAATTATTTGTTGTATTTTTAAATTGTATTATTGTTATCATCTATGAACTATCATTATTATGGGGACTGTGACCCCAAAGTGGAATGTGACAGATAAAAAAAGACCCATAACAAAAGTGATGTACCAGTATTGGTATAACATATATTTTTATACCTCTTAATAAAAAGGTTTAAAAAAGTGTTAGAATTATTTTTATGGTAACAGGTTCTCCTCATTTGGGAACCTATTTGTTATCCCACTGACTGCACAAGCTGGAATTGTACACACGGTTGTACCGCCCCAGATAGCCCCAATCTCAGCCGACGAACTGCCTGTAGGCAACGTGTCTGAACTTTCTAAAAATAAATGGGAAAAGTGTATTACTTTTGGTATGGGAGTGGTGTAACCAGTGGCGACACGTCATTCAGGGCAGGTGGGGCAGAGTTCATCGGCCATTGGACATAATTATTACACAACAAGTTGGAAATCGCAAATTCAACAATGAGTGGTTTGGAAGGAATCAGTGGCTAACTGCAAGCATTGCAAAGCAATCAGTAACCTGTTATTCAGTGGAGTGGGTGTGTGGTCCAAGTCTGGGTTTAAGGGTCTCGTTTCCAAGCTTAAAAGGATAAACATTCAACACGATGGGCCAGAAGAGGTTGAATACATTGGCCATGCTGCCAATCCAGCATGACTTCTGCCGTGTTCAAAACAACTGGAAACTCAGAACTGCGAAATCTCAGACTTCAGTTAGTTCAAGACAACTGGGAACTCAGGAAAAAAACGAGTTCCGACTGGGAAAATACGTTTAGTACGTTCATCCAGCTCGGAATTCCAAGTTGGGAACTCTGGGCCTCTTTCTAGAGCTCCGAACTGAATCTCACTGACGTCATGATTCAACCTTGTTTTTTTCCACGTTCCCAGTTGTCTTGAAAGCACCATAAATCCAGAGAATACCAGACTTTGATGACAAAGTTTGATGACAAAATTTGCCCACGAAGGACCGCCGCGCCACCTTCCTGTTCAAGTGAGCACAGCACAACAAGGTGAGTCCAAATATTTATTTTATACTGCTGCATAAATGATGTAATATGCCAGGGAGATATGTATACTGTAGCTAAGAAAGTAATACTAAGTGTATGTTGTGTAGTAAGCTGTTAATAGCCCACCCTAATAATTTGGTCCCATTCCCCCTCCAAACTTAGTCTACTGTTCTGACTTGGTGGTACACATGTAGCCTATAGCCTGTTTTAGAGAAATGTCATAGAATATTGTAAGAGCTTTCATTGTCTGCTTATATGCCCCCTTTATTTATCCTACGGTTCTGACTTGGTGTACAGGGAGAATAATGTAAGAATGGCCCACTGTCTAGACTCTCTCCTCAGTGAGGATCAAAGGTGCCAGATCAAATTGGCAAATGGCTGACAGACAGCCAGACCCCCCGTCTCTCACACAGGAGAGGAGAGGGGGGAGTTGTGCCAGTTTTGACACCTTAACACCCTTAAATTGTGTGCCGCAAACAGGTCTTTCTTGCCCTGCAGTATTGGGAAAGAAATCTATTTGTTACAGAGATACGTTTGCTGCCAAAACTTTTACGTCAATAAAAGGACATTGGAACATTATTTCTGACATCCAAATGTTTGGAATGGTCAGTGGGGACCTAAAGAATAAACCTTTCATATTGTTTATTATTTTGTGATGTCATTAAGGATGGTATGAATAAATAACTGTACCTCTGAAAGTGTACACATTCAACTTATCAAGTTTACATCTAAATGTTGTACAAAATATATGAATAAGTATGAGAGTACTTTTGTGAAGATAGCAATGTGATTTTATTCTTCTAATGAGATAATTGTTTTATATAAACTTTTGCCCAGTCAGTAACCCCGCCCAAGTGAGCACAGACATTGTGTCGTCGTGATGGAATGCCCCCTTTTTACCCGAGTATAAAAGCCTTGGTAACAAAAATGTACATTAGACCAGTCGATGTGAAGCGCGAGCTCACGTTACAAATGGTTGAACCTCTACAGACCAGCCGACATGCAGCGGGAGCTGAACGTTACGAAATGGTTGAAACTCTCAGACCAGGATGCGTGGAGCTGTGGCTACACGGCTTAAAATGGTTAGACCAGAAAGACCAGCAGACGTGAGGTGTGAGCTAAACGTTACAAATGGTTGAAACTCTCAGACCAGAACATTGCCGGGTTGCTACTGGCGTGTAAAATGGTGGGAAACTCTGAAACTCTCAACCTCTACACGAGGTGAAGAAGAAGACAATGCACTAGACCTTATCATCTCAGTCTGCAGCTGTACATGTAAAGTAGTCTCGAACTTTGACTGAAGACACGAGGTGGGAATTAAGGAGAAGCTCATCTCAGACAACCATTGGTGCAACTGAAGTATCTATTCTAACAAACACTTCACAACCTGAGAAGCTCTACAAAGAAGGACATTGTGACCTCTCGTGGACAAGCCGAGCCTTACACTGAAAAGGGACACTAAAGCCAACTCGATCGATCCCTTTCCCATAGAAGGATCGATCGAGTCCAACAGAGATAGACGACGAACAAAGACATCTACACGTAAATGTATACATTGCATTTCTTATCCGAATGGGCAGTGGTTAGGGTGCTAAGTATTCTGATTTCTGTGAGCGTAGTTTCCAAATGTATAAGCGATAAGTTTGAATCTCTCTTTGTCTCTCCCTCTTCCTCTCTCTTTCTGACCCCTCCCTTTTGATAACGAAGCAGTCATGCTTTTGTTAGTCCACTAGGGACCTGTTTTCATTGTATTACTTTAGTAATCAATAACCTATACCGTATGTGTGTGTTTATGTATTCTGTGTTATTATTTAGTTAGTTAGTAAATAAATAATTAAGCCAATTTGTGTATTGCTGATTCATCAATAAGGTTAGGGTTCTTGCAGATATCAAGGAGTATGCAACGTTCAGAATGAGACTGATAAGAGGTAAAGATTAATAAGTGATATATATACATATATCTTCTAAGAGTTTAATTCGGGAGATGGTAACTCGTTAAACAACTTCTTCCCTGGTGCCCCAAATCCTAATGAGTTCATTTGTTACATGATTAATTTAATCGAGTAACAATTAAACATAGTTAGTTGATTCGATAAATAACGGCCATCATATTAATGAAAGTCACGTCACCACACCATGTTCTGAATTCAGTCGCTGTACATTTCAAAAGTGCTGAACAAATAGTTATATTGACTACATCCATCCTAGCTCGCTCATTAATATCTTAATTGAAATTACGGATTGCCTCTTATCCGCTCGTCGTCCCTTTATGCCATAGTTTGTACATTTCAATTGTCAGTAGAAACCAAATTTGTTTAAGGAAGTCAGCCATATCAGCTATGTTTCTTTAAAAGGAAGTAAATGAGGCTGAATGAACTGTTTCGCTGTCAGACAAGGCTCCGCTGATAGCCAGCTCTGCTGTTGGGACAGCATTATGTAGGCCCTAACAGTTTGTGGACACCATTTGTCACCGTTATAGCGCAATGAATGTATTGATTAAATCAATTTTAGAATTAGGCTGTAATATAACAAAATGTGGAAAAGGGAAGGGGTCAGAATACTTTCCGAATACACTGGGTGTAACATTATTTGATTGCATTTGATTAGTAAGGATTATATTTATAGATGAACTAACTTGTGTTTAGTATGGACTCTGTCAGCATCCTGGGCGTAGTCCTGCCGGTAGGTATTGTAGGCCGTGTGCAGCATATTGACACCCAGGCCGTGGGGAAGCCAGAATGTTGCGTTATACAACCCACTCCTTCCTCTGTCATCATGGACGTTGTCTGCCGGTACACACATACTCCATGGCTGTCGGCATGGGAATACACCTGCTGCATGAGCACCTACAACAAGTTATTTGTACGTGGTTCAGCCGTAGTTACAAAGGAAGTGACATTATAGGGTGTATTCTCAGTAGAAAAGTAGCTAGCCACATTACCAATCAACATTCCCCACATGAGGAGCCACATCCTGCACTACAAGTTCAGCACCAGTACACTCTTGGTGCCTTTCTTCGGTCTCAAATCGAAACGGGAAAATGATCCCTGCCTCAGCTGCTTGTTCTAGCACCACCTCGTCTTCATCACATTCTGTAAAAAGGTCAGGCCCAGGGGAAAAAGAGTTCCTGCTATGTCAGAGTCGCTGCTTTTGTCTGACATTTTTACATTTGATATCTGGCAGAAGTTTCCTCTACAGTTATATGCTAGCTGGCAAGGCTAGTTAGCTGGCTAAAATAGCTAGGCTTCTCACATCGGAAGTCCTTCTCTCCCTGACTCTCGCTTTTATATAAGTGTTAAGTAAAAAATAGATAACTAAAAAATACAAATAACAAATCATTAAAGAGCAGCAGTAAAATAACAGTAGCGAGGCTATATACAGGGGGTACCTGTACAGAGTCAATGTGCGGGGGCACAGGTTAGTCGAGGTAATTGAGGTAGTATGCACATGTAGGTAGAGTTAAAGTGACTATTCATAGATAATAAACAGAGAGTAGCAGCAGAGTAAAAGAGGGGGTGGAGGGGCAACAATGCAAATAGTCAAGGTAGCCATTTGATTAGCTGTTCAGGAATCTTATGGCTTGGGGGTAGAAGCTATTAAGAAGACTTTTGGACCTAGACTTGGCACTCCGTTACCGCTTGCCGTGCGGTAGCAGAGAGAACAGTCTATGACTAGGGTGGCTGGAGTCTTTGACAATTATTAGGGCCTTCCTCTGGCACCGCCTGGTATAGAGGTCCTGGATGGCAGGAAGCTTGGCCCCAGTGATGTACTGGGCCGTACGCACTACCCTCTGTAGTGCCTTGCGGTCGGAGGCAGAGCAGTTGCCATACCAGGCAGTGATGCAACCAGTCAGGATGCTCTCGATGGTGCAGCTGTATAACTTTTTTAGGATCTGAGGACCCATGCCATATCTTTTCAGTCTCCTGAGGGGAAATAGGCTTTGTCATGCCCTCTTCATGACTGTCTTGGTGTGTTTGGACCATGATAGTTTGTTGGTGATGTGGACACCAAGGAACTTTAAGCTCTCAACCTGCTCCACTACAGCCCCGTCGATGAGAATGGGGGCTTTCTCTGTCCTCTTTTTCGTGTAGTCCACAATCATCTCCTTTGCCTTGATCACGTTGAGGGAGAGGTTGTTATCCTGGCACCACACTGCCAGGTCTCTGACCTCCTCTCTATAGGCTGTCCCATTGTTGTGGGTGATCAGGCCTACCACTGTTGGAGTCGTGCCTGGCCTAGCCATGCAGTCATGGGTGAACAGGGAGTACAGGAGGGGATTGACCACGTACCCCTGAGGGGCCCCCGTGTTGAGGATCAGTGTGGCAGAGCCGGTGTAGTACGATTCAATGTTAGTCCTGTATTGACGCTTTGCCTGTTTGATGGTTCCTCTGAGGGCATAGCGGGATTTCTTATAAGCGTTCGGGTTCTAGTCCCGCTCCTTGAAAGTGGCAGCTCTACCCTGTAGCTCAGTGCGGATGTTGCCTGTAATCCATGGCTTCTGGTTGGGGTATGTACGTACGGTCAAGGTGGGGACGACGTCAGATGCACTTATTGATGAAGCTAGTGACTGATGTGGTGTACTCCTCAATGCCATCGGAAGAATCTTAATTGACCGAGTCACTGGTGCTTCCTGCTTTAGTTTTTGCTTATAAGCAGTAATCAGGAGGATAGAGTTATGGTCAGATTTGCCAAATGGAGGGCGAGGGAGAGCTTTGTACACATCTCTGTGTGTGGAGTAAAGGTGGTCTAGAGTGTTTTTTCCTCTGGTTGCACATTTAACATGTTGGCAGAAATGAGGTAAAACAGATTTAAGTTTGCATTAAAGTCCCCGGCCACTAGGAGTGCCGCCTCTGGATGAGCGTTTTCCTGTTTGCTTATGGCCTTATACAGCTCATTGAGTGCGGTCTTAGTGCCAGCATCAGTTTGTGGTGGTAAATTAACTACGAAAAATATAGATGAAAACTCTCTTGGTAAATAGTGTGGTCTACAGCTTATCATGAGATACACTACCTCAGGCGAGCAAAACCTCAAGACTTCCTTAATATTAGATTTCATGCACCAGCTGTTGTTTACAAATATACACAGACCGCCATCCCTTGTCTTACCAGAGGCAGCTGTTCTATCTTACCGATGCAGCGTTTATACCGCCAGCTGCATGTTATCCATGTTGTCGTTCAGCCATGACTCTGTGAAACATAAGATATTACAGTTTTTAATGTCCCGTTGGTAGGCTATCCGTTATCGTAGTTCGTCTATTTTGTTATCCAATGATTGTACGTTGGCTATTAGGACTGATGGTAGAGGCAGATTACCCACTCGCCATCGGAGCCTTACAAGGCACCCTGACCTATGTCCCCGAGAAGCTCTTTTCGGTCATAAGAGACGGTGGCAGAAACATTATGTACAAAATAAGTTACAAATAATGCGGAAAAACACACACAATAGCACAATTGGTTAGGAGCCCGTAAAACGGCAGCCATCTCCTCCGGCGCCATTCTTTTGTCTCCGCTCTCTCTTTGCTTTTTTTATCTACTGGAGCGTTTTGTTTTAGTTATGTTCTGTGCGTTACTGCCTGTGCTCGCTGGTCTTCATTGTTGTAATGTTAGCTGGCTAGCTAAAATAACTAACGTTAACTGCATTTAACATTATTTGATAACTGGTTAGGTGTGGTTATGTATTTCAAAAACGTTGGTTTACTTTAATGTAGCTGTAAGCTAGGCGTTGATAGTAACTGGCTGACTCGTGAAATGCTAACATAACATAATGTTAGCAGTAGGGCTGGGCGGTATACCGTATTTGACTATATACCGGTATTGATGCACGGACCGGTTTGGCAAAAAATTTCCCTTTTTCAGGACCCTGTCTTTCAAAGATAATTCGTAAAAATCAAAATAACTTCACAGATCTTCATTGTGAAGGGTTTAAACACTGTTTCCCATGCTTGTTCAACGAACCATAAACAATTAATGAACATGCACCTGTGGAACGGTCATTAAGACACCAACAGCTTACAGACAGTAGGCAATTAAGGTCACAGCTATGAAACTTAGGACACTAAAGAGGCCTTTCTACTGACTCTGAAAAACACCAAAAGAAAGATGCCCAGGGTCCCTGCTCATCTGCGTGAACGTGCCTTAGGCATGCTGCAAGGAGGCATGAGGACTGCAGATGTGGCCAGGGCAATAAATTGCAATGTCCGTACTGTGAGACGCCTAAGACAGCGCTACAGGGAGACAGGACGGACAGCTGATCGTCCTCGCAGTGGCAGACCACGTATATCTGGAGCGGGATTTGGAGGTGGAGGGTCCGTCATGGTCTGGGGCGGTGTGTCATAGCATCATCGGACTGAGCTTGTTGTCATTGTAGGCAATCTCAATGCTGTGCGTTACAGGGAAGACATCCTCCTCCCTCATGTGGTACCCTTCCTGCAGGCTCATCCTGACATGACCCTCCAGCATGACAATGACACCAGCCATACTGCTCTTTCTGTGTGTGATTTCCTGCAAGACAGGAATGTCAGTGTTCTGCCATGGCCAGCGAAGAGCCCAGATCTCAATCCCATTGAGCACGTCTGGGACCTGTTGGATCGGAGGGTGAGGCCTAGGGCTAGGGCCATTCCCCCCCAGAAATGTCCGGGAACTTGCAGGTGCCTTGGTGGAAGAGTGGGGTAACATCTCACAGCAAGAACTGGCAAATCTGGTGCAGTCCATGAGGAGGAGATGCACTGCAGTAATTAATGCAGCTGGTGGCCACACCAGATACTGACTGTTACTTTTGATTTTGACCTCCCCCTTTGTTCAGGGACACATTATTGCATTTCTGTTAGTCACGTCTGTGGAACTTGTTCAGTTTCTGTCTCAGTTGTTGAATCTTGTTATGTTCATACAAATATTTACACATGTTAAGTTTGCTGAAAATAAATGCAGTTGACAGTGAGAGGACGTTTCTTTTTTTGATGAGGTTATAATGGTATTTGAATGTTTGGTTTGTTAAATGTGATACGGCGTGTGTAACATCCATTTTTATAGTTTACTCCGCTACTTGAGTAATCTCTCTCCACTCTCTCTCTCCCTCTCTATGCCGCTTTCCACACAAACCTTGCCCTGCCCCCGGTCATTCAAGGAGCACATTTGTTGTTGCTCGACCACGAGACACTTGCGTTCAGTCTGCATGGTCAATGCAGCACATGCAACAATGTTGATGACTATGATGCTGTTTTCACTTTGCATCTTAATATAAATCCACAAGCGTTCTATAATTACACTATTAGTTTGTGTTTCTTACATCTACAAACAGCTAGTTTGTCTTTTCTTAGCAAGTTGTGGCTAAATCGTGTTAGCCGCTAATGCTAATCGCTAGTTAGCAGGCTAGCTAGCTTGCTAGCTAATAAATGTACTGAGTTAGAGAAAACGTTGCTAACCATTCAGCCTGATACCAGTGATGGTGTAGGCCTAAATCAACATGTTGTTTGTGAAATCAAATCATAAAATCAAGCACATTTCAGTCATGAAATGCAATGCAATGTGCTTTACAGGATTGTGTTTTCTTTTTTATAATAAACAATGAACATAAAAGCTGAAGTATTTACTACACAACAAACATAAGATAAAAACTAAAGAATGACACAAACTGAACAACTAAAAAGCACCCTAAGGAAAAGCAAAGCAAAAAATATGTGTTTTAAGATCTCGTTCAAATATGTCTACAGTTTCAGCCCCCCAGTTTCTCTGGCAGGCTATTCCAGAGGCTGAGGTACATAATAACTAAAGGCTGCCTCTCCATGCCTCTTGGTCCTAGACTTCAGGTTAAAAGGCCAGTGCCAGAGGACCTGAGGGACCAACTGGTTATATAACTTAAAAGCATGTCTGACAGGTATTGGGGTGCAAAATATCAAAGAGGGATAGGCAAAGCATGAATATGTTATCTACATGGAGTAGCTAAGAGAAAACAATTGATGTAGCCAAAGATTATAGGGTCCCCTAGTAAACACTGACCAACACTTTGGCTCCTACCCTGTCCAAATAACTCCTACAACACTGTATTCAAAGTGCCCACTTAATTTATATAGAATTAGAATAATAATAATTGTTCATGATTCCAACAGTTCACCCAAGTGTTTTGATCTAAATCACTAGTGAAATAGCTATTGCAACATTTGTTTAAAAATAAGGCCTAGATGTTTTGCTCATATTGTGCAGCCCTACGTGACAGTGTGTAAATGATCTGAAATGGGTGCAGAAAATTATTTTTGGTTGAGATTTAATTGAACAGTATAAAACAATCAGAATTGAGAGAGACCCATTGAAATCACTTAGAATGTACAGTACCAGTCAAAAGTTTGGACACACCTACTCATTCAAGGGTTTTCTTTATTTTTAGTATTTTTAACATTTTAGAATAATAGTGAAGACATCAAAACTATGAAATAACACATATGGAATCATGTAGTAACCAAAAAAGTGTTAAACAAATCAAAATATATTTTATATTTGAGATTCTTCAAAAAGCCACCTTTTGCCTTGATGACAGCTTTGCACACACTTGGCATTCTCTCAACCAGCTTCATCTGTAATGCTTTTCCAACAATCTTGAAGGAGTTCCCACATATGCTGAGCACTTGCTGGCTGCTTTTCCTTTACTCTACCGTCCGACTAATCCCAAGCCATCTCAATTGGGTTGAGGTCGGGGCATTGTGGAGGCCAGGTCATCAGATGCAGCACTCCATCACTCTCCTTCTTTGTAAAATAGCCCTTACACAGCCTGGAGGTGTGTTGGGTCATTGTCCTATTGAAAAACAAATGATAGTTCCACTAAGCTCAAACCAGATGGGATGGTTTATCGCTGCAGAATGCTGTGGTAGCCATGCTGGTTAAGTGTGCCTTGAATTCTAAATAAATCACAGACAGTATCACCAGCAAAGCACCCCCACACCATAACACCTCCTCCTCCATGCTTTACAGTGGGAACTACACATGTGGAGATCATCCGTTCACCCACACCGCGTCTCACAAAGACACTACGGTTGGAACCAAAAATCAAAAATGTTGACTCCAGACCAAAGGACACCGGTCTAATGTCCATTGCTCATGTTTCTTGGCCCAAGCAGGTCTCTTCTTATTATTGGTGTCCTTTAGTAGTGGTTTCTTTGCAGCAATTCAACCATGAAGACCTGATTCACACAGTCCCCTCTGAACAGTTGATGTTGAGATGTGTCTGTGACTTGAACTCTGTGAAGCATTTATTTGGGCTGCAATTTTTAAGGCTGGTAACTCTAATGAACTTATCCTCTGCAGCAGAGGTAACTCTGGGTCTTCCATTCCTGTGGCGGTCCTCATGAGAGCCAGTTTCATCATAGCGCTTGATGGTTTTTGCGACTGCACTTGAAGAAACTTTCAAAGTTCTTGACATTTTCCGTATTGACTGACCTTCATGTCTTAAAGTAATGATGGACTGTTGTTTCTCTTTGCGTATTTGAAATGTTCTTGACATAATATGGACTTGGTCTTTTACCAAATAGGGCTATCTTCTGTATTCCCCGTCTACCCATATCTGTGCAACTCTCTCGCTCTCTAGTTTTAGGCCTGAATGCTCTATTGATGTTAAGCAATGAGTAACAAGAGGAAATTGGGTTGTAGCCAACACTGTCTCTTATTTCACTTACAGTTGAAGTAAGAAGTTTACATACACCTTAGCCAAATACATTTAAACTCAGTTTTTCACAATTCCTGACATTTAATCCTAGTAATAATTCCCTGTCTTAGTTCAGTTAGGATCACCACTTTATTTTAGGAATGTAAAATGTCAGAACAATAGTAGAGAGAATGATTTATTTCAGCTTTTATTTCTTTCATCACCTTCCCAGTGGGTCAGAGGTTTACATACACTCAATTAGTATTTGGTAGCATTGCCTTTAAATTGTTTAACTTGGGTCAAACATTTCAGGTAGCCTTCCACAAGCGTCCCACAATAAGTTGGGTGAATTTTGGCCCATTCCTCCTGACATAGCTGGTGTAACTGAGTCAGGTTTGTAGGCCTCCTTGCTCGCACACGCTTTTTCAGTTCTGCCCACACATTTTCTACAGAATTGAGGTCAGGGCTTTGTGATTGCGACTCCAATACCTTGACTTTGTTGTCCTTAAGCCATTTTGCCACAACTTTGGAAGTATGCTTGGGGTTGTCCATTTGGAAGACCCATTTGCAACCAAGCTTTAACTTCCTGACTGATGTCTTGAGATGTTGCTTCAATACATCCACATAATTTTCCTTCCTCATGATGCCATCTATTTTGTGAAGTGCAACAGTCCCTCCTGCAGCAAAGCACCCACACAGCATGATGCTGCCACCCCCGTGCTTCACGGTTGGGATGGTGTTCTTCGGCTTGCAAGTCCCCGCTTTTTCCTCCAAACATAACGATGGTCATTATGGGCAAACAGTTATATTTTTGTTTCATCAGACCAGAGGACATTTCTCCAAAAAGTACGATCTTTGTCCCCATGTGCAGTTTCAAACAGTAGTTCGTCTTTTTTATGGCGGTTTTGGATCAGTGGCTTCTTCCTTGCTGAGCGGTCTTTCAGGTTATGTTGATATAGGACTCGTTTTACTGTGGATATAGATACTTCTGTACCTGTTTCCTCCAGCATCTTCACAAGGTTCTTTGCTGTTGTTCTGTGATTTATTTGCACTTTTCGCACCAAAGAACGTTCATCTCTAGCAGACAGAACGCGTCTCCTTCCTGAGCGGTATGACGGCTGCGTGGTCCCATGGTGTTTATACTTGCGTACTATTGTTTGTACAGATGAACGTGGTACCTTCAGGCGTTGCTCCCAAGGATGAAATTGCTCCCAAGGATGAACCAGACTTGTGGAGGTCTACAATTTTTTTTCTGAGGTCTTGGCTGATTTCTTTTCATTTTCCCATGATGTCAAGCAAAGCGGCACTGAGTTTGAAGGTAGGCCTTGAAATACATCCACAGGTACACCTCCAATTGACTCAAATGATGTCAATTAGCCTATCAGAAGCTTCTAAAGCCATGACATCATTTTCTGGAATTTTCCAAGCTGTTTAAAGGCACAGTCAACTTAGTGTATGTAAACTTCTGACCCACTGGAATTGTGATACAGTGAATTATAAGTGAAATAATCTGTCTGTAAACAATTGTTGGAAAAATTACTTGTGTCATGCACAAAGTAGATGTCCTAACCGACTTGCCAAAACTATAGTTTGTTAAAAATAAATTTGTGGAGTGGTTGAAAAACGAGTTTTAATTTTACATTTACATTTTAGTCATTTAGCAGATGCTCTTATCCAGAGCGACTTACAGTTAGTAAATACATATTATTATTATTCTTTTTTCTTTTTTTATACTGGCCCCCCGTGGGAATCGAACCCCCAACCCTGGCGTTGCAAACGCCATGCTCTATCAACTGAGCTACATCCCTGCCGGCCATTCCCTCCCCTACCCTGGACGACGCTGGGCCAATTGTGCGCCGCCCATGAGTCTCCCGGTCGCGGCCGGCTGCGACAGAGCCTGGATAATGACTCCAACCTAGGTGTATGTAAACTTCCGACTTCAACTGTATCAGTAAGTCAAAGCATAGCATCCTTATCTGATTGCATAAGTATGAAATAGTTGATAGTTTTGAGTGATTGTGTTGTTTTTGATACTGTGCTGTACTCTTTTCCTAGTCTCTCAGTTTAAACAACCATGCATTGATCCATAGAAGCCTAGCTGGCAAGACAAAACCACAAGGCATCTCTGTTTCTTGTACAGTGTATTTGGATGTCTTTGACAGGTGGTTTAAATATACCTATGCATATCACTTTTATTTTTGAGAAGGGAATTGAGCAGTGGTCTGTAGGCTGCACATATAGGCTGTTTTCAGAAAGTGTCATAAATTAACTTAGGAACCTGCGGTCGGCCATAGACTATTGCTAGTACACAGTTGTCACATTTTCCGACCTTGAAAGTGGAAGTGCCGAAGTGTGTGTGTGTGTGTGTGTTTCTAGTCACAAACAAACCTAATGCTTACACAATCCACCCTGTTTCACACCATCTTTAATGTGGAAGGTTTGGCAAAGGTAGAGTAACCCAGTTATAACCCACACAGCCGATAAATAATAGACCATGGTCCACCAATGGACCCACCATTTGAGAGACACTGGTATGTGTACTAGTAGGACAGACAGAGAGAGAGAGAGAGACAGAGACAGAGGACAACAAACTTTGTAGGCCCCAACCATGTGACCAACCAGCAGCCTCTGTCATAGAGACAGAGAGAGATGATATGATTGTGTTATGGCTTCCACGTGCACACACAAACACGCACGCACACACACTGATAGGCCTACTAAACTTGCAGCTGATACTGCAGGATTTTTTTTTTATGTTGCACTTCAAACACTGATTGAATAGAAACACTGATAGGCTGCTATAAGTTCAAGTTCAGACTGCTGTTAAACCCATCCAGTCAGTTGCAGTTAAAATAGTTGATGGCCATAGTAGGCATGTCAAAACATTGATGCTGAGTTGCAATAGGCTAAATCAGAGGGTCCCTTCTAAAATGGTCCCTTCTCAACTTCCCCTTGATGTGGAACTTCTTTGACAATAGGACTGTGCACAATATCAAAACAAGATCTCTGAAGGAGGCTACAACTTGTAAGTGTTGCAGAATGGTCGGGTTGGGCCTTTGAACTCGGCTGGATACAATAAATAATAATATGCCATTTAGCAGACGCTTTTATCCAAAGCGACTTACTGTCATGCGTGCATACATTTTTTTTTGTGCATTGGTGGTCCCGGGGATTGAACCCACTACCTTGGCGTTACAAGCGCCGTGCTCTACCAGCTGAGCTACAGAGGACCACAATAGCTTACTGTAATTGGATTAATATGTGAGCTATTTCTAATGACATGGAAGAACGGTCCCTAGTAGTCCATCCACCCCGTGCTTGGAATTGTCAGCGATTAACGTCTTTTTTATATATATATATTCCAAACAGGGACATTCTGTATTTTTCCTCTTTAACTTGAAAAACAGAATAGGCTATGATGACAAGTTCAAACTACATAGGTTGAGTATATTTTCTCGTCTTACCTTGCCAAATTTCTGGTGTTGAACGTAAAGTTGTCCCTCTTTTACGTGGGTATCCATCTCCCAACTTCGGACCCCGTCCCGAGAATTTGACAGCAGTCAATTCTTCGGTTATTTTTTATTCTCCGTCTGAACTTCCTTCAACTCAACTTTACTTACTTCCGCAAGCCATGCGCTTTTCTCAACGTTCCGAGTCATTTATAGTAGTTTAATACAATTAAGAGAGATTTGAAACGAAAAAAGTATCTGATAGTCTCGAAAGAAGTTATAACTTCTGAAAACGTTTCGGTAATGTCCGTCGCTTGTCGCCACCCGCCGCTCCCTCTTCCTCATTGTGCCGTGTGTCCTTGCGCAGTCTGGCATGCATAAAGAGCGTGCATAATGAGCGGCCTGACTCTCCTCTCTCTCTCTCTCTCTCTCTCTCTCTCTCTCTCTCTCTCTCTCTCTCTCTCTCTCTCTCTCTCTCTCTCTCTCTCTCTCTCTCAGGTATTCTGCCACTGTGACTCTTTGTTTAGGGCCAAATAGCATTCTAGTTTGCTCTGTTTTTTTGTTAGTTCTTTCCAATGTGTCAAGTAATTCTCTTTTTGTTTTCTCATGATTCGGTTGGGTCTAATTATGTTGTTCTCTCTCTCTCTCTCTCTCTCTCTCTCTCTCTCTCTCTCTCTCTCTCTCTCTCTCTCTCTCTCTCTCTCTCTCTCTCTCTCTCTCTCTCTCTCTCTCTCTCTCTCTCTCTCTCTCTTTTTCTCTCTCTCTCTATCTATCTCTCTCTCTCTCTCTCTCTCTATTCAATGATCTCTCGCTCTCTCAATTCAATTCAATTATCTCTCTCTCTCTCTCTCTCTCTCTCTCTCTCAATTCAATTCAATTTAAGGGCATTATTGGCATGGGAAACATATGTTAACATTGCCAAAGCAAGTGAAGTAGATAGTAAACAAAAGTAAAATAAACAATAAATATTAACAGTAAACATTACACTCAGAAGTTCCAAAGAATAAAGAATAAAGACATTTCAAATGTCATATTATGTATATATATACAGTGTTGTAACAATGTGAAAATAGTTAAAGTACAAATGGGAAAAAAATTAACATAAATATGGGTTGTATTTACAATGGTGTTTGTTCTTCATTGGTTGGCCTTTTCTTGTGGCAACAGGTCACAAATATTGCTGCTGTGATGGCACACTGTGGTATTTCACCCAGTAGATAAGGGAGTTTACCTAAATTGTTTTCGAATTCTTTGTGGATCTCTGTAATCGGAGGGAAATATGTGTCTCTAATATGGTCATATATTTGGCAAGAGGTTAGGAAGTGCAGCTCAGTTTCCACCTCATTTTGTGGGCAGTGTTTACATAGCCTGTCTTCTCTTGAGAGCCAGGTGTGCCTACGGCGGCCTTTCTCTATAGCAAGGCTATGTTCACTGAGTCTGTACATAGTCAAAGCTTTCCTTAAGTTTGGGTCAGTCACAGTGGTCAGGTATTCTGCCACTGTGTACTCTCTGTTTAGGGCCAAATAGCATTCTAGTTTGCTCTGTTTTTTTTTGTTAATTCTTTCCAATGTGTCAAGTAATTCTCTTTCTGTTTTCTCATGATTTGGTTGGGTCTAATTGTGTTGTTCTCTCTCTCGCTCTCTCGCTCTCTCTCTCTCTCTCTCTCTCTTTTCATTTTGCACTCAGTTTGACAGTGATGGGGACAACAGCAGCATCATTGAACTGCTAGCTTGCAGGGCCACACACACACATTTGACTTGTTTGTTATGTTTATTTATTCTTTCAAAAGAAAAATAGCATTGCTATATTTTGTGCATTTGAATTCAGAGTCCATTTCCAAATAATAGATCTACATTGATCTTTCATGTGTTGACATGGTTGAAATGCCATTGTCCACCACCCAGGTTGCTGGAAAGACAGACATAGCCCGAGATGTACGCCTACCGTTACTCCTTGAAGTCCAAGGAGGCTCTGGCAGCCAAAACAGCCAAACACATGTGAATCAGTTCTCAATTGCAATACAGTTCTAGAAACTTGAAGCCCTTTACCTTCAAATCACATCTGAATAATTTCACAAATGCAAAACATACACTTACTGTGCACTGTTATAACCAGCTTTATCACAGTGGCAGCTGACAGAATTTTTTTGTGATAACATGTTTCCATTATACACAGGTGTTCGGAGCATGCTAAATAGCTAATTAGCACAAATGGTCCCTCTGTCTGTCTTCCGTAAACATGCGCTGTAACTTGGAGATATGGCTGTGTCGGAACACTAATCCTAACCCTATAAAGGTGTGTATCAATGTAACCTTTTGTTTCTTGAAAATTATTGAACGATAGGTCCTTATGTTTCCAAAACTGTACCGCAAGCGATGTGTGTTAATGTTCAGATCGAGTGTCGGGCTCTTAAAACAACTCCCCCAGTACAGAAAACACCTTCGTCCAATTACTCTTATGTGTATTGTAATGGAACTAAGAGTCATGATCAAGGACTAAGGCTTGTGCTTGTGTCTCTCACCAAGATGTCACACAGGAATTATTTGTATTTGTATTTGATTTGCTACATGCGCCGAATACAACAGGTGTAGACATTACAGTGAAATTATTACTTACAAGCCCTTAACCAACAATGCAGTTTAAGAAAAAAAAAAGTGTTAAGTAAAAAATAAAAAATAGCAAATAATTAAAGAGCAGCAGTAAAATAAAATAACAGTAGGGAGGCTATATACAGGGGATACCGGTACAGAGTCAATGTGCGGGGGCACAGGTTAGTCGATGAAATTGAGGTAATATGTACATGTAGGTAGAGATAAAGTGATTATGCATAGATAATAAACAGAGAGTAGCAGCAGCGTAAAAGGGGGGGTCAATGCAAATAGCCATTTGATTAGCTGTTCAGGAGTCTTATGGCTTGGGGGTAGAAGCCTTTTGGACCTAGACTTGGCGCTCCGGTACCGCTTGCCGTGCGGTAGCAGAGAGAACAGTCTATGAGTAGGGTGGCTGGAGTCTTTGATAATTTTTAGGGCCTGACACCGCCTGGTATAGAGGTCCTGGATGGCAGGAAGCTTGGCCCCAGTGATCTACTGGGCCGTACACACTACCCTCTGTAGTGCCTTGCGGTCGGAGGCCGAGCAGTTGCCATACCAAGCGGTGATGCAACCAGTCAGGATTGTAGAACTTTTTGAGGATCTGAGAACCCATGCCAAATCTTTTCAGTCTCCTGAGGGGGAATAGGCTTTGTCGTGCCCTCTTCACGACTGTCTTGGTGTGTTTGGACCATGATAGTTTGTTGGTGATGTGGTCACCAAGGAACTTGAAGCTCTCAGTGTTGCAGTATCACATAATATCGCATTCTTTCTACAGTTAACATAATCTCTCTCCTCTCAGCAGACTCAACACACCTTGTCCCCAGATCTTTATCATCAAAATAACAACAGCACAATCTTCTTAACTCTCTCTCTCACACACGCACGCACTCTCTAGCTTTGAAGTTTTGCAATCAGTTAGTTGTATAATTCTGCCACCTGCTGGAAATTATACGATACTGCAACACTGATACTCTAATAGATAGTGAGTGTTTTAATGTAATTAAATACAAGGTGTGGAAGTCATGAGAGCCTCCTACAATAAAACAGATTATATAAAAGTGATACAAAACGTTGAAGTCTAAACAGTATAATGTCATAAAATGTATTTATAAAGCCCGTATTACATCAGCAAATTTCACAAGCGCTCATCCACATCAGTGGAGAGATCTGATTGGCTGGGAAACTGCTGTGATGTCTCACATGATCGTAACAGGACGCGAGAGAAGTCATGGCTGTCATGGTGGCACAGATTAAACACTAAACCAGATATTTCATTTAACCGGATGTGAAGCATATGGTGATGAGAGGAAGCCAAGTGGCCGGCAGTGGGAGAAGATGGGTGTGACAGGGGGCATGGTCGGCCCACCGTGGCAGCTGAATTTTAGAACATTTTCTAAAATGTCTCCATGCAGCGGTGAGAGTTTTTTTGCCATTTTAAAGCAAATTTCATGTGATTCTACATATTCTGTCACAGAGCTGAGAGAAAAATTTGCAGTTTTAAAGATAATTTCCTGCAATTCTAGGCTTTTTGCCATGGCTAATCCGGTGTTCATTTGCTCAAACATAATAACAAAATATATACTACTAAATTAATTGTTTTTGGAATTTGAAATTCTCTCTGACTGTTTAGCTTTTATTTTGGTGATTGTTAGTTCTCAAAGATGATTAAAAAAACATATACAGTTGAAATCCGAAGTTTACATACACTTAAAACTCGTTTTTCAACCACTCCACAAATTTCTTGTTAACAAACTATAGTTTTCGCAAGTCGGTTAAGAAATCTACTTTGTGCATGACACAAGTAATTTTTCCAACAATTGTTTACAGACAGATTATTTCACTTATAATTCACTGTATCACAATTCCAGTGGGTCAGAAGTTTAAATACACTAAGTTGACTGTACCTTTAAACAGCTTGGAAAAATCCAGAAAAGGATGACATGGCTTCAGAAGCTTCTGATAGGCTAATTGACATAATTTGAGTCAATTGGAGGTGTACCTGTGGATGTATTTCAAGGCCTACCTTCAAACGCAGTGCCGCTTTGCTTGACATCATGGGAAAATGAAAAGAAATCAGCCAAGACCTCAGAAAAAAAATGGTAGACCTCCACAAGTCTGGTTCATCCTTGGGAGCAATTTCCAAATGCCTGAAGGTACCACGTTCATCTGTACAAACAATACTACGCAAGTATAAACACCATGGGACCACGCAGCCGTCATACCGCTCAGGAAGGAGACGCGTTTTTTCTCCTAGAGATGAACGTACTTTGGTGCGAAAAGTGCAAATAAACCCCAGAACAACAGCAAAGGACCTTGTGAAGATGCTGGAGGAAACAGGTACAAAAGTATCTATATCCACAGTAAAATTAGTCCTATATCGACATAACCTGAAAGGCCGCTCAGCAAGGAAGAAGCCACTGCTCCAAAACCACCATAAAAAAGCCAGACTACGGTTTGCAACTGCACATGGGGACAAAGATCATACTTTTTGGAGAAATGTCCTCTGGTCTGATGAAACAAAAATATAACTGTTTGCCCATAATGACCATCGTTATGTTTGGAGGAAAAAGGGGGTTCTTGCAAGCCGAAGAACACCATCCCAACCGTGAAGCACGGGGGTGGCAGCATCATGCTGTGGGGGTGCTTTGCTGCAGGAGGGACTGGTGCACTTCACAAAATAGATGGCATCATGAGGAAGGAAAATTATGTGGATATATTGAAGCAACATCTCAAGACATCAGTCAGGAAGTTAAAGCTTGGTCACAAATGGGTCTTCCAAATGGACAATGACCCCAAGCATACTTCCAAAGTTGTGGCAAAACGGCTTAAGGACAACAAAGTCAAGGTATTGGAGTGGCAATCACAAAGCCCTGACCTATAGAACATTTGTGGGCAGAACTGAAAAAGCGTTTGCGTGCAAGGAGGCCTACAAACCTGACTCAGTTACACCAGCTCTGTCAGGAGGAATGGGCCAAAATTCACCCAACTTATTGTGGGAAGCTTGTGGAAGGCTACACGAAACGTTTGACCCAAGTTAAACAATTTGAAGGCAGTGCTACCATATACTAATTGAGTGTATGTAAACTTCCGACCCACTGGGAATGTGATGAAAGAAATAAAAGCTGAAATAAATCATTCTCTCTACTATTATTCTGACATTTCACATTGTTAAAATAAAGAGGTCCTAACTGAACTAAGACAGGGAATTTTTACTAGGATTAAATGTCAGGAATTGTGAAAAACTGAGTTTAAATGTATTTGGCTAAGGTGTATGTATACTTCTTACTTCAACTGTAGCTCCATTATCTTTTCTACATACTTTATATCTTGTTTAAAGTCATTTAAGTGAAAGGGTTTTTTCCTTCCCTAAAATGTATTAAAAAATGTAAATGAAAACATTACAGTTTGGACTTAGGCAACCCGAAAAAATGCTTAGGTGGCCCGCCCAAGAATTTCAACGTCAGAAAAATACCTGGCCTGTAAAAGTCGTTACACTGTATTATTGTGAATGACAAAGTGTTACCAAACAGATACAGTGTAGAACTGACTAGGGCTAAAGTCTGTGCTGTTGTTTGATTACCGAAAATTCATTGTGACAGTACTGCAAGAGGGAAAGTTGAATCTGAATTTATACCTTACGTACGTACGCAACGCAACGCCATAATTCTGTTAGCTACTCGAAATGGCGGTCCTGAGTACTTGCATCAAATTTATAAAGAGTATCTCAAATAATTCCACAACACACCCCTTTTTTTTGTATTTCGTGAACTAACACTAGTACTTGAAGCGCTAGCTGCAGCCACGTAAGTGAGCGCTAGCTATCTACCGACCGGAAAATTCAGCTAGCCAAGACCAACAACACAAACAAACAGACTATACAGCTACAAGTAGTGAGTGGACTTACAAACAGACTATACTAAACAAGTTAGCTAACTAGTTACCTGTGATTAAATGTTTTCCACACAAACAGTGAGGGAAAAAAGTATTTGATCCTCTGCTGATTTTGTACGTTTGCCTACTGACAAAGAAATTATCAGTCTATAATTTTAATGGTAGGTTTATTTGAACAGTGAGAGACAGAATAACTACAAAAAAATCCAGAAAAATCCATGTCAAAAATGTTATAAATTGATTTGCATTTTAATGAGGGAAATAAGTATTTGACCCCTCTGCAAAACATGACTTAGTACTTGGTGGCAAAACCCTTGTTGGAAATCACAGAGGTCAGACGTTTCTTGTAGTTGGCCACCAGGTTTGCACACATCTCAGGAGGGATTTTGTCCCACTCCTCTTTGCAGATCTTCTCCAAGTCATTAAGGTTTTGAGGCTGACGTTTGGAACTCGAACCTTCAGCTCCCTCCACAGATTTTCTATGGGATTAAGGTCTGGAGGCTGGCTAGGCCACTCCAGGACCTTAATGTGCTTCTTCTTGAGCCACTCCTTTGTTGCCTTGGCCATGTGTTTTTGGTCATTGTCATGCTGGAATACTCACCCAAGATTTGACGGTACATGGCCCTGTCCATTGTCCCTTTGATGCGGTGAAGTTGTCCTGTCCCCTTAGCAGAAAAACACCCCCAAAGCATAATGTTTCCACCTCCATGTTTGACAGTGGGGATGGTGTTCTTGGAGTCATAGGCAGCATTCCTCCTCCTCCAAACACGGCGAGTTGAGTTGATGCCAAAGAGCTCCATTTTGGTCTCATCTGACCACAACTCTTTCACCCAGTTCTCCTCTGAATCATTCAGATGTTCATTGGCAAACTTCAGACGGGCATGTATATGTGCTTTCTTGAGCAGGGGGACCTTGCAGGCGCTGCAGGATTTCAGTCCTTCACGGCGTAGTGTGTTACCAATTGTTTTCTTGGTGACTATGGTCCCAGCTGCCTTGAGATCATTGACAAGATCCTCCCATGTAGTTCTGGGCTGATTCCTCACCGTTCTCATGATCATTGCAACTCCACGAGGTGAGATCTTGCATGGAGCCCCAGGCCGAGGGAGATTGACAGGTATTTTGTGTTTCTTCCATTTGCGAGTAATTGCACCAACTGTTGTCACCTTCTCACCAAGCTGCTTGGCGATGGTCTTGTAGCCCATTCCAGCCTTGTGTAGGTCTACAATCTTGTCCCTGACATCCTTGGAGAGCTCTTCGGTCTTGGCCATGGTGGAGAGTTTGGAATCTGATTGATTGATTGCTTCTGTGGACAGGTGTCTTTTATACAGGTAACAAGCTGAGATTAGGAGCACTCCCTTTAAGAGTGTGCTCCTAATCTCAGCTCGTTACCTGTATAAAAGACACCTGGGAGCCAGAAATCTTTCTGATTGAGAGGGGGTCAAATACTTATTTCCCTAATTAAAATGCAAATCCATTTATAACATTGTTGACATGTGTTTTTCTGGATTTTGTTGTTGTTATTCTGTCTCTCACTGTTCAAATAAACCTACAATTAAAATTATAGACTGATCATTTCTTTGTCAGTGGACAAACGTACAAAATCAGCAGGGGATCAAATACTTTTTTCCTTCACTGTATATGGTCCAACTAGCAAGTGTTGCACTAGGAAAATATATTCTCAATCCCTTGCTGAATGAAAATAGTTGAATAGTTATGCAAGCTCAAGTTTTCTGTTTTTTTTTGTCTTATTTCTTGTTTGTTTCACAATGAAAAATATTTTGCATCTTCAAAGTGGTAGGCATGTTGTGTAAATCAAATTATACAAACCCCCAAAAAATCAATTTTAATTCCAGGTTGTAAGGCAACAAAATAGGAAAAATGCCAAAGGGGGTGAATACTATCGCAAGCCACTGTATATTAAACCAAAGAAAAAGTTATATTTTATTTGGGACTTACTGAGTCTGGCTTTAACGATGCATCGTAAAAATAACGGGCGAAGATGTCACACCCATTTCCCAAAACACCACGCAGTGCACTCGTTACAAAGTTAAACTTAACTGTGTCGTTACAGGAGCTGTCCCGTGCTGAAAATGATTCCAGAATATAGGCTGAAGAGCTCGCTGTTGCTTTTAAATGATTCATGGTTATTCAGTCATCTTTTTAAAAATCCCTTTTTTTACACAATACCGTTTTCCCATCAAGAGAATACATGTTCTGTAGCCTATTATGTACAGTGCCTTCAGAAAGTATTCATACCCCTTGACTTATTCCACATTTTATTGTGTTAGTCTGAATTCAAAATGGATTAACTACATAGATTTTTTTCTCACCCATCTACAGACAATTCCCCATAATGACAAAGTGAAAACATGTTTTTAGAAATGTTTGCAAATTTATTGAAAATGAAATACAGAAATATCTGAGTCAATACATTATAAAAGCACCTTTGACGGAAATTACAGCTGTGAGTCTTTTTGGGTAAGTCTCTAAGAACTTTGCACACCTGGATTGTACATTATTTGCCCATTATTCTTTTTTAAATTCTTCAAGCTCTGTCAAGTTGATTGTTGATCATTGCTAGACGGCCATTTTCAAGTCTTGCCATAGATTTTCAAGCCGATTTAAGTCAAAACTGTAACTAGGCCACTCAGGAACATTCAATGTTGTCTTGGTAAGTACGCCAGTGTATATTTTTACGTGTTTTAGGTTATTGTCCAGCTGAAAGCAGACTGAATCACGTTTTCCTCTAGGATTTTGCCTGTGCTTATGGCTGTATTCCATTTCTTTTTACCCTAAAAAACTCCCCAGTCCTTGCCGATGACAAGCATACCCATAACATGATGCAGCCACCACCATGTTTGAAAATATGAAGACTGGTACTCAGTGATGTGTTGTGTTGGATTTGACCCCAACATAACATTTACATTTACATTTACGTCATTTAGCAGACGCTCTTATCCAGAGCGACTTACAAATTGGTGCATTCACCTTATAGCCAGTGGGATAACCACTTTACAATATGTTATTTCTTTTATTTTATTTTTTCTTTGGGGTGGGGTAAGGGGGGATAGAAGGATGACTTTATCCTATCCCAGGTATTCCTTAAAGAGCTGGGGTTTCAAGTGTCTCCGGAAGGTGGTGAGTGACTCCGCTGTCCTGGCGTCGTGAGGGAGATTGTTCCACCATTGGGGTGCCAGAGCAGCGAACAGTTTTGACTGGGCTGAGCGGGAACTGTGCTTCCGCAGAGGTAGGGGGGCGCAATGCCCTCGTTTGGGTGTAGGGACTGATCAGAGCCTGAAGGTACAGAGGTGCCGTTCCCCTCACAGCTCCTTAGGCAAGCACCATGGTCTTGTAGCAGATGCGAGCTTCAACTGGAAGCCAGTGGAGTGTGCGGAGGAGCGGGGTGACATGAGAGAACTTGGGAAGGTTGAACACCAGACGGGCTGCGGCATTCTGGATGAGTTGTAGGGGTTTAATGGCACAGGCAGGGAGCCCAGCCAACAGTGAGTTGCAGTAATCCAGACGGGAGATGACAAGTGCATGGATTAGGACCTGTGCCGCTTCCTGTGTAAGGCAGGGTCGTACTCTCCGAATGTTGTAGAGCATGAACCTACAGGATCGGGTCACCGCCTTGATGTTAGCGGAGAACGACAGGGCGTTGTCCAGGGTCACGCCAAGGCTCTTTGCACTCTGGGAGGAGGACACAACGGAGTTGTCAACCGTGATGGCGAGATCATGGAACGGGCAGTCCTTCCCCGGGAGGAAGAGCAGCTCCGTCTTGCCGAGGTTCAGCTTGAGGTGGTGATCCGTCATCCACCCTGATATGTCTGCCAGACATGCAGAGATGCGATTCGCCACCTGGTTATCAGAAGGGGGAAAGGAGAAGATTAGTTGTTTGTCGTCTGCGTAGCAATGATAGGAGAGGCCATGTGAGGATATGACAGAGCCAAGTGACTTGGTGTATAGCGAGAATAGGAGAGGGCCTAGAACTGAGCCCTGGGGGACACCAGTGGTGAGAGCACGTGGTGCGGAGACAGATTCTCGCCACGCCACTTGGTAGGAGCGACCGGTCAGGTAGGACGCAATCCAAGAGTGAGCCGCGCCGGAGATGCCCAACTCGGAGAGGGCGGAGAGGAGTATCTGATGGTTCACAGTATCAAAGGCAGCAGACAGGTCTAGAAGGACAAGAGCAGAGGAGAGAGAGTTAGCTTTAGCAGTGCAGAGAGCCTCCGTGACATAGAGAAGAGCAGTCTCAGTTGAATGACCAGGCTTGAAACCTGACTGGTTTGGATCAAGAAGGTCATTCTGAGAGATATAGCAACAGAGTTGGCTAAAGACGGCACGCTCAAGAGTTTTGGAGAGAAAAGAAAGAAGGGATACTGGTCTGTAGTTGTTGACATCGGAGGGATCGAGTGTAGGTTTTTTGAGAAGGGGTGCGACTCTCGCTCTCTTGAAGACGGAAGGGACATAGCCAGCGGTCAAGGATGAGTTGATGAGCGAGGTGAGGTAAGGGAGAAGGTCACCGGAGATGGTCTGGAGAAGAGAGGAGGGGATAGGGCCAAGCGGGCAGGTTGTTGGGTGGCCGGCCGTCACAAGTCGCAAGATTTCATCTGGAGAGAGAGGAGAGAAAGAAGTCAAAGCATAGGGTAGGGCAGAGTGAGCAGGACCAGCGGTGTCATTTCACTTAACAAACGAGGATCGGATGTCGTCAACCTTCTTTTCAAAATGGTTGACGAAGTCATCCACAGAGAGGGAGGAGGGGGGGAAGAGGAGGATTCAGCAGGGAGGATAAGGTGGCAAAGAGCTTCCTAGGGTTAGAGGCAGATGCTTGGAATTTAGAGTGGTAGAAAGTGGCTTTAGCAGCAGAAATAGAGGAAGAAAATGTAGAGAGGAGGGAGTGAAAAGATGCCAGGTCCGCAGGGAGTCTAGTTTTCCTCCATTTCCGCTCGGCTGCCCGGAGCCCTGTTCTGTGAGCTCGCAATGAGTCGTCAAGCCACGGAGCAGGAGGGGAGGACCGAGCCGGCCGGGAGGATAGGGGACATAGAGAGTCAAAGGATGCAGAAAGGGAGGAGAGGAGGGTTGAGGAGGCAGAATCAGGAGATTGGAGGGAGAAGGATTTAGCAGAGGGAAGAGATGATATGATGGAAGAGGAGAGAGTAGCGGGAGAGAGCGAGTGAAGGTTGCGACGGCGCATTACCATCTGAGTAGGGGCAGAGTGAGTAGTGTTGGAGGAGAGCGAGAGAGAAAAGGATACAAAGTAGTGGTCGGAGACATGGAGGGGAGTTGCAGTGAGATTAGTAGAAGAACAGCATCTAGTAAAGATGAGGTCAAGCGTATTGCCTGCCTTGTGAGTAGGGGGGGACGGTGAGAGGGTGAGGTCAAAAGAGGAGAGGAGTGGAAAGAAGGAGGCAGAGAGAAATGAGTTAAAGGTAGACGTAG
The DNA here is from genome assembly GCF_020615455.1 of Coregonus clupeaformis. NCBI lineage: Eukaryota > Metazoa > Chordata > Actinopteri > Salmoniformes > Salmonidae > Coregonus > Coregonus clupeaformis. Next base: position 20,697,381 of record NC_059199.1, on the reverse strand, counting down.
GGAGGTTAAAGTCACCCAGAACTGTGAGGGGTGAGCCATCCTCAGGAAAGGAACTTATCAAGGCGTCAAGCTCATTGATGAACTCTCCAAGGGAACCTGGAGGGCGATAAATGACAAGGATGTTAAGCTTGAATGGGCTAGTGACTGTGACAGCATGGAATTCAAATGAGGAGATAGACAGATGGGTCAGGGGAAAAAGAGAGAATGTCCACTTGGGAGAGATGAGGATTCCTGTGCCACCACCCCGCTGACCAGATGCTCTCGGGTATGTGAGAACACATGGTCAGACGAGGAGAGAGCAGTAGGAGTAGCAGTGTTTTCAGTGGTAATCCATGTTTCCGTCAGCGCCAAGAAGTCGAGGGACTGGAGGGTAGCATAGGCTGAGATGAACTCTGCCTTGTTGGCCGCAGAGCGGCAGTTCCAGAGGCTGCCGGAGACCTGGAACTCCACGTGAGTCGTGCGTGCAGGGACCACCAGGTTAGAGAGGACAAAAAGTTCATTTTTGAAAACAGGAGCATGTTTTGGAATATTTTTTTTCTGTACAGGCTTCCTTATTTTCACCCTGTCATTTAGGTTAGTATTGTGGAGTAAATACAATGTTGTTGATCCATCCTCAGTTCTCATATCACAAGCATTAAACTCTGTAACTGTTTTAAATTTACCATTGGCCTCCACAATCCCCTGACCTCAACCAAATTGACATGGTGTCAGGCCGCAGAGTGAAGGAAAAGCAGCCAACAAGTGCTCAGCATATGTGGGAGCTCCTTCAAGGCTGTTGGAAAAGCATTCCAGGGGAAGCTGGTTGAGAGAATGCCAAGAGTGTTCAAAGCTGTCATCAAGGCAAATTTGAAGAATCTCAAATATAAAATATATTTTGATTTGTTTAACACTTGTTTGGTTACTACATGATTCCATATGTGTTATTTTATAGTTTTGATGTCTTCACTATTACTCTACAATGTAAAAAATATAGAAAAACCTTGAATGAGTAGGTGTTCTAAAATTTTGACCGGTAGTGTATATCAAATCAAAGTTTATTGGTCGCGTACACAGATTTGCAGATGTTATCGCAGGTGTAGTGAAATCCTTGTGTTTCTAGCTCCAACAGTGCAGTAATAGCCTACCTAGCAATATGAAACAATACACACATCATCCAAAAAGTAAAAAGAAAGAAATTAAGAAATATCAGAATGGTCAATATTTTAGAATGAGCAATGTTGGAGTCCGGAATATAAAATAAATACATGTAAATAAATAATATGCTATTTAGCAGACGCTTTTATCCAAAGCGACTTACAGTCATGCGTGCATACATAAATCAACTTGAAAGTAATAAATAATCTAGCTACATTCTTTTAGTAAACTCAGGTTCCCTTTATCTAATATTAGGTTTTGGTTGAAGATCTGATAACATTCAGTATAAAAAATATGCAAAAATAGAGAAAATCTGAAAGGTGGCAAATACTTTTTCACAGCACTGGATTATATTTCATAATACTTCAGTTTTATTATTTCAGTTTTCATTTAAAAAAATGTATCCTTGCTTCGCTTGTTTATAACATTGCAAACTTTTTAGGCTATTTAAACTAAGTTTTCGGCGGTCACAGAGAGACAGATAAACGTCTTCATTCTATATTTAGCATAGATTTTCTGAGTGTAAAGTGGGCAACCAGTGATCTAACGACGCACTTAGCTGTTCTAAGAGTGCTCTGTGGCAGGCGTTCGATTTAGAGCGATTTCAAGTGCAACATTAATAAAGACTGTGTTGGGAAACGACTCGGAAATGTAAAGATGCTCTTACGAAGGCTCTAACGATGAACTTAGCCTTAAAGTGGCACTCCAGTCTTTTCACCTCATTTAACAACTGATTTACTTAACAAAATTCACATCTCAATAGGTGGTCCAGGTACTGTAAATTACATAGCACAAGTGAGGGGGTGGGCCTTTTCCTTTTTTGCTCTCTATTGCTCCTCTATTTATTCTCAAGCAAGGGGGAGGCCGATGGCATCATGACTTCCCATCAAACCAACTTCTTGAATGCCCTACTCCTTGAAGTTTGCAGTTGTCTAAAAAACACTATTTTGCTCTTTAGTGGGTGTACTTTAGTGTATTTATACTTGGGATATCACTTTTCAACAGGAAAAGTTCGAAAATCACTGGAGGATGTCTTTAAGATACTTTTGGTAAACCTGGCAGTTGACCTTACCCAATAGACATCTACTCGTCCATCAGTATGACAATGGTAGAGATGAAAAGACGTGACACAACCAAGCTACTCTTTTCCCCCTTTTCCCAACACTTTTATTTATTTTATTTATTTATTTCACATTTATTTAACCAGGTAAGCCAGTTGAGAACAATTTCTCATTTACAACTGCGACCTGGCCAAGATAAAGCAAAGCAGTGCAATAAAAACAACAACACAGATGGGGGAAAACAAAACATAAAGTCAAAAATACAACAGAAAATATATATACAGTGTTTGCAAATGTAGAAAGTTCTGGAGGTAAGGCAATAAATAGGCCATAGTGCAAAATAATTACAATTAGTATTAACACTGGAACGATAGATGTGCAAGAGATGATGTGCAAAGAGATACTGGGGTGCAAATGAGCAAAATAAATAACAATATGGGGATGAGGTAGTTGGGTGGGCTAATTTCAGATGGGCTGTGTACAGGTGCAGTGATCGGTAAGGTGCTCTGACAACTGATGCTTAAAAATAGTGAGGGAGATAAGAGTCTCCAGCTTCAGAGATTTTTGCAGTTCGTTCCAGTCATTGGCAGCAGAGAACTGGAAGGAATGGCAGCCAAAGGAGGTGTTGGCTTTGGGGATGACCAGTGAGATATACCTGCTGGAGCGCTTACTAAGGGTGGGTGTTGCTATGGTGACCAATGAGCTAAGATAAGGTGGGGATTTGCCTAGCAGTGATTTATAGATGGCCTGTAGCCAGTGGGTTTGGCGACGAATATGTAGTGAGGACCAGCCAACAAGAGCGTACAGGTCACAGTGGTGGGTAGTATATGGGGCTTTGGTGACAAAACGGATGGCACTGTGATAGACTACATCCAATTGCTGAGTAGAGTGTTGGAGGCTATTTTGTAAATGACATTGTCGAAGTCAAGGATCGGTAGGATAGTCAGTTTTACGAGGGCATGTTTGGCAGCATGAGTGAAGGAGGCTTTGTTGCGAAATAGGAAGCCGATTCTACATTTAACTTTGGATTGGAGATGCTTAATGTGAGTCTGGAAGGAGAGTTAAAAGTCTAACCAGACATCTAGGTATTTGTAGTTGTCCACATACTCTAGGTCAGACCCGTCGAAGTACTGATTCTAGTCGGGTGGGCGGGTGCCAGCTGCGTTTGATTGAAGAGCATGCATTTAGTTTTACTAGTGTTTAAGAGCAGTTGGAGGCTACGGAAGGAGTGTTGAATGGCATTGAAGCTTGTTTGGCGGTTAGTTAACACAGTGTCCAATGAAGGGCCAGATATAAACAAAATGGTGTCGTCTGCGTAGAGGTAGATCTGAGAGTCACCAGCAGCAAGAGCAACATCATTGATATACACAGAGAAAAGAGTCGGCCCAAGAATTGAACCCTGTGGCACCCCCATAGAGACTGCCATAGGTCCAGACAACAGGCCCTCCAATTTGACTCATTGAACTATATCTGAGAAGTAGTTAGTGAACCAGGCGAGGCAGTCATTTGAGAAACCAAGGCTATTTAGTCTGCCAATAAGAATGCGGTGGTTGACAGAGTCGAAAGCGTTGGCCAGGTCGATGAAGACTGCTGCACAGTACTGTCTATTATCGATCGCGGTTATAATATCGTTTAGGACCTTGAGCGTGGCTGAGGTGCACCCATGACCAGCTCGGAAACCGGATTGCATAGCGGAGAAGGTACGGTGTAAATCGAAATGGTCGGTGATCTGTTTGTTAACTTGGCTTTCAAAAACTTTTGAAAGGCAGGGCAGGATGGCTATAGGTCTGTAACAGTTTGGATCTAGAGTGTCACCCCCTTTGAAGAGGGGGATGACCGCGGCAGCTTTGCAATCTCTGGGGATCTCAGACGTTACGAAAAACAGGAGCACTGGAACCAACAAGGCACACAGGGAAAATAACCTGGCGATACAAAATACAAGGAGCTCGGTCTGGCTCTGATGCCAGAACCGGCTGATAACCTAAAACACACTGAAAGGGCGATAGGTTAGAGGAGGAGTGGCGAAGAGAGTTCTGGGCATATTCTGCCCATGGCAAGAACACTGACCACTCCCCCGGCCAGTCCGCAGGAACCTACCCACATCCTGATTCACCCGTTCCACCTGCCCATTACTCTCGGGGTGAACGCCTTCCAGACCCTGGATGTAAACTGGGGACCCCGGTCAGACACTTTTGCCGGAAGACGTGAGTAAACAGGGCCTCCGCAGTCTGCAGGGCCGTGGGGAGACCGGGCAGAGGAAGGAGGCAGCACGCTTTTGAAAAGCGGTCCACAACGACCAGGATGGTGGTGTTACCCTTAGAGAGGGGAAGATCAGTGAGAAAGTCAATACAAAAGGTGGGACCATGGCCGTTGTGGAACTGGTAAGGGCTGTAACTTACCTGCTGGGAGGTGCCTAGGTGCCTTACTCAAATCAAATCAAATTTTATTTGTCACATACACGTGTTTAGCAGATGTTATTGTGGGTGTAACGAAATACTACCGGAACCACAATACAGGAGGCCGGGAGTATGGGGGTGTTGTCTATGGGCCTCTACTCTGTGTAGTACAGCCGTGACAGTGCGTCTGCCTTCACGTTCTTCGTACCCGGGATGTATGATAGAGTAAAATCAAAATGGGTGAAGAATAGGGCCCACCTGGCCTGGCGAGGGTTCAGCCTTCTCACTGCCAGGATGTACTCCAGGTTACGGAAAGGGTGTTTCGCCCCCTCGAGCCAGTGCCTCCACATGGTCAGGGCTCGGATAACAGCCAACAGCTTCCGATCACCAACGTCATAGTTCTGCTCTGCCGGGCTGAGCTTCTTGGAGAAGAAGGCACAGGGGCGGAGCTTCGGTGGCGTGCCTGAGCATTGAGACAGGACAGCGCCTATCCCTACCTCGGACGCATCCACCTCCACTACGAACGGTAGTGATGGATCGGGATTGGCCAGTACCGGGGCTGAGGTGAACAGAATCCTCAGGTTACTGAAGGCCCTGTCAGCCTCAGCAGACCAGCGGAGCCGGGACGGCCCATCCTTCAACAGAGACGTGATGGGAGCTGCGACCTTGCCAAAGCCCCAGATAAACCTCCGATAGTATATGGCAAAGCCAATAAAGTGCTGCAACTCCTTAACCATGGTTGGAGTCGGCCAATTACGCACGGCTGAAATGCGATCTCCCTCCATCTCCACACCTGATGTGGTAATGCGGTATCCAAGGAAGGAGACAGACTGTTGGAAAAACAGACACTTTTCTGCCTTGGCATAAAGGTCATGTTCCAACAGTCGGGCCAGCACTTTGCGAACAAGGGACACATGCTCGCCGTGCGTAGCGGAAAACACCAGAATGTCATCGATGTAGACCACTACACTTCGACCAAGCATGTCCCAAAACACCTCGTTCATGAAGGACTGGAAGACTGATGGAGCATTCATCAAACCGTACGGCATCACCAGGTATTTGTAACGCCCAGTGGCTGTGCTGAATGCTGTCTTCCACTCGTCCCCTTTTCGGTCACGCACCAGGTTGTACGCACTCCGGACATCTAATTTTGTGAAGAAGCTCGCACCATGCATTGACTCGATCACAGATGGAATGACGGGTAGAGGATAACTATAACGTATTGTCCCCTTGTTCAGTGCTCGGTAATCAATGCAAGGGCACAGACCTCTGTCTTTCTTCTTCACAAAAAATAAACCTGAGGAGGCGGGCGAAGTGGAGGGACGTATGAACCCCTGACGCCAGTTGAAGTCGGAAGTTTACATACACTTGGGTTGCAGTCATTAAAACTCATTTTTCAACCACTCCACAAATTTCTTGTTAACAAACTATCGTTTTGGCAAGTCGGTTAGGATATCTACTTTGTGTTGACACAAGTAATTTTTCCAACAATTGTTTACAGACAGATTATTTCACTGTATCACAATTCCAGTGGGTCAGAAGTTTACATACACTAAGTTGACTGTGCCTTTAAACAGCTTGGAAGATTCCAGAAAATGATGTCATGGCTTTAGAAGCTTCTGATAGGCTAATTGACATCATTTGAGTCAATTGGAGGTGTACCTGTGGATCTATTTCAAGGCCTACCTTCAAACTCAGTGACACTTTGCTTGACATCATGGGAAAATCAAAAGAAATCAGCCAAGACCTCAGAAAATAAATTGTAGACCTCCACAAGTCTGGTTCATCCTTGGGTGCAATTTCCAAATGCCTGAAGGTACCACGTTCATCTGTACAAACAATAGTACGCAATTATAAACACCATGGTACCACGCAGCCGTCATACCACTTAGGAAGGAGACGCGTTCTGTCTCCTAGAGATGAACGTACTTTGGTGCAAAAAGTGCAAATAAATCCCAGAACAACAGCAAAGGACCTTGTGAAGATGCTGGAGAAAACAGGTACAAAAGTATCTATATCCACAGTAAAACGAGTCCTATATCGACATAACCTGAAAGGCCGCTCATTAAGGAAGAAGCCACTGCTCCAAAACCGCCATAAAAAATCCAGACTACGGTTTGCAACTGCACATGGGGACAAAGATCGTACTTTTTGGAGAAATGTCCTCTGGTCTGATGAAACAAAAATAGAACTGTTTGGCCATAATGACCATTGATATGTTTGGAGGAAAAAGGGGGAAGCTTGCAAGCCGAAGAACACCATCCCAACTGTGAAGCACAGGGATGGCAGCATCATGCTGTGGGGGTGCTTTGCTGCAGGAGGGACTGGTGCAATTCACAAAATAGATGGCATCATGAGGAAGGAAACTTATGTGGATATATTGAAGCAACATCTCAAGACATCAGTCAGGAAGTTAAAGCTTGGTCGTAAATGGGTCTTCCAAATGGACAATGACCACAAGCATACTTCCAAAGTTGTGGCAAAATGGCTTAAGGACAACAAAGTCAAGGTATTGGAGTGGCCATCACAAAGCCCTGACTTCAATCCTATAGAAAATGTGTGGGCAGAACTGAAAAAGCGTGTGCGCGCAAGGAGGCCTACAAACCTGACTCAGTTACACCAGCTCTGTCAGGAGGAATGGGCCAAAATTCACCCAACTTATTGTGGGAAGCTTGTGGAAGGCTACCTGAAATGTTTGACCCAAGTTAAACAATTTGAAGGCAATGCTACCAAATACTAATTGAGTGTACGTAAACTTCTGACCCACTGGGAATGTGATGAAAGAAATAAAAGCTTAAATAAATCATTCTCTCTACTATTATTCTGACATTTCACATTCTTAAAATAAAGTGGTGATCCTAACTGACCAAAGACAGGGAATCTTTACTAGGATTAAATGTCAGGAATTGTGAAAAACTGTGTTTAAATGTATTTGGCTAAGGTGTATGCAAACTTCCGACTTCAACTGTATGTGCAAATGATCTGTCCATAAAGTTCCCAGCTGCGCCTGAATCGACCAACGCCTTACACTGGGGAACTACTGTGTAATCAGGAAAGTGGATGTGTAGGGTACAGTGCGCAGCAGAGGGCTCTGAACAAGTGTGGGTGTTCGATACCTGGAGTGATGCAAGAGTGCCCTGCCTGCCGCCTCCAGACCCAAAAGAACGCAGACGACAGCGGGGAGGAGAATGTCCTCTTGTGCAACTAGAGTGACACTGGCGCTGTCGTCCTCCGCTATCCCGGATCGCCGCTCCACTACAGCTCCATCAGCTTGTGATCCGGGTTGGGGAGGGGGTGGAATGGGCAGGCCCATTCCAGGACGTCCTCTAGCAGCCAGCAGGTTGTCCAACCGGATGACCATGTCCACCAGTTGATTGAAGGACAACATCGTGTCCCGGCAGGCTAGCTCTGTTTGGACGTCCTCTTGTAGATGGCACCGGAAGTGGTCGATGAGGGCCCACTCGTTCCACCCGGACCCAACCGCTAGAGTCCGAAACTCCAGGGCGAAGTCCTGCGCGGTCCTCGTCTCATGCTTCAGGTGGACCAGCCGCTCGGCCACCTCTCTACCTTCGGGCGGGTGATCGAAGACGGCCCGAACGAGGCTAGCGAACTCCCCGTAGTTGTCCAACGCGGCTCCTCCTTCACTCCGCGTTGGCCCATTCTAGGGCTTTCCCCGAGAGGCAGGAAACAAGGGCGGACACCTCTCCCGCTCCGATGGAGACGGGCTGATGTTTGAATAGTACAACTCCAGTTGTAGGAGGAATCCCTGGCAGAGAGCAGCTGTCCCGTCGAAATCCGGTGGTCGGGATATATGGATCCCTCTGGGTGCTGGGGTGTGGGTGGCTGGATCCGGTCGGCCAGCTGGTCCCAAAAGATTGGGTCCTCTCCTCTCCAGGCATTGGACTCCTCTCCTCTCCCAAGCTGGCTAGCATCGTCGAATACTCCCGGACCCGTGCCAAGACTCCAGGCATGTGCTCCTCTCCTGCTGACTCCATGGCGGGTGTGTGATTCTGTGATGGGTGAGTTGAAGGACTCAGGCGCAGGAGGGTAAATCACAGAAATAACAGGATTTATTCCGGAAAACAGAGTTACGCAGTAATGCGTCAAAACAGTCCAGTGTGCAAAACAGGCGCACTGGAACCAACAAGGCACACAGGGAAAATAACCCGGCAATACAAAATACAAGGAGCTCCACTGAGCTTCACTATCCTCACAATAAACAATCACACACAAAGACAAAGGGGCAGAGGGAACACTTATACAGGTACTGATGAGGGGATATGAACCAGGTGTGTGTAATGAACAAGACCAAACCAATGGAATGATGAAATGAGGAGCGGCAGTGTCTAGAAGGCCGGTGACGACGAATGCCGAAGCCTGCCCGAACAAGGAGAGGTGGCAGCTTCGGAGGGAGTCGTGACAATAATTAATCAACAATACATCAAAAAGTAGAAAAAAACATTACTACTAATACAAAATATAGACTTTAATCAGATTAAGCGATCAAACATAAAAAGCTAGCTTGAATAGTTAGGTATTTAGTTGTGTTTTAAACAAGGAAATTACAATTTGTAGGTAGGGGCATTCCAGAGCTGGGGCCACATGTGAAAAGGCCCTGTCACCCATGCTGCACAGGTTTGTGGCTGGCGTGACCAGGCTGTTTGAGTCTGATGATCATAGTGTGCATGCTGGGGAATAGTTCTCTAGAAGCTGGCATATGTATTTAGTGCATCACCTTGAAGGCATTAAAGGTGAGCAGAATAATCTTACATTTTATCCTGTATTGAACAGGAAGCCAATGGAGGTTGAATAAAACAGGGGTGATGTGTTTTTTTCCCAGTAGTTTGTGAGAGCATCCTGGCAGCTGCGTTCTGGATCATCTGGAGTTGAGACAGGAGCCTTACTGGGATTACAGTAGTCAAGCGAGTTGTTACCAGGGCATGCGCAAGCTTCTCAGCAGCCGCAGTGGACAAGAACGACTTGATTTGAGCGATGTTACACACTTTCCTGAAGTTGCAGATGTGTGCTTCAAATGAGAGGTTAAAGTAAAAATTATACCAAGGTTTCTGGCAGTGGGGGAAGCTGTGAAGGTGTCATCATCCAGAGAAATGGAGAATGTGCTCATCTTGCTCTGTGCACTCTTACAGCCAATAAAAACAATCTCTATTTTGCTGCAATTAAGTTTTAGGAAGTTCAACTACATCCATCTTATGATTGCATCTAGACAGTCATTTTGTTTGTTACAGTCTGTGTCCCCTTTTGCCATCAGCATAAAAAAATAAAAAAAGTTTAGTCAGAATCTTCAGATTAGTATACCAAGTGGCAGTGTGTACAGTGCATTCGGAAAGTATTCAGACCCCTTTACTTTTTCCAAATTGTTTTACGTTACAGCCTTATTCTAAAATGGATTAAATTGTTTTTTTCCCTCATCAATCTACACACCATACCCCATAATGACAAAGCAAACTCCTGCATTCTCTTGGCTGTGTGCTTAGGGTCGTTGTCCTGTTGGAAAACGAACATTCACCCCAGTCTGTCCTGAGCGCTCTGGAGCAGGTTTTCATCAAGGATCTCACTGTACTTTGCTCCGTTCATCTTTCCCTCGATCCTGACTAGTCTCCCAGTCCCTGCCGCTGAAAAACATCCCACAGCATGATGCTGCCACCACCATGCTTCACTGTAGGGATGGTGCCAGGTTTCCTCCAGACGTGACACTTGGCATTCAGGCCAAAGAGTTCAATCTTGGTTTAATCAGAACAGAGAATCTTGTTTCTCATGGTCTGAGAGTCTTTAGGTGCCTTTTGGCAAACTCCAAGCGGGCTGTCATGTGCCTTTTACTGAGGAGTGGCTTCCGTCTGGCCACTCTACCATAAAGGTCTGATTGGTGGAGTGCTGCAGAGATGGTTGTCCTTCTGGAATGTTCTCCCATCTCCACAGAGGAACTCTGGAGCTCTGTCAGAGTGACCATTAGGTTCTTGGTCACCTCCCTGATCAAGGCCCTTCTCCGGCCAGCTCTAGGAAGAGTTTTGGTGGTTCCAAACTTCTTCCATTTAAGAATGATGGAGGCAATGTGTTTTTGGGGACCTTCAATGCTGCAGAAATGTTTTGGTGCACTTCCCTAGATCTGTGCCTCAACACAATCCTGTCTCGGAGATCTACGGACAATTCCTTCGACCTCACGGCTTGGTTTTTGCTCTGACATGCACTGTCAACTGTGGGACCTTATATAGACAGGTGTGTGCCTTTCCAAATCATGTCCAATCAATTTAATTTACCACAGGTGGACTCCAATCTCAAGGATGATCAATGGAAACAGGACGCACCTGAGCTCAATTTCAAGTCTCATAGCAAAGGGTCTGAATAGTAATGTAAATAAGTATTCCTGTTTTCTATTTTTTATTAATGTGCAAACATTTATAAAAACCTGGTTTTGCTTTGTCGTTATGGGGTATTGTGTGTAGATTGATGAGTGGGGAAAAACGATTTAATCAATTTTAGAATAAGACTGTAACGTAACAAAATGGGGAAAAAGTCAAGGGGTCTGAATACTTTCCAAATGCACTATATATAGACTAGAGAACAGGAGTGGCCCTAGAACAGATTCCTATGGGACCCCTTGAGTGACTGTGGCAGGGTTAGATTTATAATGAATAATAATAAGTGTCACAAATTCTTGTCTGTCAGTCAGATAGGAGCCAAACCACTCGAGTGCTGTGCAAGTTCTTAAGTCTGATGAGAATCTAATGATTCACTGTGTCAAAGGCTACTGTCATGTCCAGAATTAAAAGGATGCTGGTGTCACGATTATCAGCTGCCATCAACTAGTCATTTGTTACTTTTACCAGGGCTGTCTCTGTACTGTGCCATACACAGAAGCCGGACTGGAAGGGTTCATGCAGATTATTGGTTTGAAGGTAGTTCTGTAGCTGTATTGAAACCACACGGTCAAGGACCTTTGATAGAAAGGGCGGGTTGGAAATTGGTCTGCAATTGCTTAGGGTGTTGGGGTCCAGTCCAGGTTTTTTCAAGTTTAGTTAATGGAGGCAGTTTTCAGGGAATTAGGCACAGTGCCTGAATTAAGTCATTTATGATTATGGCTATGGTTGGACTGAGAAGAGTGAGGCTGTATTTTATGAGTGCTGTGGGAATAAGGTCCAAGGGGCAGGTAGTAGACCTCATATTTTTGACAATTTCAGAGACAGATGTTGAGGTTTGTCAATAAGAATTTGTTGAAACTGCAGATGGGAGGTTCAGTATGAAGCAGAGGCAGGTCCGAAGCAAGGTGTAGATTGTACAGCGTAGTAGATGTCCTTGATTTTGAATTGAAAAAAATTCAACAAAACTGTTGCATTGCTCATTGGAGGGGGTAAAGGAGGAGTTATCTGGTGATTTGGGATCCTCATCTATCCTGATCCTCATATATGTTTCTCTTCTCTTTTCACAGGTCATTAACACTCAACACATCGAAAGCATCGCTAACCCCACATTATTACAATCAATGAATGTGTTTCTCATAAAAGGTTTTCTTAATCAATGTCTGAATATTTATAATAAGGCATGGCTTTAGATTATGTGACCGAGGATTTAGGTCAATCATCACAGTAACACATTAATATAGCAACGTGCATGCCCCGCCCACCTGAGGATCTGTCTTTTTCAGGCATCTATTTCCTCAGTTTGAGGGGTGTAATCTCGCTGGATTGCTGGATTGACTGCTTTCATTTTACTCCTGCGAATCTCATACTCTTGCTTGTGCCTGTCATTTTTTTCACGTTAACATTACGACCGCGGAAATGTTTGCAATGACCTGTCAAGCACACCCTGGTAATGGCTCAAATGGGCTCAATGGGATACATTGGCTTTCCGTTGAATCTATAAGAACGGTAAAGCTTCGTCAGCAATTTAACACACCGTCTCGACACTAACATCACAAGAAAGCGAAGGAAAATAACTTTATTTTTATGGGTGTTTTTTGTGGAATTGAAAATAAATTCATTTAATACAGTTGAAATGTTAACAAATTTGATGCGCTGATATGAAAGCAACTTCTGAAGATGAACGCTCATATAATAGTGATATTATGTCTGATCTCGCAAACAATGTAAAGTATATTTAGATAGGTGTAATCTAGAACCAAGCGTGTTGATTTTTAATCCTAGGGTATCCTGCTATTGACACACTTGTTGAATTATGCAAGAGAACGTGACAACAACAGTAATTAATGAGGCAGTCTAGACAGCGCAGGTAGGGTAGGCAGAGCAAGTGTTTGGTGGTTGTAGCCCTGTTCCTCCCCTTTATGTTAATTTATTCATATACGCAAATATATCCAGTGTGTTTATGCTAATGAGCCACATAAAATGTTATTTGTTTTAACACAAAATATTTAAAATAGTTGATACAATAAGAACATTTATATAGTAGTGCATTCTAAGAAAGAAATAAGTGAAATTTTACAATAAATTGAATACCTGAATTCCCACCAAAATCACTGAAATCAATTCATTATTTGTCCGTGCCAGTAAAATGCTTTATGTGCTATATCAAATGGATTATAAAAAAATTTTAAATGTGGATTATCTTCATCCATTGTCCAACTGTTGCATTTATTAGAATTGTTTTTAAAACCTTTTAACAATTTTGATGACCGTTGCTACATGAATATAACTTTACTCCTCCCTCCATCTCTCTCCCTCTCCTCCCCTCTTTCTTTGTCTTTTTTTCTCCCTCTTTCCCTCTCCCCTCTCTTTCTCCCTTCTCCCTCTCTCCATCAGCATTCTGGATCTCCCACCTGGCAGTGAAGACTGTGTTCGATGCCAAAGACAACCTGGGCACGCCCCCCTCAAGATGTGGTCCTCTGTAGCTCAATTGGTAGCGCATGGCGCTTGTAACGCCAGGGTAGTGGGTTCGATCCCCGGGACCACCCATACATAAAATTGTATGCACACATGACTGTAAGTCGCTTTGGATAAAAGCGTCTGCTAAATGGCATATTATATTATTATTATTATGTCACACATGTGAAGAAGGTCATGGATGAGTACTTCCAGGTGAGAGTTCAACAGGAAGTTTATTTATTTACATGATCAGTCTCTTTTCTTGTTCGGTGATTCGAACCAGCAATCCTTTGGTTACTGGCCCAACGCTCTTAACTGCTAGGCTACCTGCCGCATGTAAACAAGAGAATTGTGGATTATCATATTTATTGGATTGATATGTGCACTAGGCTATAGCTTATCAGATGATGCGTACGCTCATTTTCTCTCACCTTTCTCTCCGTTTTCTAAATTCTTCCCTCCATTCTCCAGGTATCTGTCACGGTTTCGGCCGAGGCTGCGCCTCCTCCTTGTTCGGGCAGGCTTCGGCGGTCGTCGTCCCCGGAGTACTAGCTGCCACCGTTCGATGTTTCATGTTTGTTTGGTTTTGTCTGTTTGTACACCTGTCCCTTGTTAGTGTTTGATTTTGTTTCCTATTTAGTTATCGTGTGTTGGGTCAGGTGTTATGTGTGATTATTATTGTCAGCTGTTGCCATTGTTGGGTTTTCTCTCTCGTGTTGTTTGTATTCGAGAGTCCGCACTGCGTGCGCCTTTTCTTGTTTTTGCGCACTGTTGGTTGTGTGCGTAATTTGTTCTTGCCTCCCGGTCGGGTTGGCTATTCACCTGTGTGGAGTTACTATTTTTGGATTACTAAAGTCTGTTGACGAACACCCTTGTTCCTGCGCTTGATTCCCTGCATCACATCCACACTCAGCGTTCTGACAGAATCACTCACCCCACTATGGAATCAGCAGGAGCAACCGCGCCAACGGACATTATGGAGGACCGTCTTCGTGGGCAGGAGGACAGGATCAACCAGATCGGTCACGCCCTGGATCGGGTGATGAACACTCTCCACCGATGGGAGAGCAGCGGGGTACCCACGCCCCCACCTACCGGACCATCCCCATCGGTCAGTCCTCCTGTCTCCCTTCCGGAACCCAGCGGGATTCGGCTCTCGCTCCCGAGGGCGTACGGCGGCTCCGCTGCCGGGTGTCAAGGGTTCCTGCTGCAAGTGGAGCTCTACCTCGCCACCGTACACCCGGGCGCCCTCGGGACACGAGAGCGTCTCCGCCCTCATCTCCTGTCTCACCGGCAAGGCGTTGGAGTGGGCCAACGCCGAATGGAGGAGAATAGACGCCGCTACTATTACCTATGCGGAGTTCTCCCGCCGCTTCCGTGCCGTGTTTGACCATCCACCAGAACGGAAGGCGGCGGGGGAGCGTCTGTTCTACCTCCGACAGGGGATGAGGAGCGCACAGGATTTTGCTTTGGAGTTCCGGACTCTAGCGGCAGATGCAGGGTGGAATGAGCGGGCCCTCATAGACCACTTCCGCTGCAGCCTCCGGGAGGACGTCCAGAGAGAGTTGGCGTGCAGGGATACCACGTTGTCGTTTGACCAACTGGTCGACATGGCCATTCGGCTGGACACCCTGCTCGCCACCCGTGGGACGTCCCCGGGTGGGGGTTGCCCATTCCACCTTCCGGCACCTCCGAGCCGAGCCCTATGGAGCTCGGAGGTGCTGGCGCTAGAGAACGGAGGAGTAGGAACCCGAGGGGGGCCGTTCCCTGCACCAACTGTGGCCGTGGAGGGCACACCGCGGCTAGGTGTTGGGGAAGGTCCCCCGGTGGAGGTGAAGGCAGGCCACGCATTGGGGAGTCCTCCCAGGTGAGTAGGCGTCCTACTTACCCAGAGCTTTCTGTCGTTCACATAACCTTGCCTGTTTGTTTCCCACAGGTTGCACCTCGTTCCCAGCATAAGGCGCTCGTAGATTCAGGCGCAGCTGGGAATTTTGTAGATCGCCAGTTCTGTGTAGAGTTAGGGATTCCTCTCTTTCCCGTTGATAAGCCTTTCCCTGTACATGCCCTAGATAGCCGTCCGTTAGGATCTGGGTTGATTAGGGAGGTCACAGCGCCCCTTAGGATGAAGACGCAGGGGGGTCATGAGGAGACGATTCAGCTCTATCTGATTGACTCTCCTGCGTATCCGGTGGTGCTGGGGCTTCCCTGGTTAGTTACCCATGATCCTACTATTTCGTGGCGAGAGAAAGCTCTTAAAGGGTGGTCTGTTCAGTGTGAGGGGCTATGTCTGGGTGTTTCCATAGGGGCGACCTCGGTGGAGAGTCCAAATCAAATGCCCGCACTGCATATTCCCCCCGAGTATGAGGATTTGACACTGGTGTTTAGTAAGACAAGGGCGGCGCAGCTGCCGCCTCATAGACAGGGGGATTGTGCGATAGATCTCCAGTTAGGAGCAGCACTCCCGCGGAGCCATGTGTATCCCTTGTCTCAAGAGGAGAGGAAAGCGATGGAAACTTACATCGCCGAGTCTCTGAGACAGGGATACATACGGGCCTCCACTTCACCCGCTTCCTCGAGCTTCTTTTTTGTGAAGAAAAAAGATGGAGGTTTGCGCCCGATGTATTGATTACCGCGGTCTCAATCAGATTACGGTGAAGTACAGTTATCCACTTCCTCTGATTGCGACTATGACGGAGTCATTACACGGTGCTCAGTTCTTCACAAAATTGGATCTCAGGAGCGCATATAACTTGGTGCGCATTAGAGAGGGCGATGAATGGAAGACAGCATTTAGCACGACCTCCGGTCATTACGAGTATCTCGTCATGCCATATGGGTTAATGAATGCTCCCTCAGTCTTCCAATCCTTTGTAGATGAGATTTTCCGGGACATGCAGGGGCAGGGAGTAGTCGTGTACATAGACGATATTCTGGTGTACAGTTCTACCCGAGCTGAGCATGTAGCCCTGGTGCGCCGAGTGTTGAGGAGACTGTTGGAGCATGACCTATATGTCAAGGCAGAGAAATGCCTGTTCTTTCAGAAGTCGGTCTCCTTTTTTGGGTTATCAGTTGTCTGCGTCAGGGGTGAAGATGGAGGTTGACCGGGTGTCAGCTGTGCGTGATTGGCAAACCCCAACCACTGTGAAAGAGGTGCAACAGTTCTTGGGTTTTGCGAATTATTACCGGAGGTTTATCCGGGGTTTTGGACAGGTGGCAGCTCCCATAACGTCTCTGTTGAAGGGGGTCCGGTGCGCTTGCGGTGGTCAGCTGAGGCGGACAGGGCTTTTGGGAGACTGAAGGTCCTGTTTACCTCGGCGCCGGTGTTGGCGCATCCGGATCCCGCTTTACCATTCCAGGTAGAGGTAGACGCGTCCGAGGCCGGTATTGGGGCCGTCCTCTCACAACGGTCTGGCACACCACCTAAGCTCCGCCCCTGTGCCTTTTATTCTAAGAAGCTCAGTCCGGCGGAGCGGAATTATGACGTAGGGGACAGGGAGCTGTTAGCCGTGGTACAGGCCCTAAAGGTGTGGAGGCATTGGCTTGAGGGGGCTCAACACCCTTTCCTCATTTTGACGGACCACCGTAACCTGGAGTACATCCGGGCAGCTAGGAGACTGAATCTCGCCAGGCCCGCTGGACTATGTTTCTAGCCCGGTTTGTGTTTAAAATCACTTACATCCCTGGGTCCCAGAACGGGAAGGCAGATGCCCTGTCTCGGCGGTATGACACGGAGGAGAGGTCCGTTGAGCCCACTCCCATACTACCAAAGTCTTGTCTGGTGGCACCGGTGGTGTGGGAGGTCGATGCAGAGATCGAGCGGGCGTTACGCACCGACCCAAGTCCTCCACAGTGTCCAGTGGGTCGGACGTACGTTCCGCTCGAGGTACGCGATCGCCTCATTTATTGGGCTCATACGTCCCCCTCCTCTGGACATCCAGGTATCGGCTGGACAGTTCACTGCCTTAGCACTAAGTACTGGTGGCCAACGTTAGCCAGGGATGTGAGGGTTTATGTCTCCTCCTGTTTGGTGTGTGCACAGTGTAAGGCGCCCAGACATTTGCCCAGGGGTAAGCTACAACCCCTGCCCGTTCCACAACGACCCTGGTCCCACCTCTCGGTGGACTTTGTTACAGACCTTCCCCCCTCACAGGGGAATACTACCATCCTGGTCGTTGTGGATCGGTTCTCGAAGGCCTGTCGTCTCCTTCCCATGCCGGGTCTCCCTACTGCCCTACAGACCGCTGAGGCTCTGTTTACCCATGTCTTCCGGCATTACGGGGTACCCAAGGATATAGTGTCTGATCGAGGCCCCCAGTTCACCTCCAGAGTGTGGAGAGCCTTTATGGAACGGTTGGGGGTTTCGGTGAGCCTTACCTCGGGTTACCACCCGGAGAGTAATGGGCAGGTTGAACGTGTCAACCAGGATGTGGGTAGGTTTCTGAGGTCTTATTGCCAGGGCCGGCCGGAGGAGTGGGCGAGATACGTTCCGTGGGCCGAGATGGCGCAGAACTCTCTCCGCCACTCCTCCACCCAACTAACCCCTTTCCAGTGTGTGTTAGGGTACCAGCCAGTTCTGGCACCTTGGCACGAGAGCCAGATCGAGGCCCCTGCGGTGGATGAGTGGGTGCGGCGCTCGGAGGAGACATGGAACGCTGCCCACGTCCATCTGCAGCGGGCCATCCGTCGGCATAAGACGAGCGCCGATCTCCACCGCAGTGAGGGGCCTGTATACGCACCTGGAGATCGAGTCTGGCTCTCGACCAGAAACCTGCCCCTGCGCCTGCCCTGCCGGAAGCTGGGTCGGCGGTTTGTGGGGCCATTCGGTTTGTGGGGCCATTGGTTTTGTCTGTTTGTACACCTGTCCCTTGTTAGTGTTTGATTTTGTTTCCTATTTAGTTATCGTGTGTTGGGTCAGGTGTTATGTGTGATTATTATTGTCAGCTGTTGCCATTGTTGGGTTTTCTCTCTCGTGTTGTTTGTATTCGAGAGTCCGCACTGCGTGCGCCTTTTCTTGTTTTTGCGCACTGTTGGTTGTGTGCGTAATTTGTTCTTGCCTCCCGGTCGGGTTGGCTATTCACCTGTGTGGAGTTACTATTTTTGGATTACTAAAGTCTGTTGACGAACACCCTTGTTCCTGCGCTTGGTTCCCTGCACCACATCCACACTCAGCGTTCTGACAGTATCAGACCTGATGGGGATGGTCCCTAATCGCTCCAGGAATTTCCAGAAGTCTCACTTTGCTGGTCTGTGCTAGAAATTAGCTGAAGGTGCAGTAGGTGGTGGAGTCCTCAAACTGAGCCACGGCTACACAAAAAAAATTCACAAAAGATCAGGCTGGTGTTCAATAGGGCACACCGTAGAACTTACACCTTGTTTTGTTCCAGTTGATGATCCAGTTGTTTGTGAGTTTGTTCCTGGTACAGCTTGATTGAATTGTATGATATAGTGGTGAAGTATTGTCTATCACACACACACACAAACACACACACACACACACACAGGGTGATGGGATATTAGCTCCTGTGACATATGTTTATCAATGCATTCTCCAGGTGACTGGTGATGCTCTGTGTAAGTATAAGTTGGTTAATGCCAAAACAGATTGGTACCTTGCCCGGGGACTGGTTTAGCTGTTGGCTAAACCTGGTAAAACACATATTTTCTCAAGTGTACACCTTCCTAATATTGAATTGCACCCCCTTTTGCCCTAATAACAGCCTCAATACGTCAGGGCATGGACTCTGCAAGGTGTCAAAAGCGTTCCACAGGGATACTGGCCAATGTTGACTCCAATGCTTCCCACAGTTCTCAAGTTGGCTGGATGTCCTTTGGGTGGTGGACCATTCTTAATACACACGGGAAACTGTTGAGTGTGAAAAGCCCAGCAGCGTTGCAGTTCTTGACACACTCAAACTGGTGTGCCTGGCACTTTCTACCATACCCCGTTCAAAGGCACTTAAATCTTTTGTCTTGCCCATTCACCCTCTGAATACATTGTCCCTATTCAAATAAAATAAAATACATGTTTACCCCCTTGCTCTCACTCTCTCTCTCTCTCTCTCTCTCTCCCTCTCTCTCTCTCTCTCTCTCTCTCTCTCTCTCTCTCTCTCTCTCTCTCTCTCTCTCTCTCTCTCTCTCTCTCTCTCTCTCTCTCTCTCTCTCTCTCTCTCTCTCTCTCTCTCTCTCTCTCTCTCTCCACAAGGCTCTGTTGTCAGGTGAGCATAGTCTACCCATCCTGTGTGTTGGATCAGTGTGGAAGAGGTGGGAACTCCTGAAGCCAGGTGGGTTACAATTGGGTCCTATGACTGCGTGTGTGTTACTAAGGCCAGGATTCATTCCGATCACGGATTTGAGGAGTGCGCCATTTAAAGGTAATAAATCATAATTTTGCGTAGCTATACTGAACAAAAATGTAAACACAACATGTAAAGTATTTCATGAGCTGAAATAAAAGATTCCAGAAATGTTCCATATGCACAAAAAGCTTATTTCTCTCAAATGGTGTGCACAAATTAGTTTACATCCCTGTTAGTGAGCATTTCTCCTTTGCCAAGATAATCCATCCAGGCAATAATCTATAAAGTATCTGTTTTCGAATAACTGTAATGCAATTATGAAATATACAAATTATTTTCTATGATCTGTTTTGTTTGTAATAAATATCAGTGAAAAACTGAGACCTGTAAAAAATATTTGTGAAAAACTGAGACCTGTAGCATTTTGCATCACTGTCTTTGACCTTTTGCTGATTCTTCTTCTCTCCCTTGCTGACTGACACAAGGCAGCTGCAAGCTACACAACCCTGGCCTGGATTGGTCAGAATAGGTCATCCATTCTGACATCATCACTCTACAGTACCTGCTTTGACTGTTTAGATTAGAATGTTATGACATGGCATTCTACTAGTCATAACAGCATTCTATCCCTAAGGACACAGCTGAGAGCTAGTTCTAACCATTATGGCATCATAATTCTAACATTCTGTTTCTAACCCAGAGTGTGAAGGGCCATTCTCCTGTAGAAGCTCACCTCAGCTGTGTGTCCACGCACTGCCTGCTTTCTCACTCTGGTAAAGTGATAGATTGAATGTGGGACTGAAAAAACTAGATGAGTACTTTAACGTGCCGGAAGGTAAGAGGCTTAGTGGTGGTTGTAAAACATTTTCTAGGAATCAGTTTGTTTTTGTGAGGTAGGCCTACCTAATGCAATACTACAAAATTAATTGTTTTAGCAATCCAAATACAATCCAAAAACTGCTATTTACATGCTATAGCTGCTCTATTCACATACAACAGATTTACCTGTAGTCAAATACCATTCAAATAAATAACAGTTAGTGTATTTATCCCCCACTTTTCACACTATAGCTGCTCTATTCACATACAACAGATGTATCTGTAGTCATATACCATTATACAGGAATGACAGTGAATGGTCATTGGCATTATGACCAGATATGTAATGTAAGAAAATTCACTAAATAAGATACCTGTAAATGTATTTTGTGTCCCCTGTCTTTGAGGGGTAGGTGGAGAGAGAGAGAACAGTTGAACACTTTTAATTTCTCCCCCCCCGCCCCAGACCCCGGCCCCTTGGCCCGTGGGGCTCTCCAGACCATCTACAGGACTGACTTCAAACCCTTCAACGAGCACCCCCTACAGGTGTACCAGCTGAACACCCAGCCGCCCCGCACTCATCACCCCACCCAAGGTGAGACAGAGAGAGAGGAGAAGAGAGAGGTACAGAGAGTCAGAGTGTTAGAAATTGCGTAATTCAAATCTGGTATTGGAATAAGAATCAAGAGATCTTCAATCCAAGCTTAATTTATTATATGCAAAATGTATGTATGATAAGTATGAAGGTTCGTATATACGGGTCCGCTGAAATACCACGCAGGGCACTCAGAGAACTAAACTATTGTTTACAGGTTCTTTCTCAAATACTCTGACAGATAGTTCCCACCTCTTCTGTTGGCCAATCAGAGTAAAGGACTGAGTGTGGTTTAGACTTTACTCAGCCAATCCGTTGGTGCACGGGTTAGTCCCACCCCTTGGCGCTTCACCCCTTGGCATAAGTTGCTATCATAATAACCTGCGGAGTCAGCACCCAAAAGACACCATTCCACTGTACTCCATGTACTGTTGGTGTAACCATAAGGAGAGGAAGTACAAACCAACGACGCTAGATGGAGAGGAATATGCTTAAGCAAAAGGCAGTTTATTAAACAACAGAGATAGCTGGTACTGCTCAAGCTACATGCATGGACCCATTCAGTTGCCTCTTATGGAGACAGTTGAAAAGGGATCAAAAACAGAGTTTTCAGCATTACTTTATACAATGCAACACAAAGGAAGGGGTCCTTCTTCTAGTCCCTTGATTGGTTCCGGAGGCGTAGGAGGCGGGTCTGCTCTGTCCAGAGTAGAAGCCCCATTTTGTGCACGGCAGAGTCCTCTGCCCTAGGCACCCGACCAGTAGAAAGAAGTGCAGTTTGTGTGTGTGCGTAACTCGTGAGGCATGAGGATGAGTGTGCGTATGCATGGAGATGTGTGTGTGAATGTGTGTATGTTTTCAAAGGAAAGTCTCGTGGGGAGCAACCAGATTGTGGCCTGTGGCGTGGGTGTTGTCCTTGAGAAGATATTGGCTCTGTCCATTGTTCTTGCATAGGAACAGCATTGATTGAAAACAAGCTCCTAACATTAAAATGGGTCATGCACAAGATTTTAGTCAGACCAAGCTATAACATTTTAATATTTACTACGACAGTACCCACGTTCAAGGACGGTTTCACAGACAACAAAGAGAGAGTGTTCGTATCTGTAAGAAATACAAGTCTTATCTGTCCTACCCCTAACGTTCCTCACATGAATAACAGCCTGTTATGGGAAACAATTTATATCAGTACAGTTCAAACCTATGCTCCTCATTAATGCATTCCTTCCCAGCTATTCATCACATACAGATCCAATTATGAGAAAAATAGAACCCAACAATCCCCCTTTTGACGCCCTCTAGGGTGTCACTCATTAAAATACAATACAAACAAAAATAAACACTTTTATTAATAGACAATTTGATAATAAAAGGCCTTCAGTCCTTCCATCTACACCCAACTTGCAAACGGTTGGCTACCAGTCACTCAGGAACTTCAAACCTTCACATAAGGAAAGACAAACATCCACAATGGTTAGCTTGATTAATAAAGCATAAAACACAAACAGGCAAGTACATTTTGGCCCCCTTTAGACACCCTCTAGAGTGTCACTCCACCAAGCCTGGTAGGTCATATCCTTCATTCCTTAGGTCGGAGTCCGGGATTGGGCCGTATCTCACATTCTGTTTGGAAACCACCTTCTCCATCTCCTTTTCTCACCAACCCTCAGACACAGGAAATAAGACAACATCCACAAAGAACAAGTATACCCATAGAAGCTATAACTTCACCCAGAATAGTCACAACAATAGTTTTCCATTTACCAAATATGTTATCAAACCAACCGTTTATGGAGCTATCAATACCAGAGTTCTCAACCAGTTCGTTCGCCAGCGTGGTGATGGTCACTCAAGCGCTTTGGTCACGGACCCGTCCGGTGCTGTGTTGTTGGAGATGAAAGTACAGCACATATATCCAAACAGAACACAAACCCCGTCCCGCTCAGCCAAAAGCATATCTAAAGCTATTCTATTCTGCCATGTCATTAAGCTAGTTGCCGCTGTCTGCTCAGCTAATCCCTTTATTGCATCACGAGTGTGGTTTATAAATCTTTTTGCTGGTTATATTAAATATAATTTATCCAATCTACATTTTTATTAATTGTTGACCACCAGAAAATACTTGATTCAAACCCAGCTGCGATCTGATTGTGGATCCCATCAATATATATCCTTTCATCAAAGGATTCCTGGAGGAGGTCCTACTTTCTATGTGACAACTCACCAGTCTCTGACACGTTTGATTGTTTGCGTATGTAGGTGAGTTCACAATCAGTTATCACCACACATCCATCAGATGTCAGCACGGGCCTGGTTTTGGCTCCTAAAATCCTCTGGCTGCAACAAAGAGGAGAGATTAGTCATGGTCTCTTTTAGTTGTGACATTCTCTGTGTGGGAGCAGGAGCTAAGATGCCCTACCCTGTATCCTATCTTATTAGTCCTAGAAAAACAATAAGAATCCCCTGTGACTTCAAACTGAGGCAACCCAGGTCGGGATGACTTTGAAATCAGGGGAAACAGATAGTGCAAGTTACCATAAGACTCTTTCACCACATTCCCAGGTGGCTTGCATGGAGGATAAACCGGACAGAGAGTCAAAGCCTGTCAAGGGGAACGGAGTAGTTGTTAACCTTGGTTTGGCTGTCCTACAGGCATAACAGTCCTCTTTAGACCGTATACTGAACCCATTCCAACCACAGGTTAAAATCTATTTACTCCGTTTCCATCTGTACTACTTCCTTCAGGTCTATAGTTTGCACTATCTCACTACCTCCCTCAGAGAGGTTTACTCTATAGGGTGCCCCAGTTGAAGAAGATATCTCACTTGTCAGGTCTGTAATCTGTTTTAGCATAATTCAGACTTTCAGACAGTACCTACCCTTATATGGGTCGCACTGCCATTTCTGATAATTCCCTACTTTCACAATACTACACCTGTCCCTAAACTGTGTATGGAGATTGGTGATGTCCTTCCCTAAAGTCCCTAGTATTTCCCCTTTCCCTATGTCTAGCTGTCTCCTATGCCTTTTCAACTTGTGTTAGGTTAACTACCACTTCTGGCTGAAACAGGAGGGTCCGTGTGTGCTAGGAATATGGCCCCCACAATCAGACAGCTACCTACCGTCGGGAGACCTGTGAATCCCCACCCTCGCCCTGAGAACATGTCAGACGCCAGAGGCCAACCCATTGCTTCACCTTCTATCGAACTCACACAGGGATGATCAGACAGGGTAAGGGAATCTTCGTTAAGGAGCCAACCCCCGAGCCCTAGTGGTGATCGGTTCTTTCTCCTAACTCTGTGTTTGTTCGTCAGGTGTAGCTGGGTTTACCTTTTTGCAGTGAGTGACATGCACCCAGATGGATCTCTCAGCTATTCTGCTGGCAAAGGCAGTACTTGGTAGGGCCCTTCCCGCCAGGCCTGCTTCAGTCTCCTGGTTAGATAGAGTGGGTCACCTTTAGTTCACCTGTGGGGCACAAAACCTCTGACATACAGGTGTGGATAATAAACTATCATACATGTTTTTTTTGTTGTTTTTTTAGTATTTTGTCCTCTCCTTCGTATATATTTAATATTTAATCCAACCATCCCCCTTTTTGACACATGATTTGGCCATGTGTCAATATTACCACCTACCTAAACAATCACTTTAGTTAATATTGGTAATTCATTATCCAATTGCCATTCCTCCACTCTCTCTTCTGTTATTTTATGGTTCAAATCAAATATATTATTACCAAATTATAATCTTCTTCACAATTTTCACAGTACTATAAATTACCCTCAACTTAGTAAAATAAACTATCTTAAAGTCCTCCTCTCATGCCTTTAGAATTTACTAGTGTGGATGATTAAAATAACACCAGAATGTTAAAACAGAGTTCAGAGGCAATTGAAATCATTTAACGAATTGTTTAATCCCATAGTATACTAAACATTACCATTATTCTAAATATTTCATAAATGTTAGTTATCCCAAGTGTTCATTAAGTCCTCATGACATTCATTCTCATAAGAAATCAAATATACCCCAAACTCAGCCAAAAGCTAAAAAAAACTCCATAAAATTCACTGTGTGCTCCTCTAAGACCTATCACCCTTGACCTGCTGAAACTCCCCCAAAATTGAAACAACAAGGCTTTATAAACATCATACTAGGTGTGTTGTTTTTTGTTTGAAAAACCCAATTTGAAAAACAACCACAAATAGCCAGGCCTTAATTTGGTAGCTCACTTTTATGACCTAAATACTGCCTAACTTCACTACTGCTCCCCTAGCCCTTGGCAACATTCCAACGAGATGAGCTAATCTCTTTCTCCTGGTTATCCCCAGTCTTAACCCATCAATAATTGTTTGTATCAATCTAATTCCTCATAACTAATCTATAAAACCACTCAAAATTCCTCGAGTATACAATGATTATTTAATTGATTACCCTAACTCTGCTACATGTGATCTCATCTCAAATGATCCATTATCTATTATTTGTTCAACCCCCTAGGAAAATCTTTCTCCCCTTCTATTGTTCCTGTCCCCCCTGTAAATGTCATATTTGAGTTTTTAGCCAATACAATCACGGTTACATCAAATGTTCCCTCATTTAATGGTATTTTCTTCCTAATATAACTTCCCTAAATGAGATTAAATCCCCTGCCTTCCTCTACTATTCTTATATCATTACTGGATCAATGATAATAACTGTAATAACTATCAATAATAATTGTAAGAACTATTTCACATTAAATTGTGTCTTTTTTCTGATAATGTTATAATTGTAGCCTATTCCATCACTTTAGTTTAAAATATACGTTTATGTAACAAATCCATAACCCACCACAGGCTGGCGCTATTCCCCCATCACAACAGCCAATGTCACTTGCATCCACGTAACCAAAATACATTATCGTTCTTAATTGTACCAAAAGTGATCAATAGTGATCAATAGCGCCGCGCCAACAACCGAGAGGTCGCCGGTTCCAATCCCCGAGCCGACCAGGCGAAAAATCTGCCGATGTGCCCTCGAGCAAGGCACTCAACCCCAATCGCTCCTGCAAGTCGCTCTGGACAAGAGCGTCTGCCAAATCACCAAAAATGCAAATGTAAATATTCTCTACTTTCTCACCCATCTCATCCCTCGTCAGAAACCCACAGGCACCCCTCAAATAATCACCCCGTGGTGTTCCCAGCCAACTCCCAGTCTTTCCTCGCTCCAAAAGCCACAGTTTCGCTCTCTCCAGCCCCTCCCCTCGCAACTCTCTCTCCAGTGCTCGGGTGGGAGCAGGCTCCTTCGAGGAGCTGTGTTAGTGTTTCCAATATTCTGTGGTTATTTAAAGTATTTTAGTCTATTTATTTAAATCAAATCACTCCCACCTAATTAGTCAAAGCTGGTGCATGTTTATATTGAAACGATAAACCAAATTATTTCAGTCTAATTGTTTAACCAGTATTTTGCAGGGTCAAACGTCAAACGCCACAGTTCAATCATATCAGCTCAAACGTTTCAGTTCAGTCACACTAGTCATTCATCACTTTACCTTTATGTTCCCAATTGTTATTAACGGGTTATATGGTTTAAGCAACCACAAACCCAACAGTTATCCCCAAATTATACCGTTTGGACAGGCACAGACGTCTTTGATTCCCAATTAGTTGTCTATCAAGGTATACAGGTTTGTCATTCACACTCTCATGCATACGACAACACTCGCACTGTCTAACTTTTAAAGTACCTCCTATGAGCCTTCAGTCATAGCGTCGCACTATCTAATCTATTTTAAAGTACCTCCTATGAGCCTTCAGTCATAGCGTCGCACTATCTAATCTATTTTAAAGTACCTCCTATGAGCCTCAGTCATAGCGTCGCACTCCCATGGGTTTAACCATCACAATTATCAAACATTTGCATAGTATATTATGAAATCGAAATAGTATACTGTAATCGTTATTTATAGTACAATAGGGTTCACTTACATCAAACAGGTGTTTCACAAAATTAATTTGGATAAAGCCAATGTGCAAAACTTTAGTTATATTACAATAGGTGTTTTGCTTACCTTTTTAGAAGCCCGGGCAATTTGTGAAACACACGGTTCGAAGACAGCGATTGTCCAATAGGCTGGATGAATTCCAGCGAAGTGAAGTTCCGCTACCAGATCACAGTCGGAGGTCACCAATTGTTAGAAATTGCGTAATTCAAATCTGGTATTGGAATAAGAATCAAGAGATCTTCAATCCAAGCTTAATTTATTATATGCAAAATGTATGTATGATAAGTATGAAGGTTCGTATATACGGGTCCGCTGAAATACCACGCAGGGCACTCAGAGAACTAAACTATTGTTTACAGGTTCTTTCTCAAATACTCTGACAGATAGTTCCCACCTCTTCTGTTGGCCAATCAGAGTAAAGGACTGAGTGTGGTTTAGACTTTACTCAGCCAATCCGTTGGTGCACGGGTTAGTCCCACCCCTTGGCGCTTCACCCCTTGGCATAAGTTGCTATCATAATAACCTGCGGAGTCAGCACCCAAAAGACACCATTCCACTGTACTCCATGTACCCACGTTCAAGGACGGTTTCACAGACAACAAAGAGAGAGTGTTCGTATCTGTAAGAAATACAAGTCTTATCTGTCCTACCCCTAACGTTCCTCACATGAATAACAGCCTGTTATGTGAAACAATTTATATCAGTACAGTTCAAACCTATGCTCCTCATTAATGCATTCCTTCCCAGCTATTCATCACATACAGATCCAATTATTAGAAAAATAGAACCCAACAAGAGGGAGGGGGGGTGGAGACAAAGTGAGAGAGAGAGGGAGAGAGATTGAATGTGTGTGTTTGTGTGAGAGCGAGAGACAACTGAGGGGTGTGTGTGTGTGTGCGTGTGTACTCATCATACCACTTTGTCACACCCTGGCTCTGGGACTCTATTTGTTGAGCCAGGGTGTGTTTATTCTATGTGTTATATGTCTATGTTGGGGGTTCTAGTTTGTTTTATTCTATGTTTGCCTGAGTGACTCCCAATCAGAGGCAACGAGTGTCAGCTGTTGGCTGGTTGTCTCTGATTGGGAGCCATATTTAAACTGTCTGTTTTCCCTTTGTGTTTGTGGGTTCTTGTTCCGTGTTCGGTCATTGTTACCGTGGACTTCACGAGTCGTTTCTTGTTTTGTTTATTGTGTCGATTATCACTAAAGATAATAAAGTTCACTATGTTCATTCAACACGCTGCGCATTGGTCTCTCCCTGACGATCGTGACAGAAGAACCCACCATGCAACGACCAAGCAGCGTGTCCAGGGGCAGCTCTTGGGCTGGACATGGGAGGAAGCGCCGGGAGAAGAGACGGTGGAGGCGCACCGTAGAGAGGAGCAGGCAGCCTGGACATGGGAGGAGATATTGGACGGTAAAGGGTCCTGGACTTGGGAGGAAATCCTGGCCGGGATGGATCGCCGGCCATGGAGTGAGACAGTGGAGAGGCGACGGAGAGAGGAGCAACGGCGTGATCAGGGTCGTCGTCGGACGGTCGAGAGGCAACCCCCAGAAAATTTTTAGGGGGCACACGGCATGGACGACGGGGCTGACGGAGGCAGAAAAGGGGCGGATTCAGAAGGCCACCAGGTTACGGATACACCGCCCTGTACGTCCTGTGCGGATGCCTCACACAGAGTGTGTGAGGGTAGGCATTCAGCCAGGACGGGTTGTGGCCGCTCTTCACTCCAGGTCTCCTATCCGTCTCCACAGCCCGGTTCGGCCTGTCCCTGCTCCACGCACCAAGCCTACGGTGTGCGTCGCCAGCCCGGTTCGGCCTGTCCCTGCTCCACGCACCAAGCCTACGGTGTGCGTCGCCAGCCCGGTCCGGCCAGTCCCTGCTCCACGCACCAAGCCTACGGTGTGCGTCGCCAGCCCAGCCCGGCCTGTCCCTGCTCCACGCACCAAGCCTACAGTGTGCGTCGCCAGCCCAGTCCGGCCTGTCCCTGCTCCACGCACCAAGCCTACGGTGTGCGTCGCCAGCCCAGTCCGGCCTGTCCCTGCTCTACGCACCAAGTATACGGTGCGCGTCGCCAGCCCGGCCCGGCCTGTTCCTGCCACTCGCACCAAGTCTATGGTGCGCGTCGCCAGCCCGGCCTGTTCCTGCCACTCGCACCAAGTCTACGGTGCGCGTCGCCAGCCCGGCCCGGCCTGTTCCTGCCACTCGCACCAAGTCTACGGTGTGCGTCGCCAGCCCGGCCTGTCCCTGCTCCACGCACCAAGCCTACGGTGTGCGTCGCCAGCCCGGTCCGGCCAGTCCCTGCTCCACGCACCAAGCCTACAGTGTGCGTCGCCAGCCCAGCCCGGCCTGTCCCTGCTCCACGCACCAAGCCTACGGTGTGCGTCGCCAGCCCAGCCCGGCCTGTCCCTGCTTCACGCACCAAGCCTACGGGGTGCGTCGCCAGCCCAGTCCGGCCTGTCCCTGCTCCACGCACCAAGTCTACGGTGCGCGTCGCCAGCCCGGCCCGGCCTGTTCCTGCCACTCGCACCAAGTCTACGGTGCGCGTCGCCAGCCCGGCCCGGCCTGTTCCTGCCACTCGCACCAAGCCAGGGGTGCGAGTCGTCAGCCTGGTCCGGCCCGTTCCTCCTCCACGCACCAAGCCAGGGGTGCGCGTCGTCAGCCTGGTAAGGCCCGTTCCCCCTCCACGCACCAAGCCAGGGGTGCGCGTCGTCAGTCCAGCACAACCCGTGCCTGGGTCACCGGTGCCTGGTAAGGTACCGGCCAACTACTCCACTACGGAGCTGAAGCTAACCGCTCCTGCTACGTCCAGTTCAGCTCCAGCCAGTGGGGCCAGACTGGACCAGGGGCGCTATGGGGGGTTTATTGGAGGGTGATGGGCAAGGCCGGAGCCAGAACCGCCGCCGAGGAGGTATGCCCGCCCAGCCCTCCCCTGTTTTGCTTTAGTTGAGGCGCGGTCGCAGTCCGCGCCTTTAGGGGGGGTACTGTCACACCCTGGCTCTGGGACTCTATTTGTTGAGCCAGGGTGTGTTTATTCTATGTGTTATATGTCTATGTTGGGGGTTCTAGTTTGTTTTATTCTATGTTTGCCTGAGTGACTCCCAATCAGAGGCAACGAGTGTCAGCTGTTGGCTGGTTGTCTCTGATTGGGAGCCATATTTAAACTGTCTGTTTTCCCTTTGTGTTTGTGGGTTCTTGTTCCGTGTTCGGTCATTGTTACCGTGGACTTCACGAGTCGTTTCTTGTTTTGTTTATTGTGTCGATTATCACTAAAGATAATAAAGTTCACTATGTTCGTTCAACACGCTGCGCATTGGTCTCTCCCTGATGATCGTGACACACTTAAGGTACAGACAAAGAGAGAAAGCGTGTTGTGTATGTTTGTGAGAAAAATAGTTTCCTTAAATGTCCATGCAAATTCAAAATAATACTGTGTTTTTCTTATTCCTTGCTGTAGATTGACAGAATGTGTGTGTACTTTTCATGATTGTCAGAGAGAGTGTGTGTGGAGATGTATCATGAATACCACTATTGTGACCATCTGAACATGTGATCATTACACAGTGTTCCTATATCTCCTGTCTGTATGATTAACTACTCGTGGTGTGATTGTGGTAACGTACAGGAACTCAAGTCCTTTTGTTCTCCTGATCTGGAATACCTCACCATCAAATGCAGACCGCATTACCTCCAGAGATAATTTTCTTCGGTCATCATCACTGCCTTGCATATTCTACCCCAAGCTGACACCTCGACATCTCTCAAGGAACTACCCTGGACTTTGTGCAAACTGGAAACCGCATATCCTGAGACCGCATTTATTGTAGCTGGGGACTTTAATAAAATACATCTGAGGAAAATGCTACCAAAGTTCTATCAACACATCTCCTGTGCTACTTGCACATCGAGCACTCTTGACCATTGCTATTCCCCCTTCCGGGACAGCTACAAGGCCCTCGCCCGCCTTCTCCTTGGCAAATCAGATCACACCTCCATTTTGCTCCTCCCTCCTATAGGCAGAATCTTAAACAGGAAGTACCCGTGGTAAGGACTGTTCAACTTTGGTCTGACCAATCAGTCTATGCTCGTTCCTGGACAAGCTGAACACATTCTTCACCAACTTCGAGGAAAACACAGAGCCACCAACTCAATGTCAACAAAAAGAACGAGCTCATCAGGGACTTCAGGAGACAGCAGACAGAGCACTCCCCCATTCACATTGACGGGGTCGCAGTGGAGAGGCATGCATATCACTGACAACCTGAAATGGTCCATTTACACATACAGTGTGGTGATGAAGGCGCAACAGTGACTCTTCAACCTCATGAGGCTGAAGAAATGTGGCTTGGCCCGTAAGATCCTCACAAACTTCTAGAGATGCACCATTGAGAGCATCCTGTTGGGCTGTATCACCGCCTGGTACGGCAATTGCACCATCCGTAACCGCAGGGCTCTCCAGAGGGTGGTTCAGTCAGCCCAACGCATTACCGGGGGCACACTGCCTGTCCTCCAGGACATCTACAGCACCTGGTGTCACAGGAAGGCCAAGAAGATTATCAAGGACCTCAGCAACCTGAGTCATGGCCTGTTCAGCCTGATACCATCTAAAAGGTGGAGACAGTACAGGTGCATCAAAGCTGGGACCGAGAGACTGAAAAACTGCTTCTATCTCCAGGGCATCAGACTGTTAAATAGTCACGTCTAGGCTCATCCTATATAACTACTGTACACAACTTTTTATTCATATACTGTCTTTACACACCATGATATACATCGTGGTATATAAAGAAGCTGATTAAACAGCATGATCATTACACAGGTGGACCTTGTGCTGGGGACAATAAAAGGCAACTCTAAAATGTGCAGTTTTGTCACACAACAAAATGCCACAGATGTCTCAAGTTTTGAGAGAGCGTGCAATTGGCATGCTGATTGCAGGAATGTCAACCAGAGCTGTGGCCAGAGAATTGAATGTTAATTTATCTAACACAAGCCGCCTCCAACGTCGTTTTGGAGAATTTGGTTGTACGTTCAACCGGCCTTATAACCGAGCCAGCCCAGGACTTCTAAATCCGGCTTCTTCACCTGTGGGATCGTCTGAGAAAAGCCACTCGGAGACCTGAGGAAACTGTGGGTTTGCACAACCGAAGAATTCTGCACAAACTGTCAGAAACTGTCTCAGGGAAGCTCTTCTGCGTGTAAGTTGTCCTCACCAGGGTCTTGACCTGACTGCAGTTCGGTGTCGTAATCGACTTCAGTGGGCAAATGCTCAACTTCGATGGCAACTGGCACGCTGGAGAAGTGTGCTCTTCACGGATGAATCCCAGTTTCAACTGTACCAGGCAGATGGCAGACAGCGTGTATGGCATCGTGTGGGC
This sequence comes from Coregonus clupeaformis, assembly GCF_020615455.1. Taxonomy (NCBI): domain Eukaryota; kingdom Metazoa; phylum Chordata; class Actinopteri; order Salmoniformes; family Salmonidae; genus Coregonus; species Coregonus clupeaformis. The sequence goes on along the minus strand of NC_059199.1, from coordinate 20,664,880 downwards.
GAGCGGTTTGCTCATGTCAACGTTGTGAGCAGAGAGCCCCATGGTGGCTGTGGGGTTATAGTATGGGCAGGCATAAGCTACTGACAACAAACACAGTTGCATTTTATCAATGGCAATTTGAATGCACAGAGATACCTTGACGAAATCCTGAGGCACATTGTCGTGCCATTCATCCGCCGCCATCACCTAATGTTTAAGCATGATGATGCACGGCCCCATGTTGCAAGGAAATGTACACAATTCCTGGAAGCTGAAAATGTCCCTGTTCTTCCATGGCCTGCATACTCACCAGACATGTCACCAATTGAGCATGTTTGGGATGCTCTGGATCGACGTGTACGACAGCATGTTCCAGTTCCCACCAATATCCAGCAACTTCACACAGCCATTGAAGAGGAGTGGGACAACATTCCACAGGACAAAATCAGCAGCCTGATCAATTCTATGCGAAGGAGATGTGTCGCGCTGCAGGAGGCAAATGGTGGTCACACCAGATACTGACTGGTATTCTGATCCATGCCTCTACCTTTTTTTAAAGGTATCTGTAACAAACAGATGCATATCTGTATTCCCAGTAATGTGAAATCCATAGATTAAGGCCTAATGAATTTATTTCAACATTTAACATTTAAGTCATTTAGCAGATGCTCTTACAAAAAAATTATGTATGGGGGGGGGGGGTTCGGGTATTCCTTAAAGAGGTAGGGTTTCAAATGTCTACGGAAGGTGGTCAGTGACTCCGCTGTCCTGGCGTCGTGGGGGAGCTTGTTCCACCATTGGGGTGCCAGAGCAGTGAATAGCTTTGACTGGGCTGAGTGGGAACTGTGCTTCCGTAGAGGTAGGGGGGCGAGCAGGCCAGAGGTGGATGAACGTAGTGCCCTCGTTTGGGTGTAGGGTCTGATCAGAGCCTGAAGGTAAGGAGGTGCCGTTCCCCTCACAGCTCCGTAGGCAAGCACCATGGTCTTGTAGTAGATGCGAGCCTCAACTGGAAGCCAGTGGAGTGTGCGGAGGAGCGGGGTGACATGAGAGAACTTGGTTGAACACCAGACGGGCTGCAGCGTTCTGGATAAAATGTAGCGGTTTAATGGCACAGGCAGGGAGCCCAGCCAACAGCGAGTTGCAGTAATCCAGACGGGAGATGACAAGTGCCTGGATTAGGACCTGTGCCGCTTTCTGTGTAAGGTAGGGTCGTACTCTGCGAATGTTGTAGAGCATGAACCTGCAGGATCGGGTCACCACTTTGATGTTAGCGGAGAACGACAGGGTGTTGTCCAGGGTCACGCCAAGGTTCTTTGCACTCTGGGAGGAGGAATCAATGGAGTTGTAAACCGTGATGGCGAGATCATGGAGCTGGCAGTCCTTCCCCGGGAGGAAGAGCAGCTCCGTCTTGCCGAGGTTCAGCTTGTGATCCGACATCCACACTGATATGTCTGCCAGACATGCAGAGATGCGATTCGCCACCTGGTTATCAGAAGGGGGAAAGGAGAAAATTAATAGTGTGTCGTCTGCGTAGCAATGATAGGAGAGACCATGTGAGGATATGACAGAGCCAAGTGACTTGGTGTATAGAGAGAATAGGAGAGGGCCTAGAACTGAGCCCTGGGGGACACCAGTGGTGAGAGCATGTGGTGCGGAGACAGATTCTCGCCACGCCACCTGGTAGGAGCGACCTGTCAGGTAGGATGCAATCCAAGAGTGAGCAGGGCTGGAGATGCCCAACTCGGAGAGGGTGGAGAGGAGGATCTTATGGTTCACCGTATCAAAGGCAGCAGATAGGTCTAGAAGGATAAGAGCAGAGGAGAGAGAGTTAGCTTTAGCAGTGCGGAGAGCCTCCGTGACACAGAGAAGAGCAGTCTCAGTTGAATGACCAGTCTTGAAACCTGACTGGTTTGGATCAAGAAGGTAATTCTGAGAGATATAGCAGGAGAGTTTGCTAGAGACGGCTCACTCAAGAGTTTTGGAGAGAAAAGAAAGAAGGGATACTGGTCTGTAGTTGTTGACATCGGAGGGATCAAGTGTAGGTTTTTTGAGGAGGGGTGCAACTCTCGCTCTCTTGAAGACAGAAGGGACATAGCCAGCGGACAAGGATGAGTTGATGAGCGAGGTGAGGTAAGGGAGAAGGTCTCCGGAAATGGTCTGGAGAAGAGAGGAGGGGATAGGGCCAAGCGGGCAGGTTGTTGGGCGGCCGGCCGTCACAAGTCGCAAGATTTCATCTGGAGAGAGAGGGGAGAAAGAAGTCAAAACATAGGGTAGGGCAGTGTGAGCAGGACCAGCGGTGTCATTTGACTTAATGAATGAGGATCGGATGTCGTCAACCTTCTTTTCAAAATGGTTGACGAAGTCATCCACAGAGAGGGAGGAGGGAGGGGGAGGAGGAGGAGGATTCAGCAGGGAGGAGAAGGTGGCAAAGAGCTTCCTAGGGTTAGAGGCAGAGGCTTGAAATTTAGAGTGGTAGAAAGTGGCTTTAGCAGCAGAAACAGAGGAAGAAAATGTAGAGAGGAGGGAGTGAAAAGATGACAGGTCCGCAGGGAGTCTAGTTTTCCACCATTTCCGCTCAGCTGCCCGGAGCCCTGTTTCAATTGACTAATTTCCTTATATGAACTGTAACTCAGTAAAATCTTTGAAATTGTTGCATGTTGCATTTATATATTTGTTTAGTATATATATATATATATATATATATATATATATATATATATACAGTGGGGAGAACAAGTATTTGATACACTGCCGATTTTGCAGGTTTTCGTACTTACAAAGCATGTAGAGGTCTGTAATTTTTATCATAGGTACACTTCAACTGTGAGAGACGGAATCTAAAACAAAAATCCATAAAATCACATTGTATGATTTTTAAGTAATGCATTTGCATTTTATTGCATGACATAAGTATTTGATCACCTACCAACCAGTATGAATTCTGGCTCTCACAGACCTGTTAGTTTTTCTTTAAGAAGCCCTCCTGTTCTCCACTCATTACCTGTATTAACTGCACCTGTTTGAACTCGTTACCTGTATAAAAGACACCTGTCCACACACTCAATCAAACAGACTCCAACCTCTACACAATGGCCAAGACCAGAGAGCTGTGTAAGGACATCAGGGATAAAATTGTAGACCTGCACAAGGCTGGGATGGGCTACAGGACAATAGGCAAGCAGCTTGGTGAGAAGGCAACAACTGTTGGCGCAATTATTAGAAAATGGAAGAAGTTCAAGATGACGGTCAATCACCCTCGGTCTGGGGCTCCATGCAAGATCTCACCTCGTGGGCCATCAATGATCATGAGGAAGGTGAGGGATCAGCCCAGAACTACACGGCAGGACCTGGTCAATGACCTGAAGAGAGCTGGGACCACAGTCTCAAAGAAAACCATTAGTAACACACTACGCCGTCATGAATTAAAATCCTGCAGCGCACACAAGGTCCCCCTGCTCAAGCCAGCGCATGTCCAGGCCCGTCTGAAGTTTGCCAATGACCATCTGGATGATCCAGAGGAGGAATGGAAGAAGGTCATGTGGTCTGATGAGACAAAAATATAGCTTTTTGGTCTAAACTCCACCTGCTGTGTTTGGAGGAAGAAGAAGGATGAGTACAACCCCAAGAACACCATCTCAACCGTGAAGCATGGAGGTGGAAACATCATTCTTTGGGGATGCTTTTCTGCAAAGGGGACAGGACGACTGCACCGTATTGAGGGGAGGATGGATGGGGCCATGTATCGCGAGATCTTGGCCAACAACCGCCTTTCCTCAGTAAGAGCATTGAAGATGGGTCGTGGCTGGGACTTCCAGCATGACAACGACCCGGAACACATAGCCAGGGCAACTAAGGAGTGGCTCCGTAAGAAGCATCTCAAGGTCCTGGAGTGGCCTAGACAGTCTCCAGACCTGAACCCAATAGAAAATCTTTGGAGGGAGCTGAAAGTCTGTATTGCCCAGCGACAGCCCCGAAACCTGAAGGATCTGGAGAAGGTCTGTATGGAGGAGTGGGCCAAAATCCCTGCTGCAATGTGTGCAAGCCTGGTCAAGAACTACAGGAAATCTCTGTAATTGTACCAAATATTAAGTTCTGCTTTTCTGATGTATCAAATACTTATGTCATGCAATAAAATGCAAATTAATTACTTAAAAATCATACAATGTGATTTTCTGGATTTTTGTTTTAGATTCCGTCTCTCACAGTTGAAGTGTACCTATGATAAAAATTACAGACCTCTACATGCTTTGTAAGTAGGAAAACCTGCAAAATCGGCAGTGTATCAAATACTTGTTCTCCCCACTGTATATATATATATATATATATAAATTATGTATATATACAGTACCAGTCAAAAGTTTGGACACACCTACTGTCACGCCCTGACTTATGGGACTCTAGTATGTTGAGTCAGGGTGTGGAGTTCTAGGTTGTTATTTCTATGTTTTCGTTCTAGGTGGTGTATGTCTATGTTTGGCCGGGTGTGATTCCCAATCAGAGACAGCTGTCGCTCGTTGTCTCTGATTGGGGATCATACTTAGGCAGCCTATTGGCAATCATTAGTTGTGGGATCTTGTTCCGTGTTAGAGGCTTGTATTGTGTTTAGCCTTAGGACTTCGCGTTTCGTTGGTTTGTTGTTTTGTTCGTGTGTTTATCAGTGAAATAAACATGTACGCATTTCACGCTACGCCTTGGTCTGACCCGTCCTTAAACGAACATGACACCTACTCATTCAAGGGTTTTTCTTAATTTTTTACTGTTTTCTACATTGTAGAATAATAGTGAAGACATCAAAACTATGAAATAACACATGTGGAATCATGTAGTCACCCAAAAAGTGTTAAACAAATCAAAATATATTTGAGATTCTTCAAAATAGCCACCCTTTGCCTTGATGACAGCTTTGCACACTCTTTGCATTCTCTCAACCAGCTTCATGAGGAATGCTTTGCCAACAGTCTTGAAGGAGTTCCCATATATGCTGAGCACTTGTTGGCTGCTTTTCCTTCACTCTGCGGTCCAACTCATCCCAAACCATCTCAATTGGGTTGAGGTCGGGTGATTGTGGAGGCCAGGTCATCTGATGCAGCACTCCATCACTCTCCTTGTTGGTCAAAATGGCCTTACACAGCCTGGAGGTGTGTTTTGGGTGATTGTCCTGTTGAAAAACAAATGATAGTCCCACTAAGCCCAAACCAGATGGGTTGGCGTATCGCTGCAGAATGCTGTGGTAGCCATGCTGGTTAAGTGTGCCTTGAATTCTAAATAAATCAGAGAGAGTCTCACCAACAAAGCGCCCCCACACCATCACACCTCCTCCTCCATGCTTCACGGCAGGAACCACAAATGCGGAGATCATCCATTCACCCACACCGCGTCTCACAAAGACACGGCGGTTGGAACCAAAAATCTCACATTTGGACTCATCAGACCAAAAGACAGATTTCCACCAGTCTAATGTCCATTGCTTGTGTTTCTTGGCCCAAGCAAGTCTCTTCTTATTATTGGTGTCCTTTAGTAGTGGTTTCTTTGCAGCAATTTGACCATGAAGGCCTGACTCACGCAGTCTCCTCTGAACAGTTGATGTTGAGATGTGTCGGTTACTTGAACTCTGTGAAGCATTTATTTGGGCTGCAATCTGAGGTGAAGTTAACTCTAATGAACTTATCCTCTGCAGCAGAGGTAACTCTGGGTGTTCCTTTCCTGTGGCGGTCCTCATGAAAGCCAGTTTCATCATAGCGCTTGATGGTTTTTGCGACTGCACTTGAAGAAACTTTAAAAGTTCTGGAAAGTTTCCGGATTGTCTGACCTTTGTGTCTTAAAGAAATGATGGGACTGTCGTTTCTCTTTGCTTATTTGAGCTGTTCTTGCCATAATATGGACTTGGTCTTTTACCAAATAGGGCTATCTTCTGTATTCCCCCCTACCTTGTCACAACACAACTGATTGGCTCAAACACATTAAGAAGGAAAGAAATTCCACAAATTAACTTTTAAGAAGGCACATCTTTTAATTGAAATGCATTCCAGGTGACTACCTCATGAAGCTGGTTGAGAGAATGCCAATAGTGTGCAAAGCTGTCATCAAGGCAAAGGGTGGCTATTTGAAGAATCTCAGATACAAAATATATTTTGAACACTTTTTTGGCTACTACATGATTCCATGTGTTATTTCATAGTTTTGATGTCTTCACTATTATTCTATAATGTAGAAAATAGTAAAAATAAATAGAAACCCTTGAATGAGTAGATGTGTCCAAACTTTTGACTGGTACTGTATTCGGAAAGTATTCAGACCCCTTGACTTTTTCCACATTTTGTTACGTTACAGCCTTATTCTAAAATGGATTAAATTGTTTTCCCCCCTCATCAATCTACACACAATATCCCATAATGACAAAGCAAAAACAGTTTTTTTGACATCTTTGCAAATTTATATTTAAAAAAAGGACTTTGTTGAAGCACCTTTGGCAGCGATTACAGCCTTGAGTCTTCTTGGTTATGACGCTACAAGTTTCTCCCATTCTTCTCTGCAGATCCTCTAAGCTCTGTCAGGTTGGATGGGGAGCGTTGCTGCTCTGCTATTTTCAGGTTTCTCCAGAGATGTTCAATCAGGTTCAATTCCGGGCTGTGGCTGGGCTACTCAAGGACATTCAGAGACTTGTCCCAAAGCCACTCCTGCGTTGCCTTGGCTGTGTGCTTAGGGTCGTTGTCCTGTTGGAAGGTGAACCTTCGCCCCCAGTCTGAGATCCTGAGCGCTCTGAAGCAGGTTTTTATCAACGATCTTTCTGTACTTTCCCTCAATCCTGACTAGTCTCCCAGTCCCTGCCGCTGAAAACCATCCCCATAGCATGATGCTGCCACCACCATGCTTCACCGTAGGGATGGTGCCAGGTATCCTCCAGATGTGACGCTTGGCATTCAGGCCAAAGAGTTCAATTTTGGTTTCATCAGACCAGAGAATCTTGTTTCTCATGGTCTGAGAGTCTTTAGGTGCCTTTTGGGAAACTCCAAGTGGGCTGTCTTGGGCCTTTTACTGAGGAGTGGCTTCTGTCTGGCCACTCTACCATAAAGGCCTGATTAGTGGAGTACTGCAGAGATGGTTGTCCTTCTGGAAGTTTCTCCCATCTCCACAGAGGAACTCTAGAGCTCTGTCAGAGTGACCATCAGGTTGTTGACCACCTCCCTGACCAAGGCCCTTCTCCCCCAATTGCTAAGTTTGGCCGGGTGGCCAGATCTGGGAAGAGTCTTGGTGGTTCCAAACTTCTTCCATTTAAGAATGATGGAGGCCACTGTGTTCTTGGGGACCTTCAATGCTGCAGAAATGTTTTGGTAGCCTTCCCCAGATCTGTGCCTCGACACAATCCTGTCTCGGAGATCTACGGACAATTCCTTCTACCTGATGGCTTGGTTTTTGCTCTGACATGCACCGTCAACTGTGGGACCTTATATATATATATTGTTTGTTTTGACTCTGAACTCCAGCACTTTGGATTTGAAATGAGATGTATATACTATGAGGTTAAAGTGCAGACTGTCAGCTTTAATTTGAGGGTATTTCAATCCATATTAGGTCATCCGTTTAGAAATTACAGCACTTTTTGTACATAGCCCCCCATTTTCGGGGACCAAAAGTATTGGGACAAATTCACTTATATGTGTATTAAAGTAGTCAAAAGTTTAGTATTTGGTCCCATATTCCTAACACGCGATTACATCAAGCTTGTCATACTTCAAACTTGTTGGATGCATTTTCTGTTTGTTTTGGTTGTGTTTCAGATTATGCTAAATATAAATTAATGGTAAATAACATACTGTGTCTTTTTAGAGTCACTTTTATTGTAAATCTTTCCAAACACTCCTTCATTAAGGTGGATGCTGCCATGATTACAGCTAGTCCTGAATGAATCATGAATAATGATGAGTGAGAGAGTTACAGATGGGGGGTGATATTTATTAATCCCAGTCGGCTAAACTGGAGCGACTAAACTGGAGCGCCTTCCAAACCACTCTTTCGCTGCAAAGGCCACCATCACTCATAGACGTAGATACACACACACAAGCATGCACTTTACACAGAGAAGTCTACTTTCTTGGGGACCTGAATATTGACTGGCTTTCATCAAGCTGTCCACTCAAGAGGAAGCTTCTCACTGTAACTAGTGCCTGTAATCTGGTTCAGGTTATTAATCAATTTACCAGGGTGTTTACAAACACTACAGGAACAAGATCATCCACATGTATTGATCACATTTTTACTAATACTGTTGAACTTTGTTCTAAATCTGTATCCATACCCATTGGATATAGCCACAATATAGTGGCTATATCCAGGAAAGACAAAGTTCCAAAAGCTGGGCCTAAAATAGTGTATGAGTGTAGTGGAAGAATGAGATAAGGTGATACTCATGACTGGCTGGTGTAGGAGCACAGCATGATGACTCAATCACAATTTATGACACTGTTTGGATGGCAGACCATCTGTGGGCTATCACAGGGATCAAACACACCTTATCTGTGTCAATTTTGATGAAGAGATGTTCTCACGGAAGCCCTAGGGTCACTGACGCCAGGAGAGGTGTGACGACTGATGAAAACTTGAATTTACGAAATTGGTGTTAGTGTGTGAATTAAATTGTCGTGTTTGGTTTGCTTCAAGCGCTTATAAAGAACTGCACATTTTGATATGTCTTATTGTATTGTATGTTTTCTGGGTATTTTTAAAGTGACTGGATTTAAATTGTATGTTGGGTTGACTGGTTATCATGCACATTCCTGTTGTCTGGTCATAACATTCAAATGTAGTTGATTAGATTAGTGTGTTGTTCCTAGGGCTGTTGCAGTGACTGTATTACCGCCACACCGGCGGTCACGATTCATGAAGGCAGTCTAATTCCACGTGACCGTTTATAGTCATGGTAGTTAGGCTTCCCAAGCGCTGATGCTGCTGATGGTCATTAGTAGCCTACCAAACTTGCTAACCGCCAGGTACTCTGCACTCTATTGTTCCTCTAATCACTCTGACATCAATGCAAATGTAATCAAACTTCATGAGAGCCCATGAGCTCATGTTGCGCAACATTTCTATAGGCTATGCTATTACGCGAGAAAAGAGTGATAGCCTCTACTAAAATGAGGAGGATACCATCAGCTTTCTATAGGCTAGGCCTACTATATTTATTTCTCAACTTTCCTAATATTAAGCACATTGTTTATCTTTACAAGAGGAGTATCACCTACCTGGCTGGCATGAAAATGAACCACGGGAAAAGCGTCCTCCATTCACTATTTCAGTGCATAGATTACATCAATTTTTTCCTGCTGCCCATGTTTCGAGACAGGTGCATGATAATGGTCCATTCTAAATCAAAACAAATGTCATACATATATTATTTAGTATATGTAAAGACAAGATTAAATCAAGAATAGTCTGATGGGTGACAATATTATCCTATTACTCATCATTATATATTATCACTTGTGAATGCCCAGCATAAGAAACTGCCTTTTTTTGCGCGACTTTTTCTAATCATAGTCACACACCTAATCATAGTTGTATCACAACTAAAGTGGCCAAATAACTTCTTAAAATTAAGCACATTAATCCGCTTTACAAGGGGTTTAGAGCCTAACTGGCATACATAAGCAGCGTGTGAGTTTCAAGTTTGGGGAAGATAATTTTCACCATAAAAATGCACCTTTATAATAAAAGCATTACATAGATAATCACATTTACAGTCACTTTTGAGAATGGTGTTTCCTCGCTAATGATTAGCGCTTATAGCCTACTGCCTTGTGCGCATTGCTGTACTTATAATGTAAAGAAATAGCCTTATAGTTTATCAACATTTTAAGCTAAACGTTCTGATCTGTTGCGTCAGCCACATTGCGTAATTTTTTTTTTTTATGCTAGTGGTTGTATTAATTTGGGATCTATTGCATCCAACAACTGTCCCAGACTATGTTTGTAATATTTATTTCTCGCACAGAATAGAACATGTCAACTTTTGTACTATGGGGGATAGTAGATTGACATAGGCTAGTGCTTTTGCTGTTCGTTAGGCCTACTCAAAGTATATGTGGACAGCTCTTCCAATATCTTCAATATGCACCTCGGAATTGGATAAGGACGCACGCAGATGAGTCCCCGATGTGTCTGTCTTCACTTGTAGCCTGTGAGAAAGACCCTCACCTGATGGAAAGCCATGTGAGTGAGAGGTGCTTCGGAGTGTGCAGGGCACAAGGCAGCACTCTGGGCCAAGGGCACAACGGCCACTGGCCGCAAAAGGCATGGATTTTTTTAGGGTGCATTATGGCCACAAAGGGGATGCCGCCATGAAATTCGAGGCATTATCAAGTGCTTGTCAAATTGTGAATGAGAGACTAATGAAGTGTGTACAGCCTGCGCAAAAAAAAACAAAGCAGAGCTCATGCCTTTCAAGTCTTTTTTCAAATCATCATTAGAGTCGCATCATGCAGCCTGACAATTTATTAAAAATCAAAACATATAGCCCAACATTGTAGAACAACTAAAGTTACATTAATAACTCTAAATTAAGCATATAGGAGTACCTATTTCTTTGTAAACTGCTCAACACAAAATAGCCGCATGTGCGCACTCCCTCAAATCGTTTGGAGAAAATATTTATATTTTATTCAGCTTTGTTCAATTGTATTCTTCATACTATAAAATAATGCCACGGAATTCTAAGCAAATCTTGCCTGTTAAATGAACTAGTGTAGCCCACAGCCATTTGGCATAGCCAGATCAGGACAACTCAGAGTATGCTATTCTGTTCTTCTGAAATAGACTACATTTTCTTCATTACATTTACATTTTAGTCATTTCGCAGACACTCTTATCCAGAGCGACTTACAGTTAGTGAGTGCATACATTTTCATACTGGCCCCCCGTGGGAAACGAATCCACAACCCTGGCGTTGCAAGCGCCATGCTCTACCAACTGAGCTACAGGGGACTACATATCATGCTTCTTTAGACCTGTCTAAAATAAATAATGGATTATTAGACTTTTTAACATTTTGATTTTCCAAAGGTCTGGTCTGCATCAGTGGCTTGTAGGTTATGTGTGGAAGCCAGGAGATGCTAAATGTGTTTATGTTAATTAACGGTCAATTACCGTGAGACCGACAGTTATTTGCTTGACAATCACTGGCTGACGAAATATCGTGACCGCCACAGCCCTAGATGTTCCTGCCTTTTGTTTTTACTAGCAAAGTGTTAAGACATTTTTATTCAGATCGGGGGTGCGTTCCTGCTTGAATTTGGTTAAAAGGGCAGTGAATTCGCTCACACTTTGAGAACTTGCTACCAAGCTCACAGACACACATCGTTTTTTCTCTTGGAGATTATTCTGAACTGAAGACATGAGTAACCACGTTAAGTCTTAATCTATTGGTGATAGTTTGTTACTCTGTGTTATTTTATAATGTATAATGTATTTCCTGTACACCGTAATTGTTTGTGTCAATTATTTTGTGACTAATAAATTATATTAGTTCAATTGAGTAAATGTATTCCTCGTTTTACAGAGTAATTCTCTCTGATTGACTATGTGACCGACCGGCTCGATTCAGTCTTATGTAGCAACATTTGAAATTGTGTTTTTTACATTGGATAAAAGTAGAGACTCAGAGCTAGAAAATGGTATATTGTACACTACAGTTGAGGAACAATGGGAAAGTAATTCTGCTTTGAAAGTTGATAAACTTGTAACCTCACTTTTGAGAAAATGGCCTTTGAATGTTTTGGTACACCTACTGAAGAGCTCTTCTTTGTCTACACCCATTCAGCATTGTTCACACCCTCTTAAGCTTTAGCCCCACCCATCTATTTAAGGCTTGATCTGAGCGTTCTGTCCTAACAACAGCAGTCAAGCACCCAAGCTAACTGGCTAGCTTGCTAGCTACTTCCAGACACAAATGAGAGAACAGCTCACTCTAACCATTTTACTCCCCCTAGCAGAGCTGGTTAGGCTGTTTTTATGTTATCCAGAGCGTTGGTGACTGCAACTGTGCTGCTGGCAACAATTGAATTATGCTTTTTTGCCAACGTTTACTGACACCGGCCATATTCAACGGGTGTTGAGCGTTCGTACATTCGTCAGTTATTCTGCACTCTGGCACACTCAGACGAGAGTGCTCTGCAATCGGAGTAGATAGCCAGAGCGGATTTACCAGCAACGTCTACCAACAGTTGTCGCAGTGACATCATGAACATTCTATTGAAATGGATACTTGCATAGTGGAGTCTTTTGTTAAGACATGTAGCTAGATAGCTAGCTAGCTAAACAATGAACCATAATCCCAACTATTACCCTGCATGAATCTGCAGGTAGCTAACCAACCAGGTTCAATGTTAGCTAGCTAACATTAGGTTATAACTAGCAAAGCAAATGGCTCTGAGATACGAATAATATTACTACACAGGTCATACACATAACGTTAGCTAGCAAGCCAGCTAGCTAACGTTAGCTAGCTAGCTAACAGTACACTTTAACTTGAAATGAAAATGACTTTCTGACTAATATCTGAAAATGTAGCTAGCTAGACTATCTTACTCGCATACATGGATGGACGCTTCTCCCTCTCTGTCACAGATGCCATGGTTGCCCGTAGTTTGAAGATGTAATCCGGAGACAGGTGTAATCCGGAGACAGACTCCTTAGCTAACATACTCTAATTCCACTGATTTTAAAACGTGGTCCTCCAGAAAGTGGAGAGCAACACTTATGCAGTTCTACTACGCGATATCTTAAAAAAAAAAACAGCGTTAGAAAGGATTACATACACATACACATACTGACCATCTCAAATAGACAGAAGCGTGCTACATGGCAGACCAATCCGAACTCATCTCTCTGCATGGCCAACCCACTCAATATCTCAGCCAATCATGGCTAGCGGGAAGGTTGCTGTCTTTGTCTGTGGCTAAACCAACTATGCTCGTAATTTAACAATTTTATTCTAATTTGCAGATGGCATACACATTTGTTATTAAGGCACATGAAAGTTCACATGTTCCAGAAGGCATTTCTGCCAAAAATCACATTTTTATTTTTAAAAAAAGTTTACGTTCAAATGGCTCTCCTGTGAAGTAGTGACGCGCGACATACGCCTTGTTTCCTGAAACGTGTCACATATGCCTAAAGTTAGTAGGTCTATTGATGGTTGTTATTACACATTGCTCAATCTTGGGTACCAACTTCACATCCCTGAGCTGCATCCCTGAGCTGCTTACCTCAATAAATTAATGCTAGAACATTGGTTGTCAGGATTACCTATTTGTATCTAGCCTCTTAATAATTGCGTAACGGTGCAAGATGTTCATTATATTCATACTGAGTCGGTGATGCAATGATTCGCTATCTTGCCAGATCCTCCAGAGATGCACAGGGCCTGATGCATTTATTCACATAACAACGGAGTCAGTTTGATAAATGTAGTTTATTATTATTCAACATAATTTCAACTACAAAATGTTTGGATAATTTCCATCAACTACAAAATTTTGCTGTAACTCATATCTGGATGATGTAAAACATATTTGTTGGTCTGATGTGATTAATAAGGAGCATCCAGGTGCTTTTATGAAATTGCTTCAATGATTGATATTTTATTTATTTATTTATTTCACCTTTATTTAACCAGGTAAGCCAGTTGAGAACAAGTTCTCATTTACAACTGCGACCTGGCCAAGATAAAGCATAGTAGTGCGATAAAAACAACAACACAGAGTTACATATGGGGTAAAAAAACATAAAGTCAAAAAATACAACAGAAAATATATATACAGTGTGTGCAAATGTAGCAAGTTATGGAGGTAAGGCAATAAATAGGCTATAGTGCAAAATAATTACAATGAGTATTAACACTGGAATGCTAGATGTGCAAGAGATTATGTGCAAATAGAGATACTGGGGTGCAAAAGAGCAAAATAAATAACAATATAGGGATGAGGTAGTTGGGTGGGCTAATTTCAGATGGGCTGTGTACAGGTGCAGTGATCGGTAAGGTGCTCTGACAACTGATGCTTAAAGTTAGTGAGGGGGGATAAGAGTCTCCAGCTTCAGAGATTTTTGCAATTCGTTCCAGTCATTGGCAGCAGAGAACTGGAAGGAATGGCGGCCAAAGGAGGTGTTGGCTTTGGGAATGACCAATGAGATATACCTGCTGGAGCGCAGACTACGGGTGGGTGCTGCTATGGTGACCAATGAGCTAAGATAAGGCGGGATTTGCCTAGCAGTGATTTATAGATGGCCTGGAGCCAGTGGGTTTGACGACTGAACATGTAGTGAGGACCAGCCAACAAGAGCGTACAGGTCACAGTGGTGGGTAGTGTATGGGGCTTTGGAGACAAAACGGATGGCACTGTGATAGACTACATCCAATTTGCTGAGTAGAGTGTTGGAGGCTATTTTGTAAATGACATCGCCGAAGTCAAGGATCGGTAGGATAGTCAGTTTTACGAGGGCATGTTTGGCAGCATGAGTGAAGGAGGCTTTGTTGCGAAATAGGAAGCCGATTCTAGATTTAACTTTGGATTGGAGATTCTTAATGTGAGTCTGGGAGGAGAGTTTACAGTCTAACCAGACACCTAGGTATTTGTAGCTGTCCACATACTCTAGGTCAGACCCGTCGAGAGTGGTGATTCTAGTCGGGTGGGCGGGTGCCAGCAGCGTTCGATTGAAGAGCATGCATTTAGTTTTAGTAGTGTTTAAGAGCAGTTGGAGGCTACTGAAGGAGTGTTGTATGGCATTGAAGCTCGTTTGGAGGTTTGTTAACATAGTGTCCAATGAAGGGCCAGATGTATACAAAATGGTGTCGTCTGCGTAGAGGTGGATCTGAGAGTCACCAGCAGCAAGAGCGACATCATTGATATACACGGAGAAAAGAGTCGGCCCAAGAATTGAACCCTGTGGCACCCCCATAGAGACTGCCATAGGTCCAGACAACAGGCCCTCCGATTTGACACACTGAACTCTATCTGAGAAGTAGTTGGTGAACCAGGCGAGGCAGTCATTTGAGAAACCAAGGCTATTTAGTCTGCCAATAAGAATGCGGTGGTTGACAGAGTCGAAAGCCTTGGCCAGGTCGATGAAGACGGCTGCACAGTACTGTCTATTATCGATCGCGGTTATAATATCGTTTAGGACCTTGAGCGTGGCTGAAGTGCACCCATGACCAGCTCGGAAACCGGATTGCATAGCGGAGAAGGTACGGTGCGATTCGAAATGGTCGGTGATCTGTTTGTTAACTTGGCTTTCAAATACTTTCGAAAGGCAGGGCAGGAAGGATATAGGTCTGTAACAGTTTGGATCTAGAGTGTCACCCCCTTTGAAGAGGGGGATGACCGCGGCAGCTTTCCAATCTCTGGGGATCTCAGACGTTACGAAAGAGAGGTTGAACAGACTAGTAATAGGGGTTGCGACAATTTCGGCGGCTAGTTTAAGAAAGAAAGGGTCCAGATTGTCTAGCCCAGCTGATTTGTAGGGGTCCAGATTTTGCAGCTCTTTCAGAACATCAGCTGTCTGAATTTGTGTGAAGGAGAAGCGGGGGGGGCATGGGCAAGTTGCAGCGGAGGGTGCAAAGTTGGTGGCCGGGGTAGTGGTAGCCAGGTGGAAAGCATGGCCAGCCGTAGCAAAATGCTTGTTGAAATTCTCGATTATTGTAGATTTATCGGTGGTGATAGTGTTTCCTAGCCTCAGTGCAGTGGGCAGCTGGGAGGAAGTGCTCTTATTCTCCATGGACTTTACAGTGTCCCAAAACTTTTTGGAGTTAGTGCTACAGGATGCAAATTTCTGTTTGAAAAAGTTAGCCTTTGCTTTCCTGACTGCTTGTGTATATTGGTTCCTAACTTCCCTGAAAAGTTGCATATCGCAGGGGCTATTTGATGCTAATGCAGTACGCCATAGGATGTTTTTGTGCTGGTCAAGGGCAGTCAAGTCTGAGGAGAACCAGGGGCTATATCTGTTCTTAGTTCTGTATTTTTTGAATGGGGCATGTTTACTTAAGATTGAGAGGAAATTACTTTTAAAGAACAACCAGGCATCCTCTACTGACGGAATGAGATCTATATCCATCCAGGATACCTGGGCCAGGTCAATTAGGAAGGCCTGCTCGCTAAAGTGTTTTAGGGAGCGTTTGACAGTGATGAGGGGTGGTCGTTTGACCGCGGGACCCATTACGGACGCAGGCAATAAGGCAGTGATCGCTGAGATCCTGGTTGAAGACAGCGGAGGTGTATTTAGAGGGTAAGTTAGTCAGGATGATATCTATGAGGGTACCCATGGTTACGGATTTAGGGTTGTACCTGGTAGGTTCGTTGATAATTTGCGTGAGATTGAGGGCATCTAGTTTGGATTGTAGGATGGCCGGGGTATTAAGCATATCCCAATTTAGGTCACCAAGCAGTACGAACTCTGAGGATAAATGGGGGGCAATCAATTCACATATGGTGTCCAGGGCACAGCTGGGGGCTGAGG
Source organism: Coregonus clupeaformis (assembly GCF_020615455.1). NCBI lineage: Eukaryota > Metazoa > Chordata > Actinopteri > Salmoniformes > Salmonidae > Coregonus > Coregonus clupeaformis. The sequence continues at coordinate 20,648,398 of NC_059199.1, read as the reverse complement.
GGGGTCTGTAGCAAGCAGCAACAGTGAGAGACTTATTTCTGGAAAGGTGGATTTTTAGAAGTAGAAGCTCAAACTGTTTGGGCACAGACCTGGATAGTATGATAGAGCTCTGCAGGCTATCTCTACAGTAGATTGCAACTCCGTCCCCTTTGGCAGTTCTATCTAGACGGAAGATGTTATAGTTGGGGATGGACATTTCAGAATTTTTGGTGGCCTTCCTAAGCCAGGATTCAGACACTGCTAGAACATCAGGGTTGGCGGAGTGTGCTAACGCAGTGAATAACTCAAACTTAGGAAGTAGACTTCTGATATTTACATGCAGGAAACCAAGGCAAACATGCACCTGTTAAGAAACTGACTTAGAAATGTTAAGGCTCCATGGATTGATGAGGAATTGAAAAACTGTATGGTAGAAAGAGATGGGGCAGAAGGACTGGCTAATAAGTCTGGCTGCACATCTGACTGGCTGACTTACTGCAAATAAAAAAATATGTGACTAAACTTATCAAAAAGAAGAAGAAAGTGTTTTATGAAGCAATGATGGTACTTTAAATTAAATTATGAGCAGAAAGACAAATTCAACTCCACCTTTCATTGAATCAGATGGCTTACTCATTACAAAACCATTTGATGTTGCCAATTATTTTAATGATTACTTCATTGGCAAAGTGGGCAAACACAGGAAATGCCAACAACAAACAGTGGCCATCGTATTCATGCATAAAAAAAACAAATAATTAAAGAAAAGCATTGTAAGTTTGAATTTTGTAAAGTTAGTGTGGGAGAGGTGGAAAACGTATTGTTATCGATCAATAATGACAAACCTCCTGGCATTGACAACTTAAGATAGAAAGCTACTGAGAATGGTTGCTGACTCTATGGCCACTCTTATCTGTCATATCTTTAATCTGAGTCTAGAGGAAAGTGTTTGTCCTCAGGCCTGGAGGGAAGTCAAAGTCATTCTGCTGCCCAAGAGTGGTAAAGCGGCGTTCACTGGTTCCAACAGCAGACCTATCAGCTTGCTGCCAGCTCTTAGCAAACTGTTGGGAAAAAATGTGTTTGATCAAATACAACAGACTTTCAGCATGCTTATAGCGAAGGGCACTCAACATGCCCTGTACTGACACAAATGACTGATGATTGTTTAAAAAAAATAGCTAATAAGAAGATTGTGGTAGCTGTACTGTTAGATTACAGTACAGCCTTTGATATTATTGACCATAACCTGTTGTTGAGAAAACGTATGTTTAATGTCTTTTCAACCTCTTCCATATCGTGGATTCAAAGCTATCTATCTAATAGAACTCAACAGGTTTTCTTTAATGGAAGCCACTATAATGTTGAACATGTAGGGTGTGGTGTATTGCAGGGCAACTCTCTAGACCCTCTACGTTTCTATATTTTTACCAATGACCTGCCACTAGCATTAAACAAAGCCTGTGTGTCCATGTACAGTATGCTGATGACTCAACCATATACAGTTGAAGTCGGAGGTTTACATACACCTTAGCCAACTACATTTAAACTCAGTTTTTCACAATTCCTGACATTTAATCCTAGTAGAAATTCCCTGTTTTAGGTCAGTTAGGATCACCACTTTATTTTAAGAATGTGAGATGTCTGTCACACCCTGGCTCTGGGGACTCTCGTATGTTGAGCCAGGGTGTTAGGTTCTAGTTTTGTGTTTCTATGTTGGCCAGGGTGGCTCCCAATCAGAGACGGCTGTTGCTCGTTGTCTCTGATTGGGAGCCATACTTAGGTAGCTGTAAGGCATTCGTTTGGTGTGGTTTCTTGTTCCTTTTGATTTGTGTTTGTATCGAAGGACTTCACGTTTCGTTTGTTGTTTTGTTCGCTGTGGTGTACAAGAAAATAAATATGTACGCATCTCACGCTGCGCCTTGGCCCGCTCCTTTTCAAGACGATCGTGACAGAAGAAACCACCACGACTGGGTCAAGCAGCGTGATGAGGAGAAAGGTTGGAATTGGGAGCAGTGGAGAGAGAATTGGACGAGAACCATGGAGGCCTGGTCCACGGGGGAGAGACAAGCCCAGAAAATGTTTAGGGGGGGGGCTCACGCCATGGACGACGGGGCAGCAGGAGTACGGGATAGAGTGGTTCAGAGGGTTGGCAGAGGAGGCCGCCAGGTTACGGGAGTTACTGGACACCAGGGGGAAGGAGTATGTAGAGGCACGGCGAGAGGTACTGGGATGTGTTGCCAGTCCGGTCCGGCCCGTTCCTGATCCCCGCATAGGGCCAGTGGCGTGTGTTCCCAGTACGGTTCGGCCTGTTCCTGCCTCTCGCACCGAGCCTGTGGTGCGCGTCGCCAGCCCGGTCCGGCCTGTTCCTGTCCCTCGCGCCAAGCCTGTGGTGCGCGTCGCCAGCCCGGTTCGGCCTGTTCCTGCTCCCCGCACCAAGCCTATGGTGCGCTTCGTCAGCCCGGTTCGGCCTGTTCCTGCTCCCCGCACCAAGCCTATGGTGCGCGTCGCCAGCCCAGTCCGGCCTGTTCCTGCTCCCCGCACCAAGCCAGTGGTGCGCGTCGTCAGCCCGGTCCGGACTGTTCCTGCGCCCCGCACCAAGCAAGTGGTGCGCTACATCAGCCCGGTTCGGCCCGTCCCTGCTCCCCGCACCAAGCCAATGGTGCGCTTCGTCAACCCGGTTCGGCCCGTCCCTGCTCCCCGCACCAAGTCAATGGTGCGCGTCGTCAGCCCGGTCCGGCCTGTTCCTGCTCCCCGCACCAAGCAAGTGGTGCGCTTCATCAGCCTGGTTCGGCCCGTCCCTGCTCCCCGCACCAAGCCAATGGTGCGCATCGTCAGCCCGGTCCGGCCCGTCCCTGCTCCCCGCACCAAGCCTGTGGTGCGCGTCGTCAGTCCGGCACAGCCCGTGCCTGTTCCACCGGTGCCTGGTCCGGCACCGGTCAGCTGCTCCACTCCGGAGCTAGAGCATTCCGCTCCACCAGTGTTCAGTCCAGCTCCGGCCAGCAGGGCCAGACCGGATCAGGGGCGCTTTGGGGGGTTAGAGAGGGAGTGGGAGTCATGCCCGGAGCCGGATCCACCGCAGAGGTGGAGTGCCCACCCGGTCCCTCCCCTGTGGTGTTTGGTTGGCGCGGCCGGAGTACGCGCCTTTGGGGGGGGGGTACTGTCACGCCCTGGCTCTGGGGACTCTCGTATGTTGAGCCAGGGTGTTAGGTTCTAGTTTTGTGTTTCTATGTTGGCCAGGGTGGCTCCCAATCAGAGACGGCTGTTGCTTGTTGTCTCTGATTGGGAGCCATACTTAGGTAGCTGTAAGGCATTCGTTTGGTGTGGTTTCTTGTTCCTTTTGATTTGTGTTTGTATCGAAGGACTTCACGTTTCGTTTGTTGTTTTGTTCGCTGTGGTGTACAAGAAAAGAAATATGTACGCATCTCACGCTGTGCCTTGGCCCGCTCCTTTTCAAGACGATCGTGACAATGTCAGAATAATAGTAGAGAGAATGATTTATTTCAGCTTTTATTTCTTTCATCACATTCCCAGTGGGTCAGAAGTTTACGTACACTCAATTAGTATTTGGTAGCATTGCCTTCAAATTGTTTAACTTGGGTCAAACATTTCAGGTAGCCTTCCACAAGCTTCCCACAATAAGTTGGGTGAATTTTGGCCCCTTCCTCCTGACAGAGCTGGTGTAACTAAGTCAGGTTTGTAGGCCTCCTTGCTCGCACACGCTTTTTCAGTTCTGCCCACACATTTTCTATAGGATTGAAGTCAGGGCTTTGTGATGGCCACTCCAATACCTTGACTTTGTTGTCCTTAAGCCATTTTGCCACAACTTTGGAAGTATGCTTGTGGTCATTGTCCATTTGGAAGACCCATTTGCGACCAAGCTTTAACTTCCTGACTGATGTCTTGAGATGTTGCTTCAATATATCCACATAAGTTTCCTTCCTCATGATGCCATCTATTTTGTGAAGTGCACCAGTCCCTCCTGCAGCAAAGCACCCCCACAGCATGATGCTGCCATCCCCGTGCTTCACAGTTGGGATGGTGTTCTTCTGGCAAGCTTCCCCCTTTTTCCTCCAAACATAACGATGGTCATTATGGCCAAACAGTTCTATTTTTGTTTCATCAGACCAGAGAATATTTCTCAAAAAAGTACGATCTTTGACCCCATGTGCAGTTGCAAACCATAGTCTGGCTTTTTTATGGCGGTTTTGGAGCAGTGGCTTCTTCCTTGCTGAGCGGCCTTTCAGGTTATGTCGATATAGGACTCGTTTTTACTGTGGATATAGATACTTTTGTACCTGTTTCCTCCAGCATCTTCACAAGGTCCTTTGCTGTTGTTCTGGGATTGATTCGCACTTTTCGCACCAAAGTACGTTCAACTCTAGGAGACAGAACGCGTCTCCTTCCTGAGCGGTATGACGGCTGCGTGGTCCCATGGTGTTTATACTTGCGTACTATTGTTTGTACAGATGAACGTGGTACCTTCAGGCGTTTGGAAATTGCTCCCAAGGATGAACCAGACTTGTGGAGGTCTACAATTTCTTTTCTGAGGTCTTGGCTGATTTATGTTGATTTTCCCATGATGTCAAGCAAAGAGGCACTGAGTTTGAAGGTAGGCCTTGAAATACATCCACAGGTACACCTCCAATTGACTCAAATGATGTCAATTAGCCTATCAGAAGCTTCTAAAGCCATGACATCATTTTCTGGAATTTTCCAAGCTATTTAAAGGCTTAGTGTATGTAAACTTCTCACCCACTGGAATTGTGATACAGTGAATTATAAGTGAAATAATCTGTCTGTAAACAATTGTTGGAAAAATTACTTGTGTCATGCACAAAGTAGATGTCCTAACCGACTTGCCAAAAGTATAGTTTGTTAACAAGATATTTGTGGAGTGGTTGAAAAATAAGATTTAATGACTCCAACATATTGCATATACTCCAGAATGTCATGAAGAGTGATCAGATAAATTGCAATTAATTGCAAAGTCCCTGAAAATGAACTTAATCCCCAAAAAACATTTCCACTGCATTTCAGGCCTGCCACAAAAGGACCAGCTGCCATTATGTCAGTGATTCTCTCGTTAGCACAGGTGAGAGTGTTGACGAGGACAAGGCTGGAGATCACTCTGTCATGCTGATTGAGTAAGAATAACAGACTGGAATCTTTAAAAGCAGGGTGGTGCTTGAAATCATTGTTCTTCCTCTGTTAACCATGGTTACCTGCAAGGAAACACGTGCCATCATCATTGCTTTGCACAAAAAGGGCTTCACAGGCAAGGATATTGCTGCTAGTAAGATTGCACCTAAATCAACCATTTATCGGATCATCAAGAACTTCAAGGAGAGAGGTTCAATTGTTGTGAAGAAGGCATCAGGGTGCCCAAGAAAGTCCAGCAAGCGCCAGGACCGTCTCCTAAAGGTGATTCAGCTGCGGGATCGGGGCACCACCAGTGCAGAGCTTGTTCAGGAATGGCAGCAGGCAGGTGTGAGTGCATCTGCATGCACAGTGAGGCGAAGACTTTTGGAGGATGGCCTGGTGTCAAGAAGGGCAGCAAAGAAGCCACTTCTCTCCAGGAAAAACATCAGGGACAGACTGATATTCTGCAAAAGGTACAGGGATTGGACTGCTGAGGACTGGGGTAAAGTCATTTTCTCTGATGAATCCCCTTTCTGATTGTTTGGGGCGTCCGGAAAACACCTTGTCCGGAGAAGACAAGGTGAGCGCTACCATCAGTCCTGTGTCATGCCAACAGTAAAGCATCCTGAGACCATTCATGTGTGGGGTTGCTTCTCAGCCAAGGGAGTGGGCTCACTCACAATTTTACTTAAGAACACAGCCATGAATAAAGAATGGTACCAACACATCCTCCGAGAGCAACTTCTCCCAACCATCCAAGAACAGTTTGGTGACGACCAATGCCTTTTCCAGCATGATGGAATACCTTGCCATAAGGCAAAAGTGACAACTAAGTGGCTCTGGGAACAAAACAACGACATTTTGGGTCCATGGCCAGGAAATTCCCCAGACCTTAATCCCACTGAGAACTTGTAGTCGATCCTCAAGAGGCGGGTGGACAAACAAAACCCCACAAATTCTGACAAACTCCAAGCATTGATTATGCAAGAATGGGCTGCCATCAGTCAGCAGCGAACTTTGTGATGACCAATACTTGTGTCATTCTCAAAACGTTTTACCATGACTATACGTGTCAGCAACCACAACTAAAGAATTCACTGAAACCCTTAACAAGGAGTTGTAGTCAGTTTTGGAATGGGTGGCCAGTAATAAACTGGTCCTGAACATCTCTAAAACTAAGACTATTGTATTTGGTACAAATCATTCGCTAAGCTCTAGACCTCAGCTGAATCTGGTAATGAATGGTGTGGCTGTTGAACAAGTTGAGGAGACTAAATTACTTGGTGTTACCTTAGATTGTAAACTGTCATGGTCAAAACATAGATTCAGTGGTTGTAAATATGGGGAGAGGTATGTCCATAATAAAGAGATACGCTGCTTTTTTGACACCACACTCCAAAAAGCAAGTCCTGCAGGCTCTAGTTTTGTCTTATCTTGCTTATTGTCCAGCCATGTGGTTAAGTGCTGGAAAGAAAGACCTGCATCTGGCCCAGAACAGAGCGGCACGTCTTGCTCTTCATTGTAATCAGAGGGCTAATATAAATACTATGCATGCCAGTCTCTCTTGGCTAAGAGTTGAGCAGAGACTGAATGCATCACTTCATCAACACCATTATCCCAGAGACCCTGGAACCACTCCAATTTGCATACCGCCCCAACAGATCCACAGATGATGCAATCTCTATTGCACTCCACACTGCCCTTTCCCACCTGGACAAAAGAGTGACCTACTTGAGAATGCTATTCATTGACTACAGCTCAGCGTTCAAGACCATAGTGCCCTCAAAGCTCATCACTAAGCTAAGGACCCTATGACTAAACACCTCCCTCTGCAACCCCATCCTGTTCTTCCTGACAGGCCGCCCCCAGGTGGTAAGGGTAGGCAACAACACATCTGCCACGCTGATCCTCAACACTGGGGCCCCTCAGGGGTGTGTGCTCAGTCCCCTCCTGTACTCCCTGTTCACCCATGACTGCATGGCCAAGCACAACTCCAACACCATCATTAAGTTTCCGATGACACAACAGTGGTAGGCCTGATCACAGACAACGATGAGACAGCCTATAGGGAGGAGGTCAGAGACCTGGCAGTGTGGTACCAGGATAACAACCTCTCCCTCAACGTGATCAAGACAAAGGAGGTGATCGTGGACTACAGGAAAAGGAGGACCGAGCAAGCCCCCATTCTCATCAAAGGGGCTGTAGTGGAGCAGGTTGAGAGCTTCAAGTTCCTTGGTGTCCACATCACCAAGGAACTATCATGGTCCAACCACACGAAGACAGTCGTGAAGAGGTCACGACAATGCCTATTCCCCCTCAGGAGACTGAAAAGATTTGGCATGAGTCCTCAAATCCTCAAAAATGTCTACAGCTGCACCATCGAGAGCATCCTGACCTGTTGCATCACCGCCTGGTATGGCAACTGCTCGGCCTCCGACCGCAAGGCACTACAGAGGGTAGTGCGTACGGCCCAGTACATCACTGGGGCCAAGCTTCCTGCCATCCAGGACCTCTATACCAGGCGGTGTTAGAGGAAGGCCCTAAAAGATGCCAAAGACTCCTTGCATAGTCAACTACACACAGCTCTGACACACACACTTAGCCCACCAGACATGCCACCAGGAGTCTTTTCACAGTCCCCAAATCCAGAACAAATTCAAGAAAGTGTACAGTATTATATAGAGCCATACAGCAGACCTGGTTTCAAAAAACAGATAAAGCAACATCTCAAGGCACAATGCCTCTCCCCTATTTGACCTAGATACAGTGCATTCGGAAAGTATTCAGACCCCTTGACTTTTTCCATATTTTGTTACGTTACAGCCTTATTCTAAAATTGATTAAATTATTTTATTTCCTCATCAATCTAAACACAATACCCCATAATGACAAAGCAAAAACAGGTTTTTATTTACATAAGTATTCAGACCCTTTGCTTTGAGACTCTAAATTGAGCTCTGGTGCATCCTGTTTCCATTGATCATCCTTGAGATGTTTCTACAACTTGATTGGAGTCCAGCTGTGATAAATTCAATTGATTGGACATGATTTGGAAGGGCACACACCTGTCTATATAAGGTCCCACAGTTGACAGTGCATGTCAGAGCAAAAACCAAGCCGTGAGGTCGAAGGAATTGTCCGTAGAGCTCCAAGACTGGATTCTGTCGAGGCACAGATCTGGGGAAGGCTACCAAAACATTTCTGCAGCATTGAAGGTCCCCAAGAACACAGTGGCCTCCATCATTCTTAAATGGAATAAGTTTGGAACCACCAAGACTCTTCCTAGAGCTGGCCGCCCGGCCAAACTGAGCAATTGGGGGAGAAGGGCCTTGGTCAGGGAGGTGACCAAGAACCCGATGGTCACTCTGACAGAGCTCCAGAGTTCCTCTGTGGAGATGGGAGAACCTTCCAGAAGGACAACCATCTCTGCAGCACTCCACCAATCAGGCTTTTATGGTAGAGTGGCCAGACGGAAGCCACACCTCAGTAAAAGGCCCATGACAGCCCGCTTGGTGTTTGCCAAAAGGCACCTAAACACTCTCAGACCATGAGAAACAAGATTTAACTCTTTGGCCTGAACGCCAAGCATCACATCTGGAGGAAACCTGGCACCATCCCTACGGTGAAGCATGTTGGTTGGTGGCAGCATCATGCTGTGGGATGTTTTTCAGTGGCAGGGACTGGGAGACTAGTCAGGATCGAGTGAAAGATGAACGGAGCAAAGTACAGAGAGATCCTTGATGAAAACCTGCTCCAGAGCTCTCAGGACCTCAGACTGGGGCGAAGGTTCACCTTCCAACAGGACAAAGACCCTAAGCACACAGCCAAGACAACGCAGGAGTGGCTTCGGGACAAGTCTCTAAATGTCCTTGAGTGGCCAGAGCCCGGACTTGAACCTGATCGAACATCTCTGGAGAGACCTGAAAATAGCTGTGCAGTGACGCTCCCCATCCAACCTGACAGAGCTTGAGAGGATATTCAGAGAAGAATGGGAGAAACTCCCCAAATAAAGGTGTGCCAAGCTTGTAGCGTCATACCCAAGAAGACTCTAAGCTGGAACTAACCTTGCAGATAGCATTACTGGGTGATCTGAAAAGTCATAGTCAATCAATCAATAATATAAAAATACTTTTAGCAAAAATGTTTATTTTTAATTCACAATCTGTAGAAGCAATGAGAATAGAAAGGTTCAGAACTTTTGTAAAACATCACAGTACGGTTGAAATATATATGGCAAATAGAAATCCTATATGGATGGTGTTAAGAGATAGATGGGAGGTATTGAATAGAGTTGAAGGATGGGACTAATAACAAATAACAACAAATAATAACAAAGATAGCTAATAATGTAAGCATACTGTGTCCATAATAAGTATATAGGTTGTATGTTGGGAGCTTTTGGGAAAGAGCACAGTTAGAAAGATATGGCATATAGAAGCAAACCGGATGGACATCATGAAAATGATCGGAGAGGTTGAGAGTAGAAGAAGTTCAGGAGCAATAAAAATAAAAATAAAAAATAAATATAATATAATTACTGTAAAATTAACTCTGTCCATAAGGTGTAGATAGTAAGTATAGACCGGAAGTAGAGGCCTGGGCATTGTTGTTCACTAATTTACTCCAAGTAGGGAAAGGATGGTGGGGTTGAAAAGTAATAAAGGGGAGTATATATATATAAAAAATATATAAAAAAAAACATGGGGGATTGGAAGTGATGCAGACAATTACATTGATAGAAGATACAATCTATCTGCAATATTAAGCTGATCCATTCCCCCCAAAAAAAAAAAGATAAAAACAATTTTAAAAAAATAAATAAAAATAATAAGAAAAAAATAAAAATAAATAAAAGAAAACTCTAAGCTCTAATCACTGCCAAAGGTGCTTCCACAAGTACTGAGTAAAGGGTCTGAATACTTATGTAAATGTAATATTTCAGTTTTTTATTTTTAATAGATTTGCAAAAATGTCTAAAAACCAGTTTTTTCTTTGTCATTATGGGGTATTGTGTGTAGATTGATGAGGGGGGAAAACAATGTAATCCATTTTAGAATAAGGCTGTAACGTAACAAAATGTGGAAAAAGTCAAGGGGTCTGAATACTTTCCGAATGCACTGTATTTTGTGTGTAGGTATTGATATGTAGGCCATTTTTTAAATTGATGTAGTTCTTGAGCCGTTCTTGTTCATTAATGTTCTGTATTATGTCATGTTTTGTGTGGATCCCAGAAAGAGTAGTTGCTGCTTTCGCAACAGCTAATGGGGATCCTAATAAAATAAAAATACCCACACACCTTTACATGACCCACCTATACCAACATCCGCTTTGCTGTTCAGGCCACCATCACTCATAGACGTAAGTACACACCTGTACATAACACACCTGAACAACATACAGTGCCTTCAAAAAATATTAATACCCCTTGAATTATTCCACATTTTGTTGTGTTACAGCCTGATTTGAAAATGTATTAAATATATATTTTTTCAAACCCATCTAAACACAATACCCCATAATGACAAAGTGAAAACATGTTTTTAGACATTTTTGCAAATTTATAGAAAATGAAATACAGTGTAACGAACGTTGAGAGACGGGTCGGACCAAGGTGCAGCGTGAAAAGCGTACATGTTTATTACCTCAATAAACATACAACAAAACAAATAACAACGTAACGTGAAGTCCAAAGGGCTATACACATACAAGCCTAACAGGAACAAGATCCCACAACTAAGGTAGGCAACCAGGCTACCTAAGTATGATCCCCAATCAGAGACAACAAGCGACAGCTGCCTCTGATTGGGAATCATACCTGGCCAAACATAGAAAGATCAACCTAGATCTGCAACATAGAAATAGACTAACATAGATCTCAAATAGACATTCACACCCTGACTCAACAAACAAGAGTTCCATAGGTCAGGGCGTGACATACAGTAATATCTCTTTTACATCAGTATTAACACCTTGAGCCAATACATGTTAGAATCACCTTTGGCAGCAATTACAGATGTAAGTCTTTCTGGGTATATCTCTAACAGCTTTCCACACCTTGATTGTACAATAATAGCACATTATTCTTTAAAAAATAAATTAAGCTCTGTCAAGTTGGCTGCCATAGATTTTCAAGATAAAACTGTCAAAACTGAAACTAGGCCACTCAGGAACAATCAATGTTGTCTTCTTAAGCAAATCCAGTGTATATCAAAAATTACATTTACAAAAAATCAAATCAATTTTATTTGTCACATGCGCCAAATACAACAGGTGTAGACCTTACCGTGAAATGCCTACAAGCCCTTAACCAACATTGCAGTTTTAAGAAAATAGTTAAGAAAATATTTACTAAATAAACTAAAGTAAAAAAAAAAAAAAAAAAGATGCAATGCAAATAGTCCAGGTGGCCATTTGATTAATTGTTCAGCAGTCTTAAGGCTTGGGGGTAGAAGCTGTTAAGGAGCCTTTTGGACCTAGACTTGGCGCTCCGGTACCGCTTGCCGTGCAGTAGCAGAGAGAACAGTCTATGACTTGGGTGACTGGAGTCTTTGACAATTTTTTGGGCCTTCCTCTGACACCGCGTAGTATATAGGTCCTGGATGGCAGGAAGCTTGGCCCCAGTGATGTACTGGGCTGTACGCATTACCCTCTGTAGCGCCTTATGGTCGGATGCTGAGCAGTTGCCATACCAGGCGGTGATGCAACAGGTCAGGATGCTCTCGATGGTGCGTCTGTATAACTTTTTGAGGATCTGGGGACCAATGCCAAATATTTTCAGTCTCCTGAGGGGGAGAAAGCGTTGTCATGCCCTCTTCACGACTTTCTTGGTGTGGTTGGACCATGATAGTTTGTTGGTGATCTGGACACCAAGGAACTTAAAACTCTAGACCCACTCCACTACAGCCCTGTCGATGTGAATGGGGGCGTGTTCGGCCCTCCTTTTCCTGTAGTCCACAATCATCTCCTTTGTCTTGCTCATGTTGAGGGAGAGGTTATTGTCCTGGCAACATGCTGCCAGGTCTCTGACCTCCTCCCTATAGGCTCTCATTGTTGTCAGTGATCAGGCCTACCACCGTTGTGTCGTCAGCAAACTTAATGATGCAGTTGGAGTCGTGTTTGGCCACTCAGTCGTGGGTGAACAGGGAGTACAGAAGGGGACTAAGCACGCACCCCTGAGGGGCCCCCATGTTGAGGATCAGCGTGGCAGATGTGTTGTTGCCTACCCTTACCACCTGGGGGCGGCCTGTCAGGAAGTCCAGGATCCAGTTGCAGAGGGAGGTGTTTAGTCCAGGGTCCTTAGCTTAGTGATGAGCTTTGTTTGCACTATGGTGTTGAACGCTGAGCTGTAGTCAATGGACAGCATTCTCACATAGGTGTTCCTTTTGTCCAGGTGGGAAAGGGCAGTGTGGATTGCGATTGAGATTGCGTCATCTGTGGATCTGTTGGGGCGGTATGCAAATTGGAGTGGGTCTAGGGTTTCCGGAATGATGGTGTTAATGTGAGCTATGACCAACCTTTCAAAGCACTTCATTATAGATGTCATTTAGGCAGGTTACCTTTGCTTTCTTAAGCACAGGGTCTATGGTGGTCTGCTTGAAACATGTAGGTATTACAGACTCGGTCAGGGAGAGGTTGAAAATGTCAGTGAGGACACTTGCCAGTTGGTCAGCGCATGCTCTGAGTACACGTCCTGGTAATCCATCTAGCCCAGCGGCCTTGTGAATGTTGACTTGTTTAAAGGTCTTGCTCACATCGGCTATGGAGAGCATGATCACACAGTCGTCCGGAACAGCTGGTGCTCTCATGCATGCTTCAGTGTTGCTTGCCTCGAAGAAAGCATAAAAGCCATTTAGCCCATCTGATAAGATCGCGTCACTGAGCAGCTCGCGGCTGGGTTTCCCTTTGTAGTCTGTAATAGTTTGTAATCCGACGAGAGTCAGAGCCGGTGTAGGATTCAACCTTAGTTCTGTATTGATGCTTTGCCTGTTTGATGGTTCGTCTGAGGGCATAGCAAGATTTCTTAAAAGCGTCCAATTAGTGCCCCGCTCCTTGAAAGCGGCAGCTCTAGCCTTTAACTCGGTGCGGATGTTGCCTGTAATCCATGGCTTCTGGTTGGGATATGTACGGTACGGTCACTGTGGGGACGACGTTGTCGATGCACTTATTGATGAAGCTGGTGACCTAGGTGGTATACTCCTCATTGCCATTGGATGAATCCCGGAACATATTTCAGTCTGTGCTAGGAAAACAGTCCTGTAGCTTAGCATCCGCGACATCTGACCACTTCTGTATTCAGCGAGTCACTGGTACTTCCTGCTTTAGTTTTTTACTTGTAAGCAGGAATCCCGAGGATATAATTATGTTCAGATTTTCCAAATGGAGGGCAAGGGAGAGCTTTGTACGCGTCTCTGTGTGTGGAGTAAAGGTGGTCTAGAGTTTACTTTCCTCTGGTTGCACATGTGACATTAGGTATTTAAGTTTGCCTGCATTAAAGTCCCCGGCCACTAAGAGCGCCGCTTCTGGATTAACATTTTCTTGTTTGCTTATGGCCTTATACAGCTCGTTGAGTGCGGTCTTAGTGCCAGCGTCGGTTTGTGGTGGTAAATAGACAGCTACGAAAAATATTGATGAAAACTCTCTTGGTAGATAGTGTGGTCTACAGCTTATCATGAGGTACTCTACATCAGGCGAGCAATACCTTGAGACTACCTTAATATTAGAGATTGCGCACCAGCAGTTATTGACAAATAGACACACACCCCCACCCCTCGTCTTACCGGATGTAGCTGTTCTGTCCTGCCGATGCACGGAAAACCCAGCCGAGTCGTTCAGCCATGACTCGGTGAAACATAAGATATTATAGTTTTTAATGTCCGGTTGGTAGGATAGTCTCGAACGGAGCTCATCCAGTTCATTCTCTAGTGATTGCACATTGGCCAATAGAATGGATGGTAGAGGCGGGTTACCCACTCGCCGACGCATTCTCACAAGGCACCTTGATCTCCACCCCCTGTATTTCTTAATTTTCTTAATTAGAATGATGGGGATTTGGGCCTTGTCCGGGAGCAACATTATATCATTCGCGTCGGACTCATTAAAGAAAAAATCTTTGTCCAGTTTGAGGTGAGTAATCGCTGTTCTGATATCCAGAAGATATCCAGAAGCTCTTTTCGGGCAACATTATGTACAAAATAAGTTAAAAACAATGCGAAAAAACATACAAAAGAGCACAATTCGTTAGTAGCCCGTAAAACGGCAGCCATCCTCCGGCGTCATTACAACCCATATATTATATGGCTTTGTGTTTTAGGTTATATTGTCCTGGTGAAAGGTGAATTCATCTCCCAGTTTCTGGTGGAAAGCAGAATGAATCTTCTAGGATTTTGCCTTTGCTTAGCTCCATTCCGTTTCTTTTTATCCTGAAAAACTATGTAGTCCTTAACATTCAGGGCAGGTGGGACAGAGCCTGTTTTGCATGTTATTTTGCCATTAATATGTGTCACCCTAAAAAAAAATTTTTTAGTTCATAAAGCCGCATACAAACATTTTTGCTTTCTTGAGTAAGGCAGCTCCAAAATGTAGGTGTTTCAGCCTAGCTTAGTGCTTTCTGTGGTGGAGGGGCAGCCAGCAGAAAATACGGTGCATAGGGGTTGGTAATGTTCTCTAGTTGCGCCGTGATTGGCTCAGTGTTCTGTCACTCATGGAGACACTACATCACCGCATAATCTACGGGTAGAGCTAAAAAATTCAAGCCCCTTGGATGCTGCCATAGAGTTTCATTAGAAGTGCCCATCCAAGAAGGTTCAAGGTCATTGGCCACAGATAAAATGACGTTAAATCACGTTATATCTACCATAGCTTTGATTGGACTGATCATGACAACATCACACTTTCAAAATCTTAGCTAGCAAGCTAGCAGTCATCATCATGAATCAAGTCAATAATCTACTGGCATATCCTTTTCAATCCTTGTCACATGAAGAGAAATAATGAAGAGAAATTATAGATAAAACATATCGGTGCTCATCGGCCATTGGACATAAACATTACATAACAAGTTGGAAATCGCAAATTCAACAATGAGCGGTTTGGAAGGAATCAGTGGCTAACTGCAAGCATTGCAAAGCAATCACTAGCCTGCTATTCAGTGGAGTGGGTGTGTGGTCCAAGTCTGGGTCTAATGGCCTCTTTTCCAAGCTTAAAAGGATAAACATTCAACATTGGCCATGCTGTCAATCCAGCATGATTTCTGCCGCGCTCAAAACAACTGGAAACTCGGAACTGAAAAATCTCAGACTTCAGTGAGTTCAAGACAACTGGGAACTCAGAAAGAAACTAGCTCCGACTGGAAAAATATGTTTTGAACGGTCATCCATTTCTTAATTGCAAGTCGGGAACTTGGGCCTCTTTCTAGAGCTCCGACCTGAAGATCACTGACATCATCATGATTAAACCTTGTTCCCAGTTGTCTTGAAAGCACCATAAATCCTTAGAATGCCAGATTTGATGACAAAGTTTGACCACGAATGACCGCCGCGCCACCTTCCTGTCCAAGTGAGCACAGCACAACAAGGTGAGTCCAAAAATGTATTGTATGCTGCTGCATAAATGATGTAATATGCCAGGGAGATATGTATACTGTAGCTAAGAAAGTAATACTAAGTGTATGTTGTGTAGTAAGCTGTTAGTGGCCCATGGCCTCACCCTAACAATTTGGTCCCTTTCCCCCTCATAATTTAGCCTACTGTTCTGACTTGGTGGTGCACATGTAGCCTATAGCCTGTTTTAGATCGAATATTGTAAGAGCTTTCATTGTCTGCTTATATGCCCCCTTTATTTATCCTACGGTTCTGACTTGATGTACTGGTAGAATACTGTAAGAACGGCTGAATTATGTCGCTGTACATTTCAAAAGTGTTGAACAAATAGTTATATTGACTGCGTCCGTCCTAGCTCGCTCATTAATGTCTTAATCAAAATTACGGATTGCCTCTTATCTGCTCATCGTCCCCTTATTCCATAGTTTGTACATTTCAATTGTCAGTAGAAACCACATTTGTTTAAGCAAGTCAGCCATATCAGCTATGTTTTTTTTAAAGGCAGTAAATTAGGCTGAATGAACTGTTTCGCTGCCAGACAAGGCTCCGCTGATAGCCAGGTGTAGCAGTGGTAAGGTGTTGGGACTGCTGTTGAGACTCTGCTGTTGGGACAGCTTTATGTAGGCCCTAACAGTTTGTGGGCACTGTTTGTCACCGTTATAGTGCAATTAATGTATTGTTTAGGAGTTTGCCCCACCAAGATTTACATTCTAAAATCGCCACTGGCCCCAAATATAACACTTTGTATTTAGGAAACAGTTAATTGCTTTGCCACATTTTTTGTAGTATTACTTTAGTGCCTTGTTGCAAACAGGATGCATGTTTTGGAATATTTGTATTCTGTACAAGCTTCCATCTTTTCACTCTGTCAATTAGTTTGGTATTGTGGAATAACTACAATGTTGCTGATCCATTGTACATTTTCCCCTATCTGTAACTGTTTTAAAGACACTATTGGCTTCATGGTGAAATCCATGAGCAGTTTCCTTCCGGCAACTGAGTTCGGATGGACACGTATCTTTGTAGTGACTGGGTGTATTGATACACCATCTAAAGTGTACACCATCTGCTTACCAATAGGTGTCCTTTTTCGAGACATGGGAAAACCTCCCTGGTCTTTGTGGTTGAATCTGTTTGAAATTCATTGATCGACTGAGGGACCTTACAGATAATTGTATGTGTGGGGTTCAGAGATGAGGGAAAAAAAATCATGTTAAACACTATTATTGCACACAACAGTGAGTCCATGCAACAGCTTATGTTAAGCACAACTTATTTAGGCTTGCATTATCATAGGGGTTGAATACTTATTGACTCAATAAATTTTGTGTGCACTATGTAGCGAATAAGGTGCCTTTTCAGGTGCAGCCCATCAGTTTTTCTTATTCATCCTCTTCTTCACCAGACGCTCATGTCCCGCCCCAAGACCTGCCCGGAGTACTACCAGTATAACAGTCGCTGACTAGCCACCATCATCATATTTAACTTTATCTTCATCATCTTTCAAGTTGAATCTATATATTTTTTTTATCTCAACCAGTTTTTTCTATTGCAAATTATCACAAATAAACAGTTAAATTAACAATTTTGCTGAAGATATACATGCATTATTTCAATAAACACCGCACTTCCTTATTCTGCATAAAATAAAATAAAATCAGGGCTGTTCTACAATACATTTCTCCATAAACTTTTGGAATAATAACTCCAAAACCTCTCAATTATCTTTGAGTAGGTTGTAGAAGGAAGGTCCATGTATCCAATGATGTAATATTGGCAGTGATGATGTAGAACAGAGCAGCCTCTTATACAGTGCCTTGCAAAAGTATTAATTCCCCTTGGCATTACAACCTGTAATTTAAATTGATATTTATTTGGATTTCATGTAATGGACATACACAAAATAAATCAAATTGGTGAAGTGAAATGAAAAAAATAACTTGTTTCAAAGAATTCTAAAAAATAAATAACGGAAAAGTGGTGCGTGCATATGTATTCACCCCCTTTGCTATGAAGCCCCTAAATAAGATCTGGTGCAACCAATTACCTTCAGAAGTCACATAATTCGTTAAATAAAGTCCACCTGTGTGCAATCTAAGTGTCACATGATCTGTCACATGATCTCAGTATATATGCACCTGTTCTGAAAGGCCCCAGAGTCCGCAACACCACTAAGCAAGGGGCACCACCAAGCAAGCGGCACCATGAAGACCAAGGAGCTCTCCAGACAGGTCAGGGACAAAGTTGTGGAGAAGTACAGATCAGGTTTGGGTTATAAAAAAATATCTGAAACTTTGAACATCCCACGGAGCACCATTAAATCAATTTTTTTTTAATTGAAAGAATATGGCACCACAACAAACCTGCCAAGAGAGGGCCGCCCACCAAAACTCACGGACCAGGCAAGGACGGCATTAATCAGAGGCAACAAAGAGACCAAAGATAACCCTGAAGGAGCTGCAAAGCTCCACAGCGGAGATTGGAGTATCTGTCCATAGGACCACTTTAAGCCGTACACTCCACAGAGCTGGGCTTTACAGAAGAGTGGCCAGAAAAAAGCCATTGCTTAAAGAAAAAAATAAGCAAACACGTTTGGTGGTCGCCAAAAGGCATGTGGGAGACTCCCCAAACATATGGAAGAAGGTACTCTAGTCAGATGAGACTAAAATTGAGCATTTTGGCCAATAAGGAAAACACTATGTCTGGCGCAAACCCAACACCTCTCATCACCCCGAGAACACCATCCAGTGAAGCAGGGTGGTGGCAGCATCATGCTGTGGGGATATTTTTAATCGGCAGGGACTGGGAAACTGGTCAGAATTGAAGGAATTGAACCTGTTTCAGTCTTCCAGAGATTTGAGACTGGGACGGAGATCACCTTCCAGCAGGACAATGACCCTAAGCATAATGCTAAAGCAACACTCAAGTGGTTTAAGGGGAAGCATTTAAATGTCTTGGAATTCAACGGCTCAGACACGAGACGTATGTGGCAGGGTCTACAGACAATCACGGACTACAAAAAGAAAACCAGCCACGTCGCCGACACCGACGTCTCGCTTCCAGACAAGCTAAACACCTTCTTCGCCCGCTTTGAGGATAACACAGTGCCACTGACGAGGCCCACTACCAAGGACTGTGGCCTCTCCTTCTCCATGGCCGACGTGATTAAGACATTTAAGCATGTTAACCCCCGCAAGGCTGCCAGCCCAGACAGCATCCCTAGCCGCGTCCTCAGAGCATGCGCAGACCAGCTGGCTGGTGTGTTCATGGACATATTCAATCTCTCCCTTTCCCAGTCTGCTGTTCCCACATGCTTCAAGAGGGCCACCATTGTTCCTGTACCCAAGAAAGCAAAGGTAACTGAACTAAATGACTATCGCCCTGTAGCACTCACCTCTGTCATCATGAAGTGCTTTGAGAGACTAGTCAAGGATCATATTCAATTTGCTTACCACCCCAATAGATCCACAGATGATGCAATTGCCATCACACTGCACACTGCCCTATCCCATCTGGACAAGAGGAATACCTATGTACACTGCTCAAAAAAATAAAGGGAACACTTAAACAACACAATGTAACTCCAAGTCAATCACACTTCTGTGAAATCAAACTGTCCACTTAGGAAGCAACACTGATTGACAATACATTTCACATGCTGTTGTGCAAATGGAATAGACAACAGGTGGAAATTATAGGCAATTAGCAAGACACCCCCAATAAAGGACTGGTTTTGCAGCTGGTGACCACAGACCACTTCTCAGTTCCTATGCTTCCTGGCTGATGTTTTGGTCACTTTTGAATGCTGGTGGTGCTTTCACTCTAGTGGTAGCATGAGACGGAGTCTACAACCCACACAAGTGGCTCAGGTAGTGCAGCACATCCAGGATGGCACATCAATGCGAGCTGTGGCAAGAAGGTTTGCTGTGTCTGTCAGCGTAGTGTCCAGAGCATGGAGGCGCTACCAGGAGACAGGCCAGTACATCAGGAGACGTGGAGGAGGCCGTAGGAGGGCAACAACCCAGCAGCAGGACTGCTACCTCCGCCTTTGTGCAAGGAGGAGCAGGAGGAGCACTGCCAGAGTCCTGCAAAATGACCTCCAGCAGGCCACAAATGTGCATGTGTCTGCTCAAACGGTCAGAAACAGACTCCATGAGGGTGGTATGAGGGGCCCGACGTCCACAGGTGGGGGGTTGTGCTTACAGCCCAACACCGTGCAGGACGTTTGGCATTTGCCAGAGAACACCAAGATTGGCAAATTCGCCACTGGCGCCCTGTGCTCTTCACAGATGAAAGCAGGTTCACACTGAGCACAAGTGACAGACGTGACAGAGTCTGGAGACGGCGTGGAGAACGTTCTGCTGCCTGCAACATCCTCCAGCATGACCGGTTTGGCGGTGGGTCAGTCATGGTGTGGGGTGGCATTTCTTTGGGGGGCCGCACAGCCCTCCATGTGCTCGCCAGAGGTAGCCTGACTGCCATTAGGTACCGAGATGAGATCCTCAGACCCCTTGTGAGACCATATGCTGGTGCGGTTGGCCCTGGGTTCCTCCTAAAGCAAGACAATGCTAGACCTCATGTGGCTGGAGTGTGTCAGCAGTTCCTGCAAGAGGAAGGCATTGATGCTATGGACTGGCCCGCCCGTTCCCCAGACCTGAATCCAATTGAGTACATCTGGGACATCATGTCTCGCTCCATCCACCAACGCCACGTTGCACCACAGACTGTCCAGGAGTTGGTGGATGCTTTAGTCCAGGTCTGGGAGGAGATCCCTCAGGAGACCATCCGCCACCTCATCAGGAGCATGCCCAGGCGTTGTAGGGAGGTCATACAGGCACGTGGAGGCCACACACACTACTTAGCCTCATTTTGACTTGTTTTAAGGACATTACATCAAAGTTGGATCAGCCTGTAGTGTGGTTTTCCACTTTAATTTTGAGGGGGACTCCAAATCCAGACCTCCATGGGTTGATACATTTGATTTCCATTGATAATTTTTGTGTGATTTTGTTGTCAGCACATTCAACTATGTAAAGAAAAAAGTATTTAATAAGATTATTTCATTCATTCAGATCTAGGATGTGTTATTTGAGTGTTCCCTTTATTTGTTTGAGCAGTGTAAGAATGCTGTTCATTGACTATAGCTCAGCATTCAACACCATAGTACCCTCCAAGCTCATCATTAGGCTCGAGGCCCTGGGTCTGAACCTCGCCCTGTGCAACTGGGTCCTGGACTTCCTGACGGGCCGGCCCCAGGTGGTGAAGGTAGGAAACAACATCTCCACTTCGCTGATCCTCAACACTGGGGCCCCACAAGGGTGCGTGCTCAGCCCCCTCCTGTACTCCCTGTTCACCCATGACTGCGTGGCCAAGCACGCCTCCAACTCAATCATCAAGTTTGCAGACGACACAACAGTAGTAGGCTTGATTACCAACAATGACGAGACCACCTACAGGGAGGAGGTGAGGGCTCTGAGAGTGTGGTGCCAGGAAAATAACCTCTCAATCAACATCAACAAAACAAAGGAGATGATCGTGGACTTCAGGAAACAGCAGAGGGTGCACCCCCCTATCAACATAGACGGGACCGCAGTGGAGAAGGTGGAAAGCTTCAAGTTCCTTGGCATACACATCACCGACAAACTGAAATGGTCCACCCACGCAGACAGTGTGGTGAAGAAGGCACAACAGAGCATCTTCAACCTCAGGAGGTTGAAGAAATCTGGCTTATCACCTAAAACCCTCACAAACTTTTACAGATGCACAATTGAGAGCATCCTGTCGGGCTGTATCACCGCCTGGTACGGCAACTGCACCGCCCACAACCGCAGGGCTCTCCAGAGGGTGGTGCGGTCTGCCGAACGCATTACCGGGGGCAAACTACCCGCCCTCCAAGACACATACAGCACCCGGTGTCACAGGAAGGCCAAAAAGATCATCAAGGACATCAACCACCCGAGCCACTGCCTGTTCACCCCGCTATCATCCAGAAGGCGAGGTCAGTACAGGTGCATCAAAGCTGGGACCGAGATAATGAAAAACAGCTTCTATCTCAAGGCCATCAGACTGTTAAATAGCCATCACTAGCACATTAGAGGCTGCTGCTGCCTATTGAAATCACTGGCCACTTTAAGAAATGGAACAATAGTCACTTTAATAATGTTTACATATCTTGCACTACTCATCTCATATGTATACACTGCATTCTATTCGATAATATCCTTCTGTATCTTAGTCCATGCCGCTCTGTCATTGCTTGTCCATATATGTATATATTCTTAAATCCCATTCCTTACTTTTTGTGTGTATTGGGTATATGTTGTGAAATTGTTAGATATTACTGCACTGTCGGAGCTAGAAGCACAAGCATTTCGCTACACCCGCTATAACATCTGCTAAACACGTGTATGTGACAAATACAAATTGATTTGATTTGAATGGCCCTCCTTTCCCATTTTCTTTACCTCCATCCTTTCCTTGAGGTAAAATAAGGACGTTTATCAAATCGCTGATTTAACAATTTGACCCCAAAAAAATTAACAACCACCAGACAGTTTAAAATGTTTATTCATATATTTTTCCTCCTTTTTGTAATGAAATTCATACTTTGGGTCATCAGGACTTTTTCAACTGAAAATCACAATTATTTTCATGTAAATCCACCTGGCGGACAATTCCTATTGGTTGACCCAGGGTGCACGTGGCCTGTGGTTGGTCAACCCGAACTCAAGTCCCCATTCAGTTTTAGAGTCCCCCCTTTTGAGAGCTCATAGGGAGCACTATGGGCCCTGGTTAACAGTAGGGCACTATATAAGGGCATAGGGTTCCATTTGGGACACACATCCATTCCCGTTTTCACCACAGGCTACGGCAACCCAAGAGACACAAAACACCTTGCTCCTCAAAAAACAAAAGAGGAGATTGATTTTAACAGATAAACCTGATGTGTTGATCAACATTATTGATCCAACAGAGTTCAACATGCTGCTTCCATTCTTTCAGTACTGAGATAGAGAGGTAATGTCCCAAATGGCACCCATTCCCTATTTAGTGCATTACTTTTGACCAGAGCCCAGGTCAAAAGTAGTGCACTATAAGGGAATAGGGTGCCATTTGAAACGCATGCCAGAGAACGGCCTAGTTACAAACCAAACACCAATACCCTAACCCATGCACCCCATCACGTGACACCTCAAATGATACCCTGTATAGTACTACTTTTGACCAGGACTCCAGGTTCTGGTTAAAAGTAGGACGATATGGCTGCGTTTACACAGGCAGCCCAATTCTGATATTTTTTTCACTAATTGGTCTTCTGACCAATCAGATCAGCTCTGAAAAATATCTGATGTGATTGGTCAAAAGACCAATTACTAGAAAACAATATCAGGAATTGGGCTGCCTGTGTAAACACAGCCTATGGGGAATATAACTTCAACCTTTTCACCCACAAGGGGGTAGTGAACAATGGTGTAGGGCAGGGGTATTCAACTCTTACCCTACGAGGGTCGGAGCCTGCTGGTTTTTGTTCTACCTGATAATTAATTGCACTCACCTGGTGTCCCAGTTCTAAATCAGTCCCTGATTAGAGGGAAATATGACAAAATGCAGTGGAACTGGCTTCGAGGTCAAGAGTTGAGTTTAAAGGGTGTAGGGAATAGGAGAGATGAGTAATTGATTTGGAACCAGGCCCATGAGAAATAAAAACAGCTCTACACAGAGCGAGTATGAATGATGATGTCATAAGGGGAAATGAGACAGAAGAGTAATTATGTCATATTGTGACCAGAGGTACATAGATACAGAGTTCTAGAACGGCCAACTGTCGTCCATGTTGGCACCAGTCGTCGTTCGTTATCAATAATTACATTCTTAGTTGGATTCCAATTAGAATGGTAACATTGTTGAACATTCTGGCGCCAACAAGGCCGCCATGAAACGTATAAATGCAGATCTCAAAATGGCACCCTATTTTTACTAGGTAGTGCACTATATGGTGGAACAGGGGGTCATTTGCAATTCGCTTGTTGTATTAGCATGGAACTTTTAGGTGCCAACATGGCAACCATGAAAAGTCAGAAAATCTCAAGAGTTTGCAATTTCTCTGTATATGTACACCTTTCTGTGCGTCCGAAAAAGCACCCTTTTTCTTATGGAGTGCACTACTTTAGACCAGGGCCCACAATGGTAGGGCCCTGGTCAAAAGTAGTGCACCACATAGGGAATAGGGTACCATTTGGGACACAAGTGTGTGTCAATGCAGCAGCAGCGCCCTCTATAGGGCTCTGTTGATGCTGATACACCGACCCTGTCCCTTAGTTTACAAGTTGAAACACATCAAATAAAAAGCTTCAAGAAAATAGGTCCCCCCCTACAGGTTTCTACCTACACACCCTGGACCTGTGTGTGTGTGTGTGTGTGTGTGTGTGTGTGTTGCGGTCGAGGCCGCCAGAGTCTCTGCAAGGTTATGTGAGCGTGAGTGTTTGGGCTCCCTGGGGGTGAGGGAGTCTCCTAGTATTTCACTCCCGGAACGAACTCCTTTGCATCGGGGTTCAAGTTGCTTTTCCTCTGCAGAGAGAGATGGAGGGGTGAGGAGATTGACGGATGGAGGAGTGGAGTGATGGAGGGATTAAGGAGAGAGAGAGGAAAGTGTGAGAACTCTCAAATTGTACAAACTAATTTACATTATACAACCACAAGATTGCTGTCCATTGTTGTACAGAACATGGTGTTTGTGAATGGTTTTTCCCTAAAGTGTGTGTGTTCCATGTAGAAGCATCACAGCAACACATATTTTACAGTGAACACCGCAGCAAAAGCAAACTCCTTCCTCCGCTTCTCTTTCGTTTGCGTGAGGCTACAATACCTCGAGTTTCCCGGGGAAACTGTGAAGCGAGCTGTAGCCTATTGCATGATTGTGTTTATGGGTCTGTTATTAAAGAACGTGAAACAATGTGTATGTTTACTGCTTTTCATGAAATCATGTATCGCTATAAATATTGTATAGCCAGACTATTGGCCTACATTCATTCATATGGGCAGGTATGTTAACTGCTTTTCATTAAATCACGTATGACTACAAATATTGTACAGTGGAGAGAACAAGTATTTGATACACTGACGATTTTGCAGGTTTTCCTACTTACAAAGCAAGTAGAGGTCTGTCATTTTTATCATAGGTACACTTCAACTGTGAGAGACGGAATCTAAAACAAAAATCCAGAAGATCACATTGTATGATTTGTAAGTAATTAATTTGCGTTTTATTGCATGACATAAGTATTTGATACATCAGAAAAGCAGAACTTAATATTTGGTACAGAAACCTTTGTTTGCAGTTACAAAGATCATACGTTTCCTGTAGGTCTTGACCAGGTTTGCACACACTGCAGCAGAGATTTTGGCCCACTCCTCCACACAGACCTTCTCCAGATCCTTCAGGTTTCGGGGCTGTCGCTGGGCAATACGGACTTTCAGCTCCCTCCAAATATTTTCTATTGGGTTCAGGTCTGGAGACTGGCTAGGCCATTCCAGGACCTTGAGATGCTTCTTACGGAGCCACTCCTTAGTTGCCTTGGCTGTGTGTTTCGGGTCGTTGTCATGCTGGAAGACCCAGCCACGACCCATCTTCAATGCTCTTACTGAGGGAAGGAGGTTGTTGGCCAAGATCTCGCGATACATGGCCCCATCCATCCACCCCTCCATACGCTGCAGTCGTCCTGTCCCCTTTGCAGAAAAGCATCCCCAAAGAATGTTTCCACCTCCATGCTTCACGGTTGGGATGGTGTTCTTGGGGTTGTACTCATCCTTCTTCTTCCTCCAAACACGGCGAGTGGAGATTAGACCAAAAAGCTATATTTTTGTCTCATCAGACCACATGACCTTCTCCCATTCCTCCTCTGGATCATCCAGATGGTCATTGGCAAACTTCAGACGGGCCTGGACATGCGCTGGTTTGAGCAGGGGGACCTTGCGTGCGCTGCAGGACTTTAATCCATGACGGCGTAGTCCCTCACTCTGGGCTGATCCCTCACCTTCCTCATGATCATTGATGCCCCACGAGGTGAGATCTTGCATGGAGCCCCAGACCGAGGATGATTGACCGTCATCTTGAACTTCTTCAATTTTCTAATAATTGCGCCAACAGTTGTTGCCTTCTCACCAAGCTGCTTGCCTATTGTCCTGTAGCCCATCCCAGCCTTGTGCAGGTCTACAATTTTATCCCTGATGTCCTTACACAGCTCTCTGGTCTTGGCCATTGTAGAGAGGTTGGAGTCTGTTTGATTGAGTGTGTGGACAGGTGTCTTTTATACAGGTAATGAGTTCAAACAGGTGCAGTTAATACAGGTAATGAGTGGAGAACAGGAGGGCTTCTTAAAGAAAAACTAATTAATTGTCTGTGAGAGCCGGAATCCTTACTGGTTGGTAGGTGATCAAATACGTATGTCATTCAATAAATGCAAATTAATTACTTAAAAATCATACAAATGTGATTTTCTGGATTTTTGTTTTAGATTCCGTCTCTCACAGTTGAAGTGTACCTATGATCAAAATTACAGACCTCTACATGCTTTGTAAGTTGGAAAACCTGCAAAATCGGCAGTGTATCAAATACTTGTTCTCCCCACTGTATATACACTACCGGTCAAAAGTTTTAGAACACCTACTCATTCAAGGGTTTTTCTTTATTTTTACTACTTTCTACATTGTAGAAAAATAGTGAAGAAATCAAAACTATGAAATAACACATATGGAAACATGTAGTAACCAAAAAAGTGTTGAAGAAATCAAAATATATTTTATATTTGTGATTCTTCAAATAGCCACCCTTTGCCTTGATGACAGCTTTGCACACTCTTGGCACTCTCTCAACCAGCTTCATGAGGTAGTCAACTGGAATGAATTTCAATTAACAGGTGTGCCTTCTTAAAAGTGAATTTGTGAAATGTCTTTCCTTCTTAATGTGTTTGAGCCAATCAGTTGTGTTGTGACAAAGTTGGGGGGGTATACAGAAGATAGCCCTATTTGGTAAAAGATCAAGTCCATATTATGGCAAGAAAAGTTCAAATAAGCAAAGAGAAACAACAGTCCATCGTTACTTTAAGACATGAAGGTCAGTCAATACGGAAAATGTCAAGGACTTTGAAAGTTTCTTCAAGTGCAGTCGCAAAAACCATCAAGCTCTATGATGAAACTGGCTCTCATGAGGACCGCCACAGGAATGGAAGACCCAGAGTTACCTCTGCTGCAGAGGATAAGTTCATTAGAGTTACCAGCCTCAGAAATTGCAGCTCAAATAAATGCTTCACAGAGTTCAAGTAACAGACACATCTCAACATCAACTGTTCAGAGGAGACTGTGTGAATCAGGCCTACATGGTCGAATTGCTGCAAATAAACCACTACTAAAGGACACCAATAAGAAGAAGAGACTTGCTTGGGCCAAGAAACACGAGCAATTTGTCCTTTGGTCTGGAGTCCAAATTGGAGAGTTTTGGTTCCAACCGCCGTGTCTTTGTGAGACACGGTGTGGTTGAACGGATGATCTCTGCATGTGTATTTCCCACCGTAAAGTATGGAGGAGGAGGTGTTATGGTGTGGGGGTGCATTGCTGGTGACACTGTCTGTGATTTATTTAGAATTCAAGGCACACTTAACCAGCATGGCTACCACTGCGTTCTGCAGCAATACGCCATCTTAACTGGTTTGGGCTTCGTGGGACTATCATTTGTTTTTCAACAGGACAAAGACCCAACACACCTCCAGGCTGTGTAAGGGCTATTTTACCAAGAAGGAGAGTGATGGAGTGCTGCATCAGATGACCTGGTCTCCAAAATCCCCCGACCTCAACCCAATTGAGATGGTTCGGGATGAGTCGGACCGCAGAGTGAAGGAAAAGCACCCAACAAGTGCTCAGCATATGTGGGAACTCCTTCAAGACTGTCGGAAAAGCATTCCAGGTGAAACTGGTTGAGAGAATGCCAAGAGTGTACAAAGCTGTCATCAAGGCAAAGGGTGGCTATTTGAAGAATCTCAAATATAAAATATATTTAGATTTGTTTAACACTGTTTTGGTTACTACATTAATCCATATGTGCCATTTCATAGTTTTGATATCTTCACTATTATTCTACAATGTAGAAAATAGTATAAACAAAGAAAAACCATTGAATGAGTAGGTGTTCTAAAACTTTTGACCAGTAGTGTACACTGAACAAAAATATAAACGCAACATGTAAAGTGTTGGTCCCATGTTTTATGAGCTGAAATAAAAGATCCCAGAAATGTTACAAATGCACAAAAAGCTTATTTCTCTACTTTTGTGCACAAATCTGTTTACATCCCTGTTAGTGAGCATTTCTCCTTTGCCAAAATAATTCATCCACCTGACAGGTGTAGCATATCAAGAAGCTGAATAAACATCATGATCATTACACAGGTGCACCATGTGCTGGGAACAATAAAAGGCCAATAAATGTGCAGTTTTGTCACACAATACCACAAAGGTCTCAAGTTTTCAGGGAGCGTGCAATTGGAATGCTGACTGCAGGAATGTCCACCAGAGCTGTTGCCAGACAATTGAATGTTAATTTCTCTACCATAAGCCGCATCCCAACTTCATTTTAGAGAATTTGGCAGTATGTCCAACAGGCTTCATGTGTATGGTGTCATGTGGGAGAACGGTTTGCTGATGTCAACGTTGTGAACAGAGTGCCCCTTGGTGGCGGTGAGATTATGATATGGGCAGGCATAAACTACGGACAACGAACACAATTGCATTTCATTGATGGCAATTTGAATGCACAGAGATACCGTGACGAGTTCCTGAGACCCATTGTCGTGCCATTCATCCGCCGCCATCACCTCACGTTTCAGCATGATAATGCATTGCCCCATGTCGCAAGGATCTGTACACAATTCCTGGAAGCTGAAAATGTCCCAGTTCTTCTAGGGCCTGCATACTCACCAGACATGTCACCCACTGCGCATGTTTGGGATGCTCTGGATGTACGACAGCGTGTTCCAGAGAGAGGAGTGGGACAACATTCCACTATCAACAGCCTGATCAACTCTAAGGAGATGTCGCGCTGCATGAGGCAAATGGTGGTCACACCAGATACTGACTGGTTTTCTGATCCACGCCCCAACTTTTTTAAGGTATCTGTGACCAAAAGATGCATATTTGTATTCCCAGTTATGGGAAATCCATAGATTAGGGCCTAATGAATTTATTTTAATTTACCGATTTCCTTATATGAACTTTAACTCAGTAAAATCTTTGAAAATGTTGCGTTTATATTTTTGCTCAGTATACATTTGTTCATATGGGCAGATATTGTATATAGAGCCTACAGAAATCGGTTCAAATATGGCCTAAAATAATATTGTATATAAATTAATTCAAATGGTTATATAAATGCTGAAGGCTAAAAACAGACTATACTATATCTTGTTTCTACAAATGTATTTTCCTTTTAACGCATGTATTTTCCTTTTATTTCATTTTCATACCATCCATTAACACCAACCATTCACTATAAAACATTTATTTAAACAAATAAGTTGAGCAAAATACTGAAAATGGGGCAAAAATAAGTAAGCCTAAAACTTTCATTTCAAATAACCAAACAAATACAACAAATTAAAGTAGGCTGTATGACAATGCAGTACCATAAAAACAAGTTAATAAACAAATCGTCTAAGAACGTGCTTTGTGTTCAGGGTCTTATAAGGATTTTGGAGTAATTGAAAGGGTTAAAATGTATAAGTGTCATGAAGAAGTGTCCAAGTAGGTTAGGTGCTCATTTTTCTCAGATGGATTTTGGAGTATTCGCAACTGCAACTTGAAAGTGTATGCAACGCTCTTCAGGTAAGACTCCAGCCGCTGAGCTGTGTACTTCTCAACCAGGGACTTAAGATCCTTCTGTTGCTTGTGGTCTTTGCCATGGCGGTGAAACGCCAGCAAGTCGCTGCTCCATTCTCGTTTCACCTCTTTGCTGCTGTCGTTCCAATGCATCAATGAACTTCCAAATGGTGGGGTAGCATCGAAAATGTGATGCCACTCCTCTCCGTTGTTAGTCTTCGCCAAGTCTTGCAGGACAGCATCGTAGTAGTTACATCATTCTAAAAACATTAATAAAAAGATTAGCAACCATGTTATTGGCCTTTCGCATTCGGTCATCAATAATAATAATAATTAAGCCATTATGTTAAACAAGACATTGGCTTTCTTTAAATGCTTCCGAACATCTCCCCAACCCATGTTGCCTGAAAGTACTGTATGTCAGGAGCTCCTCCAGTTGACGTTCCAGTCGCTGGAAGAACCGGGTATCCAGCAGGTCGTCGAAGCCTACATCAGCCGGTGGGACGAGTGCGCCAAGCTTCCTGATCTCTTGGGCGTTGTAGGTGTTGTTGAGGTAACATTTGTCGCACTTTGGGAAGTGTTTGTACTTTTCGCCAAATGGCCTGTTTCATTTGAAAGAAGCAACCCCGGTTGTGGGTCTGATGGAAAACACCTTCGTAAAGGCTTTAAAAGCAGCTGGCTCAAAGTCAGTCATGATGGAGTTTCAGGTCGGGCCTCAGGCTTTTCAGCACCGCATACGCACGAGCGTATGTTCCCTAAAAATAGAAAATATATCATGTTAGACTGCAAGTTTAGGCCTACATTTAGTTGCTTAAAATTGACTTTTTTTAACACTTCAATAAAACGTCAAAAGCAATTGTTGATACATACCTCAGTCTTATTGGGCAGCAACATCAAGACTGTTGGAACCATGTTCCCCTCCTGCAACCCGTGAATGGTGTACAACTGGCTAAACAAAGGAGCGGTTGTCTTGAATGTTCCATCTGCAAACCTGTACTTAAGAGTTGCACAGGGACTCCAAGTTGCATATGTGGTTGTGAAGATGAGAATTCTGTCTGGCCCGGGTCCACTGTCATGCTGGAGGAACAGCTCTCCGTTGTAGCTGTCAGGGAGGACGAGTTCGGAGAGGGATGTAGGTAGAGGGGCCATGCCAGGTAGTTCTTTTGTCGGTGTGTCTGCACCAACTTCATGTTTTTCAGAGAGGGCATTTCTCCCCAAATAGACGCAGGCCATCCATGTGTACCACGGTCCACAACTTGGTTGGTTTCTTCCTGGGTCTCCAGGCTTCTCTCCTTCAGGCCATTTATCACCTTTCGGATCTGAATGCAAGCATTGTTCGGAATATGGTTGTGTTCTCCAGATAATGGTAGGTTTATTTCAACAGTGAGAGACAGAATAACAACAAAAAAATCCAGAAAAACGCATGTTAAAAATGTTATAAATTGATTTGCATTTTAATAAGGGAAATAAATATTTGACCCCCTCTCAATCAGGAAGATTTCTTGCTCACAGGTGTCTTCTATACAGGTAACGAGCTGAGATTAGAAGCACACTCTTAAAGGGAGTGCTCCTAATCTCAGCTTGTTACCTGTATAAAAAAGACACCTGTCCACAGAAGCAATCAATCAATCAGATTCCAAACTCTCCACCATGGCCAAGACCAAAGAGCTCTCCAAGGATGTCAGGGACAAGATTGTAGACCTACACAAGGCTGGAATGAGCTACAAGACCATCGCCAAGCAGCTTGGTGAGAAGGTGACAACAGTTGGTGTGATTATTCGCAAATGGAAGAAACACAAAATAACTGTCAATCTCCCTCGGCCTGGGGCTCCATGCAAGATCTCACCTCGTGGAGTTGCAATGATCATGAGAACGGTGAGGAATCAGCCCAGAACTACACGGGAGGATCTTGTCAATGATCTCAAGGCAGCTGGGACCATAGTCACCAAGAAAACAATTGGCAACACACTACGCCGTGAAGGACTGAAATCCTGCAGCGCCCGCAAGGTCCCCCTGCTCAAGAAAGCACATATACAGGCCCGTCTGAAGTTTGCCAATGAACATCTGAATGATTCAGAGGAGAACTGGGTGAAAGTGTTGTGGTCAGATGAGACCAAAATCGAGCTCTTTGGCATCAACTCAACTCGCCGTGTTTGGAGGAGGAGGAATGCTGCCTATGACCCCAAGAACACCATCCCCACCGTCAAACATGGAGGTGGAAACATTATGCTTTGGGGGTGTTTTTCTGCTAAGGGGACAGGACAACTTCACCGCATCAAAGGGACGATGGACGGGACATGTACCGTCAAATCTTGGGTGAGAACATCCTTCCCTCAGCCAGGGCATTGAAAATGGGTCGTGGATGGGTATTCCAGCATGACAATGACCCAAAACACACGGCCAAGGCAACAAAGGAGTGGCTCAAGAAGAAGCACATTAAGGTCCTGGAGTGGCCTAGCCAGTCTCCAGACCTTAATCCCATAGAAAATCTGTGGAGGGAGCTGAAGGTTCGAGTTGCCAAACGTCAGCCTCGAAACCTTAATGACTTGGAGAAGATCTACAAAGAGGAGTGGGACAAAATCCCTCCTGAGATGTGTGCAAACCTGGTGGCCAACTACAAGAAATGTCTGACCTCTGTGATTGCCAACAAGGGTTTTGCCACCAAGTACTAAATAAATGTTTTGCAGAGGGGTCAAATACTTATTTCCCTCATTAAAATGCAAATCAATTTATAACATTTTTGACATTATGTTATTCTGTCTCTCACTGTTCAAATAAACCTACCATTAAAATTATAGACTGATCATGTCTTTATCAGTGGGCAAACGTACAAAATCAGCAGGGGATCAAATACTTTTTTCCCTCACTGTGTGTAATATATACAGTGGGGCAAAAAAGTATTTAGTCAGCCACCAATTGTGCAAGTTCTCCCACTTAAAAAGATGAGAGAGGCCTGTAATTTTCATCATAGGTACACGTCAACTATGACAGACAAATTGAGAAAAGAAAATCCAGAAAATCACATTGTAGGATTTTTAATGAATTTATTTGCAAATTATGGTGGAAAATAAGTATTTGGTCACCTACAAACAAGCAAGATTTCTGGCTCTCACAGACCTGTAACTTCTTCTTTAAGAGGCTCCTCTGTCCTCCACTGATTACCTGTATTAATGGCACCTGTTTGAACTTGTTATCAGTATAAAAGACACCTGTCCACAACCTCAAACAGTCACACTCCAAACTCCACTATGGCCAATACCAAAGAGCTGTCAAAGGACACCAGAAACAAAAGTGTAGACCTGCACCAGGCTGGGAAGACTGAATCTGCAATAGGTAAGCAGCTTGGTTTGAAGAAATCAACTGTGGGAGCAATTATTAGGAAATGGAAGACATACAAGACCACTGATAATCTCCCTCGATCTGGGGCTCCACGCAAGATCTCACCCCGTGGGGTCAAAATGATCACAAGAACGGTGAGCAAAAATCCCAGAACCACACGGGGGGACCTAGTGAATGACCTGCAGAGAGCTGGGACCAAAGTACAAAGCCTACCATCAGTAACACACTACGCCGCCAGGGACTCAAATCCTGCAGTGCTAGACGTGTCCCCCTGCTTAAGCCAGTACATGTCCAGGCCCGTCTGAAGTTTGCTAGAGTGCATCCAGAAGAGGATTGGGAGAATGTCATATGGTCAGATGAAACCAAAATAAAACTTTTTGGTAAAAACTCAACTCGTTGTGTTTGGAGGACAAAGAATGCTGAGTTGCATCCAAAGAACACCATACCTACTGTGAAGCATGGGGGTGGAAACATCATGCTTTGGGGCTGTTTTTCTGCAAAGGGACCAGGACGACTGATCCGTGTAAAGGAAAGAATGAATGGGGCCATGTATCGTGAGATTTTGAGTGAAAACCTCCTTCCATCAGCAAGGGCATTGAAGATGAAACGTGGCTGGGTCTTTCAGCATGACAATGATCCCAAACACACCGCCCGGGCAACGAAGGAGTGGCTTCGTAAGAAGCATTTCAAGGTCCTGGAGTCTCCAGATCTCAACCCCATAGAAAATCTTTGGAGGGGAGTTGAAAGTCCGTGTTGCCCAGCGACAGCCCCAAAACATCACTGCTCTAGAGGAGATCTGCATGGAGGAATGGGCCAAAATACCAGCAACAGTGTGTGAAAACCTTGTGAAGACTTACAGAAAACGTTTGACCTGTGTCATTGCCAACAAAGGGTATATAACAAAGTATTGAGAAACTTTTGTTATTGACCAAATACTTATTTTCCACCATAATTTGCAAATAAATTCATTAAAAATCCTACAATGTGATTTTCTGGATTTTTTTTCCTCATTTTGTCTGTCATAGTTGACGTGTACCTATGATGAAAATTACAGGCCTCTAATCTTTTAAAGTGGGAGAACTTGCACAATTGGTGGCTGACTAAATACTTTTTTTCCCCACTGTGTGTGTGTGTGTGTGTGTATATATACACACACACACACACACACACACACACACACACACACACACACACACACACACACACACACACACATACATACATACATACATACATACATACATACACACACAATATAAAATACAAAATAAAAGCAACAAATAATTAAAAGAGCAGCAGTAAAAATAACAATAGCGAGGCTATATACAGGGGGTACCGAGTCAATGTGTGGGGGCACCGGTTGTTGAGGTAATATGTACATGTAGGTAGAGTTATTAAAGTGACTATGCATAGATAATAAACAGAGAGTTGCAGCAATGCAAATAATCTGGGTAGCCACTTCATTAGATGTTCAGGAATCTTATGGATTGGGGGTAGAAGCTGTTTATAAGCCTCTTGGACCTAGACATGGCGCTCCGGTACCGCTTGCCGTGCGGTAGCAGAGAGAACAGTCTATGACTAGGGTGGCTGGAGTCTTCGACAATTTTTAGGGCCTTCCTCTGACACCGCCTAGTATAGAGGTCCTGGATGGCAGGAAGCTTGGCCCCAGTGATGTATTGGGCCGTACGCACTACCCTTGGTAGTGCCTTGCGTTCGGAGGCCGAGCAGTTGCCATACCAGGAAGTGATGCAACCAGCCAGGATGCTCTCGATTGTGCAGCTGTAGAACCTTTTGAGGATCTGAGGACCCATGCCAAATCTTTTCAGTCTCCTTAGGAGGAATAGGTTTTGTCGTGCCCTCCTCACGACTGTCTTGGTATGCTTGGACCATGTTAGTTTGTTGGTGATGTGGACACCAAGGAACTTGAAGCTCTAAACCTACTCCACTACAGCCCAGTAGATGAGAATGGGGGCGTGCTCGGTCCTCTTCTTTTTCCTGTAGTCCACAATCACCTCCTTTGTCTTGATCACGTTGAGGGATAGGTTGTTGTCCTGGTACCACACGGCCTGGTCTCTGACCTCCTCCCTATAGACTGTCTCGTCATTGTCGGTGATCAGGCCTACCACTGTTGTGTCATCGGCAAACTTAATGATGGTGTTGGAGTCGTGCCTGGCCATGCAGTCATGAGTGAACAGGGAGTACAGGAGGGGACTGAGCACGCACCCCTGAGGGGCCCCCGTGTTGAGGATCAACATGGCGGATGTGTTGTTACCTACCCTTACCACCTGGGGGCGGCCCGTCAGGAAGTCCAGGATCCAGTTGCAGAGGGAGGAGTTTAGTCCCAGGGTCCTTAGCTTAGTGATAAGTTTTGTCTTCGTTCAGCCACGACTTGGTGAAACATAAGATATTACAGTTTTTAATGTCCCGTTGGTAGGATATTCGTGCCTGTAGTTCGTCCACTTTATTATCAAGCGGTTGTAAATTGGCCAATAGTATCGAGGTCAAAGCCAGATTAGCCACTCGTTGCCAGCTCCTTACCAAGCACCCCGATCTCCTTCCGCAATATCATTTTCTTTCTACTGCGAATGATGGGAATGAGGGCACTGTCGGGTGTCTGGAGCAAATCGATCTCGTCAGACTCATTAAAGAAAAATTATTTGTCCAGTTCAAGGTGAATAACCGCTATTCTGATGTCCATAAACTATTTTCGGTCATAAGAGACGGTAGCAGCAAAGTTATGTACAAAATAAGTTACAAACAATGCGAAAAAAAACACAAAATAGCAGGGTTGGTTAAGAGTCCATAAAACGGCAGCCATCCCCTCCGGCGCCATCTTGGTTTCCCCCGTGCACAAAGCAAGGTCCATACAGAAATGGTTTGTCGAGATCGGTGTGGAAGAACTTGACTGACTTCAACACCATCGAACACCTTTGGGATGAATTGGAACGCCGACTGCGAGCCAGGCCTAACCGCCCACAATCAGTGCCCGACCTCCCTAATGCTCTGAATGGAAGCAAGTCCCCACAGCAATGTTCTAGTGGAAAGCCTTCCCAGAAGAGTGGAGGCTGTTATAGCAGCAAAGGGGAGACTAACTCCATATTAAACGGTCATGACTTTGGAATGAGATTTTCGACGAGCAGGTGTCCAAATACTTTTGGTCGTGTCTGTCGTTCCCGTCTGTAGGTGTTCGCCTTCATGCACCACTATATTCTTTCCAAGCACAGAGGATAAATTCAGGTTGCATTGCTTGTTCTGACCTCCTCTAAGAATAATGAATGCTGAGGGTAGCAGTGCAAGATCTTTTTAAGCAGACTATTTGGATTATTAGCATATGAACAACTTGCAATTCAATTGCTGGACTATTCGAAGCCATCCATCCAACACTTTTACTCAGACCCGGCAGTTCAAAGAGGATCGTTTCAAAGATAATCAACTGGGCCTAGTCATTCTTCTTTAGCAGCAGTTTGTGTGCCTATTATTTTACATTTAAGTATGACCTAAAACGAGAACAGTATTTTGGGCGTCATGGGAATGTAACAATACATTCCCAAAATAAATGTACTTGTCCAGAATCGTGTGAGATAAAACACTTTACGTTCCTTGTATTAATGGCAGTGTTGTTTGCATTTCAATATAATAAGCATTTATCTGTGAAATTAGACAATGAACTTGAACCCTGTTTCAACAATAACCAGCTGATTCAGATTTTTTTATTCTCCAGAATGACAGTAAAGTGAACAGCGGTTATGATACCACGCAATGTTATTCTAGAATGTTTTGATGTATCATACATTACGAAAAGGATAGTCCAACTATACAGGCAAAAAATGTAGGCCTATAGCATTTTTAAATCAGCTTCAAAAGCTAAAAAGCTTTATTTCCTTGTAATACATTTTATTTCAATGTTCCAATGTTATGGTCTCATGCATATTTTTTGAAAATGGGAACAATGGGAGAGATTGACAAATACTGATTTCAAAACAAAAATGGACTACATTCTCAATCATATTATCAAGACATGAGGTGAGTATCAAAATGGTTCTAAAAGATGCCCTTGCCTTAAAAGTTGAACATCGGCTAGATCTTTAGTATAATAGCTGGTAAGGTCAACTCAAAATATGGTATTCTGTTCTTTTGAAATAGCCTACATTTTCCGTATCATAATTAAACTAAATTAAACGACATAGGCCAAATGGATTTTTAAATGTCCTATATTAAATTGATTTAGACTTAAAATATAGGTTTAAAGGCAGACATTTTATATAAAGATTGGATTTCTGTGGTCCGAATTTCATAATTTTGGTTTTCAGATGTTTTCTGTTGGTATGCCTAACCATGCATCTCTTCTCACTCTGAATGCCTGCTCACTGATGTCACTACCCAAGCTGATAATTGTGACTGATAGAATTGGAATTATGTGTATAATGATAATGTCAGTGAGAACCCAGTATAGCCTCACCTTTTAATCATAAGCTATTGTTACTTACTTTGTGTCTCTAAAATCACAATGTTTCCATTTCTATAGTCATGAAACATCCAAATGTCGGCCTTTTACCAGAAATTTTTCCAGCATGACATATTTTTTTCCCATAACTGATCAAAATGCAGTATGCTAGCCTATACACTGAGTGTACAAAACATTAGGAACACCTGCTTTTTCAATGACAGACTGACCAGGTGAAAGCTATGATCCATTATTGATGTCACTTGTTAAATCCACTTCAATCAGTATTTCCCAAACTCAGTCCTCGGGACCCCAATGTGATAATTAGTTCATTTGAATCAACTGTGTAGTGCTAGGGCAAAAAACAAAAACCTGCACCACTTGGGGTCCAGAGGACCAAGTTTGGGAAACACTGATGTAGATGAAGGGGAGGAGACAGGTTAAAGAGGGATTTTTAAGCCACAACACAATTGAGACATGGATTGCACGTGTGCCATTCAGAGGGTGAATGGGCAAGAAAATATTTAAGTGCCTTTGAACGGGGTATGGTAGAAGGTGTCATGCGCACCGGTTTGAGTGTTTCAAGAACTGCAATGCTGCTGGGTTTTTCCACACAACAGTTTCCCGTGTGTATCAAGAATGGTACACCACCCAAACTACATCCAGCCAACTTGACAACTGTGGGAAGCATTGGAGTCAACATGGGTCAGTATCCCTGTGGAACGCCTTGTAGAGTCCATGCCCCGTCCAAGTTGAGGCTGTTCTGGGGGCAAAAGGGGGTGCAACTCAATATTAACAAGGTGTTCCTAATGTTTTGTACACTCAGTGTCGATAGAGGCTTCCTGTAGCTCAGTTGGTAGAGCATGGCGCTTGCAACGCCAGGGTTGTAGGTTCGATTCCCACGGGGGGCCAGTATGAAAAATGTATGCACTCACTAACTGTAAGTCGCTCTGGATAAGAGCGTCTGCTAAATGACTCAAATGTAAATGTCAATTTATTGAAATGCAGCAAACAGAAACAACATTGTTGAACATGCTTTAATAAAATACTACGATAGAAACAGGCTATACAGCTGGCTTCACATTTTATAACCCTACAAGGAAACTCGAAGTTGATTACGCGAGGGGGGTCTGTGCGCTGCGTAGTACCTTCCACAGAAAGTTTTGCTCGACAAAAAGACTCGTAAACGTTCCATGCCGTATCTGTTCGACGCTGTGTGTGTGTGTGTGTGTGTGTGTGTGTGTGTGTTTGGCACTTCCCCTCTCCTCTGCCTTTCCTCCGTTACCGACTGACAGGCCTTTAAGCTGTTGCTGGATCTGGCTGACTGACTGGTTGGTTGCTTGGCTGGCTGACTGTGTTCGGCATTGTGTGTGTGTGTGTGTGTGTGTGTGTGTGTGTGCCCGTGTCCCACACTGTGTGTGTGTTCCATGCTCACCGCCATCTCCTCTGCATTTCCTCTGTCACTGACTGACAAGCCGTTGAGCTGTTGCTGGATCTGCCCCATCCCTGAGGGGAGGTCTCTGGCCGGGATGAACCAATCCTGGTCCTCCTCATCCAACATCTCCTGGAAACAACGCTCCAAGAACTCCTGTTCCAACAATTCCTCTTCAACCTGACAGAGACAAAGAAGGAGAGAGGGTTTAGTATCTACACTGAACAAAAATAAAACCAACATGAAACACTTCATACGATTTCACTGAGTTACAGCTCATAAAAGGAAATCAGTCAATTGAAAATAATTCATTAGGCCCTAACCTATGGATTTCACATGACTGGGAATACAGATATACATCTCTTGGAGACAACCCTGATGAAGACAGCTTGTCTGTCGAAACGTTGGTTATTAAAATTATTGCATCTGAGCTCCTAGAGTGAGCGGCTCTCCTTTTCTTTTTCAATTGGTCACAGATACAGTACCTTAAATAAAAGGTTGGCGCGTGGATCAGAAAACCAGTTATTATCTGGTGTGACCACCATTTGCCTCATGCAGCGAGACATCTCCTTCGCATAGAGTTGATCAGGCTGTTGATTGTGGCCTGTGGAATGTTGTCCCACTCGTCTTCAATGGCTGTGCGAAGTTGCTTGATATTGGCGAGAACTGGAACACGCTGTCGTACACGTCGATCCAGAGCATCCCAAAAATGCTCAATGGGTGACATGTCTGGTGAGTATGCAGGCCATGGAATAACTTTTCTGCTTCCAGGAATTGTGTACAGATCCTTGCGACATGGGGCAATGCATTATCATGCTGAAACATGAGGCGATGGCGGCAAATTAATGGCACGTCAATGGGCCTCGTGCTCTTGTCACGGTCTCTCTTTGCATTCAAATTTCCATCGATATGCAATTGTGTTCGTTGTCCGTAGCTTATGCCTTCACATACCATAACCCCACCACCATGGGGGACTCAGCAAATCGCTCGCCCACACGACGCCATACATGTCTGCCATCTGCCCTGTACAGTTGAAACTGATTAATCTGTGAAGAGCACACTTCTCCAGCGTGCCAGTGGCCATCGAAGGAGAGCATTTGCCCACTGAAGTTGAACTGCAGTCAGGTCAAGACCCTGGTGAGGACGACGAGCATGCATATGAGCTTCTCTGAGACTGTTTCTGACAGTTTGTTCAGAAATTCTTCAGTTGTGTAAACCTACAGTTTCATCAGCTGTCCGGGTGGCTGGTCTCAGACGATCCCGCAGGTGAAGAAGCCTGATGTGGAGGTCCTGGGCTGGCGTGGATACACATGGTCTGCAGTTGTGAGGCCGGTTGTACGTATTGCCAAACTCTACAAATGACGCTGGAGGCGGCTTATTGTAGAGAAATTGACATTAAATTATCTGGCAACAGCTCTGGTGGACATTCCTGCAGTCAGCATGCCAATTGCAATCTCCCTCGAAACTTGGAGACATCTGTGGCATTGTGTTGTGACAAAACTGCACATTTTAGAGTGGCCTTTTATTGTCCCCAGCACAAGGTGCACCTGTGTAATGTTCATGCTGTTTAATCAGCTTCTTGATGGATTATCTTGGCAAAGGAGAAATGCTCACTAACAGGGATGTAAACAAATTTGTGCACAAAATTTGAGAGAAAAGCTTTTTGTGCACACGGAACATTTCTGGGTTCTTTTATTTCAGCTCATGAAACCAACACTTTATATGTTGCGTTTATATTTTTCTTCAGTATATATGGAGGGAGAGACTGAGAATCAACGCTCCAGGAACTCCTGCTCTGAAAACTCCTCCACGAGAGAGAGAGAGAGAGAGAGAGAGAGAGAGAGAGAGAGAGAGAGAGAGAGAGAGAGAGAGAGAGAGAGAGAGAGAGAGAGAGAGAGAGA
The DNA here is from genome assembly GCF_020615455.1 of Coregonus clupeaformis. Taxonomy (NCBI): domain Eukaryota; kingdom Metazoa; phylum Chordata; class Actinopteri; order Salmoniformes; family Salmonidae; genus Coregonus; species Coregonus clupeaformis. The sequence goes on along the minus strand of NC_059199.1, from coordinate 20,607,703 downwards.
GAGAGAGAGAGAGAGAGAGAGAGAGAGAGAGAGAGAGAGAGAGAGAAAAAAGAGAGAGAGAGAGAGAGAGAGAGAGAGAGAGAGAGAGAGAGAGAGAGAGAGAGAGAGAGAGAGAGAGAGAGAGAAGAGAGAGAGAGAGAGAGAGAGAGAGAGAGAGAGAGAGAGAGAGAGAGAGAGAGAGAGAGAAGGATATAGTTAATATGCACTCAGTGGCCAGTTTATTAGGTAAACCACACCGTTCACGAAAATGGTTAGCTCGTACAGACAGTGAGTCACGTGGCCATGGCTTGCTATATAAAGCAGGCAGACAGGCGTCGAGGCATTCAGTTACTGTTCGATATAACGTTAGAATGGGCAAAAACTAGTGACCTAAGAGACTGAGCATGGTATGATCGTCGGTGCCAGGCGCGCCGGTTCCAGTATCTCAGAAACGGCTGGCCTCCTGGGCTTTTCACGCACAACAGTGTCTAGAGTTTACCGAGAATGGTGCGAAAAACAAAAAACATACAGTACAGCGGCAGTCCTGTGGGTGAAAACAGCTTGTTGATGAGAGGTCGAAGGAGAATGGCAAGAATCGTGCAAGCTAACAAACTGGCAATAAACAGGCAATTAACCGTGCAGTACAACAGTGGTGTGCAGAATGGCATCTTAGAATGCACAACTCATTGGTCCTTGTCAAGGATGGGCTATCGCATCTGAAATGTCAGAATAATAGTAGAGAGAATGATTTATTTCAGCTTTTATTTCTTTCATCACATTCCCAGTGGGTCAGAAGTTTACATACACTCAATTAGTATTTGACGTGGGTCAAACGGTTTGGGTAGCCTTCCACAAGCTTCCCACAATAAGTTGGGTGAATTTTGGCCCATTCTACCTGACAGAGCTGGTGTAACTGAGTCAGGTTTGTAGGCCTCCTTGCTCGCACACGCTTTTTCAGTTCTGCCCACAAATTGTCTATAGGATTGAGATCAGGGCTTTGTTGTCCTTAAGCCATTTTACCACAACTTTGGAAGTATGCTTGGGGTCATTGACCATTTGGAAGACCCATTTGCGACCAAGCTTTAACTTCCTGACTGATGTCTTGAGATGTTGCTTCAATATATCCACATAATTTCCCTTCCTCATGATGCCATCTATTTTGTGAAGTGCACTAGTTTCTCCTGCAGCAAAGCACCCCCAAAGCATGATGCTGCCACCCCCGTGCTTCACGGTTGGGATGGTGTTCTTCGGCTTGCAAGCCCCCCCCTTTTCCTCCAAACATAACGATGGTCATTATGGCCAAACAGTTCTATTTTTGTTTCATCAGACCAGAGGACATTTCTCCAAAAAATACGATCTTTGTCCCTATGTGCAGTTGCAAACCGTAGTCTGGCTTTTTTATGGCGGTTTTGGAGCAGTGGCTTCTTCCTTGCTGAGTGGCCTTTCAGGTTATGTCGATATAGGACTCGTTTTACTGTGGGTATAGATACTTTTGTACCTGTTTCCTCCAGCATCTTCACAAGATACTTTGCTGTTGTTCTGGGATTGATTTGCACTTTTCGCACTAAAGTACGTTCATCTCTAGGAGACAGAACGCGCCTCCTTCCTGAGCTGTATGACGGCTGTGTGGTCCCATGGTGTTTATACTTGCGTACTATTGTTTGTACAGATGAACGTGGTACCTTCAGGCGTTTGGAAATTTCTCCCAAGGATGAACCAGACCTGAGGTCTTGGCTGATTTCTTTTGATTTTCCCAATATGTATCCATCAGGTGTGTGTGTGCGCGTGTTTGTGTATGCGCCACTATGTGTGTAACTATACTTGTGGGGACCAAAAGTCCCCACAAGAATAGTACACAAACTAACATTTGACCAACTGGGGACATTCTGTTAGTTCCCACAAGGTCAAATGTTATTTCTAGGGGGTTTAGGGTTAAGGTAGAATTTGTGTTAGAATTAGGTTTAGGAGTTAGGGTTGGGTTTTGGGGTTACGTGTTAGGGAAAATAGGATTTACAATGGTTATAAATTGTGTGTCACCACAAGGTTAGTTAAACAAAACTGTGTGTGTGTACCAACCTGTCTGTTGTACGCATCCTCGTTCTCCATCCACATGTACTCAGCGAAGGGATCGTCTCCTCCCTGTTCACCCTCTCCTGCATGGCCATTGGCTACGGCCTCCATGCCTTCCTTCCCCGGAGCCCCGCCCCCCGGCGTCTTCGCTACCTCTGGACCACTCATCTCCGACGGCTCTGATTGGGCGGGATAGATAAAGATGCATGGTTACACAATGTTTTTTTTTTTAGCTGGCTACTCAATAGCACGAGGGCTTGTGCTTGAGAGATTTTATGAGACCTGCATTAATTTTCTCTAACACCTGCTACAAGAAGTTATTCATTATTAGTGAATGTGCATGATACATGTTTCAGAAAGAAAAGCACTTTATAAAATATGTTTAACCATTCATTAAGCAATGAATAATGCAAGTATTGGCGATATAGGCTTTGCTCCTTCAGGGTAGCTCACTGCCCAAGCAAAGCGTCAATACACAGTGCCTTCGGAAAATATTCAAACCCCTGGACTTTTTCCACACTGTTACATTACAGCCTTATTCTAAAATGGATTAAATAAATAAAAATCCTCAGCAATCTACACACAATGCGCCATAATGACAAAGCGAAAACAGGTTTTGGGGAATTTGCTAATTTATGAAAAATTAAAAAAACTGACTTGACCTTTGCTACGAGACTCGAAATTGAGCTCAGGTGCATCCTGTTTATATTGACCATCCTTGAGATGTTTCTACAACTTGATTGGAGTCCACCTGTGGTCAAATCAATTGATTGGATATGATTTGGAAAGGCACACACCTGTCTATATAAGGTCCCACAGATGACAGTGCATGTCAGAGCAAAAACCAAGCCACGAGGTCGAAGGAATTGTCCGTAGGCACAGATCTGGGGAAGGCTACCAAAAAGTGTCTGCAGCATTGAAGGTCCCCAAGAACACAGTGGCCTCCATTATTCTTAAATGGAATAAGTTTGGAACCACAAAGACTCTTCCTAGAGCTGGCCGCCCGGCCAAACTCAGCAATCTGGGGAGAAGGGCCTTGGTTAGGGAGGTGACCAAGAACCCGATGGTCACTCTGAGATGGGAGAACCTTCCAGAAGGACAACCATCTCTGCAGCACTCCACCAATCAGGCCTTTATGGTAGAGTGGCCAGACGGAAGCCACTCCTCTGTAAAAAGGCACATGACAGCCAGCTTGGAGTTTGCCAAAAGGCACCTAAAGACTCTCAGACCTTCTCTGGTCTGATGAAACCAAGATTGAACTCTTTGGCCCGAATGCCAAGCTTCACATCTGGAGGAAACCTGGCATCATCCCTACGGTGAAGCATGGTGGTGGCAGCACCATGCTGTGGGGATGTTTTTCAGCGGCAGGGACTGGGAGAATAGTCAGGATCGAGGGAAAGATGAACAGAGCAAAGTACAGAGATCCTTGATGAAAACCTGCTCCAGAGTACTCAGGACATCAGACTGGGGCAAAGATTCACCTTCCAACAGGACAACGACCCTAAGCACACAGCCAAGACAACACAGGAGTGGCTTTGGGACAAGCCTCTGAATGTCCTCAAATGCCAGAGCACGGACTTCAACCCGATCGAACATCTCTGGAGAGACCTGAAAATAGCTGTGCAGCAACGCTCCCCATCCAACCTGACAGAGCTTGAGAGGATCTGCAGAGAAGAATGGGAGAATCTCCCAAAATACAGGTGTGCCAAGCTTGTAGCGTTATAACCAAGAAGAGTCAATGCTGTAATCGCTGCCAAAGGTGCTTCAACAAAGTACTGAGTCAAGGGTCTGAATACTTATGCTTGGCATTCAGGCCAAAGAGTTCAATATTGGTTTCATCAGACCAGAGAATCTTGTTTCTCATGGTCTGAGAGTCTTTAGGTGCCTTTTAGCAAACTCCAAGCGGGCTGTCATGTGGCTTTTACTGAGGAGTGGCTTCCGTCTGGCCACTCTAACATAAAGGCCTGATTGGTGGAGTGCTGCAGAGATGGGAGAATCTTCCAGAAGGACAACCATCTCCACAGAGGAACTCTAGAGCTCTGTCAGAGTGACCATCGGGTTGTTGGTCACCTCCCTGACCAAGGCCCTTCTCCCCCGATTGCTCAGTTTGGCCGGCCGGCTAGCTCTAGGAAGAGTCTTGGTGGTTCCAAACTTCTTCCATTTAAGAATTATGGAGGCCACTGTGTTCTTGGGGACCTTAAATGTTGCAGAAATGTTTTGGGACCCTTCCCCAGATCTGTGTCTTCACACAATCCTGTGTCTTGGAGCTCTACAGACAATTCCTTCGACCTCATGGCTTGGTTTATGCTCTGAAATGCACTGTCAACTGTGGGACCTTATATTAGACAGGTGTGTACCTTTCCAAATCATGTCCAATCAATTGAATTTAACACAGGTTGGCTCCAATCAAGTTGTAGAAGCGTCAAGGATGAACAATGGAAACAGGATGCACCGGAGCGCAATTTCGAGTCTCATAGCAAAGGGTCTGAATTACTTATGTAAATAAGGTATTTCTGTTTTTTATTTTTAAAACATTTTTCAAAAATGTTTTTAAAAAATTTTACTTTGTCATTATGGTGTATTGTGTGTAGTTTGATGAGGGAAAAAAAATAATGTAATCAATTTTAGAATAAGGCTGTAACGTAACAAAATGTGGAAAGTCAAGGGGTCTGAATACAAGATCGTAATTGAAAAAGGGGGTCAAATAAAAAAATATATACAAAAATATTGTAAAAAATGACACATAGGCCTATGGGCTAGGCTACATGAGGTGTTTGACTATGATTTGAAAAAGACGCAAAAAAAGGCATTCGCTGTTTCTTGCACACGCTGGGCATCATTCACAAGTGATAAGCTAATACTGTCACCCATCAGACTATTCTAATTTAATGATGTCTTTACATGTACTAAATAATCTGTGTGAGAAATTTGTTTTGATTTAGAATGGACCATTATCATGTACCTGTCTCAGAACAGGGGTGTGGGGGAAAAAAATATGTAATCTACGCACTTAAATAGCAAATGGATGACGCTTTTCCCGTGGTTCATTTTCATGCCAGCCCAGTAGATTATCCTCCTGTTGTAAAGCGAAGCAATGTGCTTAATATTTGGAAAGTTGATAAATAAATAAATAAATATAGTAGGCATAGCCTATAGAAAGCTGATGGGATCCTCTTCTTTTTAAGAGGTCATCAAAACGCTGTTTTCTCAGGCAGTTAGCAAGTTCGGTATTCTTCTAATGACCATCGGCAGCGTTAGAGCTTGGAGAAGCCTAGTTACCGTGACTAAACGGTCACATGGAATTTGACTGCGGCCATGACTCGTGACCACCGGTGTGGCGGTAATACGGTCACCGTAACAGCCCTGGGCATGACCTTTGATTTGCTGCAGTTGATAACCAGGCCAACTTGCTGGCCAAAGGACTGGAGTCTTGTCAGTTTTTTTCTTGTAGGCCTAGATGTTGGTGTGTGTGATAAAAGAGCCAGGTCATCGGCCATTGTATTCCTCGTCTGATCTTCTGTTGTTCGCCGCATGACCCAGTCTAGGCGAACAACAGAAGGTTGAAGAGTAAGCCTGACATCACACAACCTTGACGAACTCCAGACTTCACAGCAAAGCTTGTGCCGTTCATTCCCAGTGTCAATGAAAAGTTGCTGTAGAACTGTTTTATGAGGTTAACAACATAGGTAGGGATTCCATACATTTTTTTACTCTGCCATAGGCTTTCGCGGTGGATGCTGTCAAAAGCCTTCTGGAAGTTAATCAAGTTTATGTATAGCTGCTGTTGCCACTTACTACATTACTCAATGATGTTCCTGAAGGTGAAGATCTGGTCTGTACAGCTCCTTCCTCCACTAAAACATGCTTGTTCATTCCTAAGCACTTTGCCTACAGCTGAAGACATATGTTGTACGATAACCTTTATATATAAAAGTGATGCTCCTCCATTTGTTGCAGTCGGAAAGTGTGCCATTAGGTACCTGTATGATGACCCCCTTGGTCTAATGTGAAGGTATCTTTCCCTCCATCCAGATGTCAGTGAAGAGTGGAAGAAGAATGTTTGCAGCCAATACTGGATTGATATTAAAACAGCTCTGCATAAAGGTTATCAGGACCTGGAGCTTTCTCGTTCTTTAGTGACTTCATGGTAGTGATTATTTCTTCTTTGGTTGGTGGGTCAGTGTTGATGTCTAGATCAGGTGTACTAAATCATCAACTAATCAGGGCATAAAATGTACTTTTTGGTCCACCAGCCACTGTGACAGGTAGATTTAAAAATTCTTCCAGCAACTCTAGATTTTTTACCAGGCAAAATATTTTTCGCTGCTAAAATCACACCAAAAACTGATGAACATTCTTTGTAATGTTTCTAAAACACTAAATATATTACTAATAAGTAGTTATTACTAATGTGGTATATTGTTTAATTACATTTTAACCAAAATATCACAGATGAGGAACATTTTCACCTGCCCCTTTACCGGTTACCGTGGTAGCTCGACTCCAGTTGTGTTTGTGCCTGTGAGATTGAGTCTGACTAGTAGATGTGTTGTCTTCTCTTTGCTAGCAGTTGAAACTCAAACATAGAAAAAGAACCGAGCTTGTGAACAAAACAATGTAAATAGCCAAGAAACACAAGGACAAAGTAGTCTTTAGTTTCAAGTAAATTAGACCAACTTTTATGCCTGTGCGTAGCGCTTTTAAAAATGAATCGTGGGCACAGCCAGTGTTACAGCACAAGGTGGAATGGGCTATATAGGATTTGTCGTTCTTTGACTTTGTGCGATTGATTTACCAGCTATGAAACAAAACGGCAGAAATACTTTGAAAACAGCCACTGCAGCATTTATGTTAATATACATTTGATCATACTTATTATTTTTATTCACAAACGCGAGTGAAATGCTCGCACTGTGGAGCCCTGACCACCCGCCAACGTGGCTGGTGAAATAGACATCTTACCCACCAATGACAAAATCTACCCGTATTTGACAGGCAGCGGTTGTGTTAATTTTAGGCCCTGCAACTAATCATCAAGCCCTTAAATAGGTTTATCAGTGAGCTAGTTCAGGGCAACAACATTTAATTTTTCTTTTTTAATTTTTGTAATTTAGCAGACACTCTTATCCAGTGCAACTTACAGTTAGTGAGTGCATACATTTTTCATACTGGCCCACCTTGGGAATCGAACCAACAACCCTGCCGTTGCAAGCGCCATGCTCTACCAACTGAGCTACAGGAGGCATTATGAAACGTCTGGGGTCCCCGAGGAGAGGTTTGAGGACCACTGTTATTAGGCCACACCTCTACACTCACTCACTGTCATTCAAGATAAATAAGGAAATTAGGGCCCTACAAAATCACCTATATTTTTTTAGCCTAATTCCATTGAGTTTTTTTCAGAATTCCATTTTATTTTTCCAGGTTTCTGTTTTTCCTATTTTTTCGTTCTCAAAAATCACACAAGAAAAAAAAAATACATGAACAAAAAACAGGCAGTGTTCTAAGTCCACAACAATGCTTAAAAACACTTGATTTTGGGGTGTAGTTACCCCCTTTAATGCAAGAGACAGTTTGGTTAGCGATGTTTCTGTAGCTCTAGTTATGTTTCAAGCAGACCACCATAGTTCCCGTGCCCAAGGACTCTAAGATAACCTGCCTAAATGACTGCCGACCCGTAGCACTGACGTCTGTAGCCATAAAGTGCTTTGAAAGGCTGGTCATGGCTCACATCAACAGCATTATCCCAGAAACCCTAGACCCACTCCAATTTGCATACCGCCCCAACAGACCCACAGATGATGCAATCTCTGTTGCACTCCACACTGCCCTTTCCCATCTAGACAAGAGGAACACCTATGTGAGAATGCTATTCATTGACTACAGCTCAGCATTCAACGTCATAGTGCCCTCAAAGCTCATCACTAAGCTAAGGATCCTGGGACTAAACACCTCCCTCTGCAACTGGATCCTGGACTTCCTGACGGGCCGCCCCCAGGTGGTAAGGGTAGGTAACAACACATCTGCCACACTGATCCTCAACACGGGGGCCCCTCAGGGGTGCGTGCTCAGTCCCCTTCTGTACTCCCTGTTCACCCATGACTGCATGGCCAGGCATGACTCCAACACCATCATTAAGTTTGCCGACGACACAACAGTGGTAGGCCTGATCACCGACAACGATGAGACAGCCTATAGGGAGGAGGTCAGAGACCTGGCCGTGTGGTGCCAGGATAACAACCTCTCCCTCAACGTGACCAAGACAAAGGAGATGATTGTGAACTACAGGGAAAAAAAAGAGGACTGAGCACGCCCCCATTCTCATCGACGGGGCTGTAGTGGAACAGATTGAGAGCTTCAAGTTCCTCATGGTCCAAACACACCAAGACAGTCGTGAAGAGGGCACGACAAAGCCTATTCCCCCTCAGGAGACTGAAAAGATTTGGCATGGGTCCTCAGATCCTCAAAAAATTCTACAGCTGCACCATCGAGAGCATCCTGACTGGTTGCATCACCGCCTGGTATGGCAACTGCTTGGCCTCCGACCGCAAGGCACTACAGAGGGTAGTGCGTGCGGCCCAGTACATCACTGGGGCCAAGCTTCCTGCCATCCAGGACCTCTATACCAGGCGGTGTCAGAGGAAGGCCCTCAAAATTGTCAAAGACTCCAGCCACACTAGTCATAGACTGTTCTCTCTGCTACCGCACGGCAAGCGGTACCGGAGTGCCAAGTCTAGGTCCAAAAGACTTCTCAACAGCTTCTACTCCCAAGCCATAAGACTCCTGAATAGCTAATCATGGCTACCCGGACTATTTGCACTGCCCCCCCACCCCATCTTTTTACGCTGCTGCTACTCTGTTAATTATTTATGCATAGTCACTAACTCTACCCACATGTACATATTACTTCAACTACCTCAACTAGCCGCACATTGACTCTGCACCGGTACCCCCCTGTATATATAGCCTCCCTACTGTTATTTTATTTTACTTCTGCTCTTTTTTTCTCAACACTTTTGTTGTTGTTTTATTCTACATTTTTATTAAAAATAAAATGCACTGTTGGTTAAGGGCTGTAGGTAAGCATTTCACTGTAATGTCTGCACCTGTTGTTTTCGGCGCATGTGGCCAATAAAATTTGATTTGATTTAGTGTGATTGCAGTGTTTGCAAAACAAATGGCCACTGGATTGATGCAAATAATCATGATATTCTGCCAGGTAGGCATACACTACTTTGAAGTTAACATTTAATTGAGAAGGTTTTTGGGGAATCCTTTCCATCTCTACCAGAAGGAGTTTATCATTAGCATCATCGGTAATGGCTACACAAAGGGCCATTCCTGTGTCATTTCAGAAAGTTGCAGGAAAATACAAATCACTGATGCATTTTGTTCATGTCTTATGATTTGCCTATTAAGTTCAACAAAAAAATATATTGTTGAATTCTCTTTAAATGTCTGGATTCCGTCCACAACACAGATTTTATCAGCATTTTGAAAAGACCTGATTCAAAGAAAGTTTACTCAACTCTCTCTCTCACACACACACACACACAATATCCTCCAACAGCAGCCGACCAATCATATTGTAGTTTATTTACATTCAAGAAGTCAACAACCGCTCCATCAAAATCTGTCAGTTTAAGCTAGAGATATTTTTGTTGTTGTTGTATTAAATGCGTCTCAATTCATTACATCCGCTAATGTCACACCTCCACATCTGCGGTGAAAGGTGACAGAGCTAGAGCGGTGTTTGTCAGACCATGACACATCTAGGTCTTCTCACAAAATCATCTGTAGTGTCCGAACGGTTTGACCTAAAAAAAACTATTATGACCCCCCCGTGGAAAGGTGAGACTCTCACGAACACAGGCCTCACAAGACTCGTCTAAATGTATGGAAGTATATATGGAGACTGTTTAGTGCCAAAAATAAGGTGTCAAATACATTATATCTCAGATATTGGACAGATACTTCAGAACAAACCTCATTTTGATTTTACATGGACTGTGCTAATAGCAGTAAGGCCAAATGAAATTAACAACAAAAAACTAAATACACACACACTTCAAGGGGTCTTCAAATTCAAAATCAAATAGCCAAAGGATCCTTGGTATGACAGTCTTAAAACAATTCCATATAGCTTAAACTAATGGGTTTTAAGAAATCATAGGACCCAGGAAACTATTGATCCTCTGGGGCTAAATTATGCTCTCCGGTGTATTTTGAACATTGAGAATTGGTTGGATTTGTTGGCCTCTTGGGCCCAGGGGATTCAGTCCTGCATTATTCAGGCCCTGCACCTGTGGCACAAGTAGTTTTTAAATTAGCCATCAACCCACAGTGAGAGTGTGTCAAGACTCAGGTGAGAAAGCTGGCTCAAGGAAGGTGGATTTTCCATTGCCACTAAATAAAGAATGCATAATAGCAAGCAACATATACCTACTACTGTAACTGTAGCAGGCTAGCGATTTTTTTTTTTACCCGAGTAGTCATACAGTCAAGTCTAACTCCGTATGCTGTGCAGGTGTGATAAATAAAATAGATAATGAATATACACACACAGCAATTTAATTCCACTAAATTATGCAAATGACCCCATTGACTGATAAGCATTACCTGTCCAATGTATTTCCATCAATCAATAGGCAAAAAAGCATTAAGCAAATTGGATTTTTTCTTCTTCTCCCAGACAACTGGCTGGTGAACATTTTATTTATTGGCTTTTCTAATAAAACAAATATGGCAGAAAGCCAGCTTTTACCTGCTAAAGGAAACCCTGGCAGAAAGTGACATGGCCCATGGAAAAAATCTGGTCTATGATGTCAACAACGGGGGCCAGTATAAAAAAATATGTATTCACTAACTGTAAGTCGCTCTGGATAAGAGCGTCTGCTAAATGACTAAAATGTAAATGTAACAATGTGTCCGGCCATGTAATGGTGCTTATGTAATGTAGCTAGCTGGGACACACTTTTCACACCACTTCAATACAACATCATTTTCGTAGCAGGTTAGGAGATAATTTTTCTAACCCTAACCTGCTACGAAAAAGTCACTTCGGCATCGAAGTGGCCTGAATAGTGTGTTTTCCTTAGCTAGTCAGAGACCTGCGTGGAGTGTAGTAATTGCAAGCACGCTAGTTATATACGAGGTCTAACTTGCTACAGTAGCTAGGCCACTCAGCTACAACAACATAGGCTAGCCTATACACTCGTCATGACACCCACCCAACGTTTGCTTGGTGCTGTTGAATACTTCAACATCAGTCCTAACAGACGGTTACATTGCCAGTTCTCCTGCATTAGTTAACAATATCATGCTATTGCAGTGCAGGACAATGAGCTAAAGCTAGCTAACGTCACAAATGAAACCACGTGTTGTATTTATTTTGCAATCAACAATGCCAGGATTACAGCTAACACATCTGTAGCCTGTTACTGGCTTTCTATCGGATTAGTCATATTTTACTAGTCTGGTGTATTCATTACGGAAACAGTTTACGATTTAAGAACCAAACGGAGCAAAACTAGTGTCTATTTGACAAAAGTATTTAGGCCCCTGCCCGTTTTGCAACAATCGGCGGAATGAAAACACCCCAGGTTCTTCTCTGCCTTGTGATAAACTTAATAACGACTAAAACTGGCTAACTCTTATATAAGGCAGTTCGTGGTGATGGATTTAATGCTAGCTAGTTATATTACCCTGCCTTATATTGGTAGCTTATAATAAACCAGTGTCACATATTGCCAAAACGGCTAGCTAGCCCTCTGAGGAAGGTAGCTAACAACATCAATGTTGGTTACAACACACAGCCCCAGGCCGTACATTAAGTTATGTTATCACGATAGTTACATGAAATTAGCGAACTATCTAAATGTTAGTTAAAAGAGAGCTTAGCTAGGTAATATGAAAACATTTATGCACACACTAACTGTAAGTCGCTCTGGATAAGAGCGTCTGCTAAATGACTAAAATGTAAAATGTAATACTAGCGGGCTACACCATGACTATACTACCACCACGGATGGGCCTTCAAGGAAAACATGACGGAACGGAGTTAACTAGCTAGCTAAATTTCACACACAAAAAGTTTGACAGTGAACATGTTTTGAAACCGCATTCTAAACGCATTTGCAAATATGGAACAATATTCAATTATATAACGCCACAACGCAATGTAACAATGCGTCGGATTCCATTCCCATGGCACAATGGATTTATGCGTCAGAGACCAACCAGCTAACAAGATAGGCTAGCAAAACTAACCAGCTAGCATTGTTAGTTCAGTGAATGGCATTTCGCACGGAATCGGGTCAAGACGCAAGACTCAGCGTTCAAATGCGTGGATGTGAAATCCACGTAAAAACTGACAGTGGGTGTTCGAAAGTAGTACCTGGCATCCCGTGCTTTCGCGTTACTTCAAGCAGACAATAAGAACGTATTTCCAACAACACACTCGTAAATTTCCAGGCGAGGTTAGCTAACTACATTAGGAACACCGTGGTCATGTGGTCCAACATCAAAGACGCGCCCCCTCCCGTCTCTTTCACCAAAACACACACGCGTGGCTATTGGCTAACATCGAAGGTAGCGGAGTGGTAAGAAAAGGAAAGTCAAAGGGCTGTATTTGTTGAATGTTGAATAGAAACAAGTATACCAGACTGTTACTAAACAGTTTTTGCTTGTGACACAGTGGATACATCATAGCTAGATAACGTTAGCGCTAGTTCAAAGCACTGCTAGATAAACAAAGCAGCATGTTGGCTAGCAGAGTAAACAATGTTGTTAGCTAGCTAACAGACAAGGCAAAGTGGGTGTTTTCAGAAAATCACTATCGTTACCTAGCTAGCTAGCTTTGTTTTGATATTAAACTGTCAAGCAAAAAGAACAATGCGGGCACAGCTGTTAGCAACCTAGCGGCTTACCAATAACCACTCACCAACCAAGTTGAGATGTGGTAAACAAAACCCGCCGTAAAAACTACACAGCAGCTCCTGTCTTCCCGGAAATACGAAAGAACCACACAACAAAACAATTGAATGCATCCGATTTAAGCCTCGTAAATATGCGTCTTTGTCCGTTTTCTCCCCTTATTGGCCATAGAGAGCCTCGAAAATCACGATTTGTGCCACAAAGGCGAACTAGGAAAACGGTCACGTGGTACCGATTGTCCAACTGTACACACCGACCCTTCGCTAAATCCCGCCCCCTTGGATACTGTTGCAACCTCAGACATTTTTATGGGAAGCTCAATTTCCATAGCCACGGGAGGTAGGTGTTCTGAGGGTGCTGCAGCTCCCATTTAAAAAAATTATCGTAGTGCACTGGGCCTTTACTAGTATTAGCGGAACAATATAGACTTCTGTAGCCTGGGCAAAACAATTTTTTCAGCATCTGCTTTGGCCAAAAAATGTAGTTGTATAATTAAGCAATAAGGCCCGAGGGGGTATATGGCCAATATACCATGGTTAAGGGGTGTTCTTACGCGCGACGCAACGCAGAGTGCCTGGATGCAGCCCTTAGCCGTGGTATATTGGCCATATACCACAAACTCCAGAGGTGCCTTATTGCTAATATAAAGTTGTTACCAACGTAATTATAGGAGTAAAAATACATGTTTTGTCATACCGGTGGTATCAGAATTCATGGCTGAAACGAACTGGTTTAGCATTAAGAACAGTATCTTGCAGGATTCAATAGTTGGAATTGTAAGAGTTGTTGCCCTGTCCCTTTCTCTGTGATTGTCATTCTAATGAGCCCCACCTGTTTAGCTAAAAAAAAAAAAAAAACGTTTGTTGTTGCCGGTTTTGCATGTTATTTTGGCATTAATACGTGTCACATATACGTTTGCAAACAATGTACAATTTTTTTTAATTGAGTTAATAAAGCTGCATACAAACATGGTCTCTTTTTTGCTTTCTTGAGTAAGGCAGCTCCAAAATGCAGGTGTTTCAGCCTAGCTCATTGATTTCTGTGGTGGAGGGGCAGCCAGCGGAAAATACAGAGCGTAGGGGTTGGTAATCTTCTCTAGTCAAGCCGTGATTGGCTCAGTGTTCTGTCACTCATGGGGACACTACGTTACTGCAAAATCTACAGGGAGAGCTAGAAAGGTCAAGCCCCCTTAGGTGCTTTCATAGATTTACATTAGAAGTGCCCATCCAAGAAGGCTTAAGGTCATTGGCCACAGATAAAATGACATCAAATCACGTTATATCTATGTCATTTAGCAGATGCTCTTATCCAGAGCGACTTACATGAGCAATTAGGGTTAAGTGCCTTGCTCAAGGGCACATCGACAGATTTTTCACCTAGTCGGCTCGGGGATTAGAAACAGCAACCTTTCGGTGACTGGCACAACGCTCTTAACCACTAAGCTACCTGCCGCCACTAAGCTACCTGATTGGACTGATCATGTCAACATCATACTTTTAAAAGCTAGACAAGCAGTCATCATCATGAATCACGTCGACAATCTACTGGCTAAGTCTCCAGTTGAGCAACACAAATGAGAAAAATGTAGGTTGTATTTGCTACATTTTTATTAAAAGTATGAATTTCAGCACCCCACGGAAGGTCCACAGTTGTATAGGACAAACTTAGGTGTTTTCAGACAAAAGTAGGCCTATCTTTTTTTGGTATTTCATTAGGATCCCCATTAGCTGTTGCGAAAGCAGAAGCTACTCTTCCTGGGGTCCACAAAGAACATGAAACATGACATAATACAGAACATTAATAGACAAGAACAACAAGGACAGAACTACATACAGCACCAGTCAAAAGTTTGGAAACACCTACTCATTCAAATGTTTTTCTTTATTTTTGCTATTTTCTACATTGTGAAGGCCCTCCTGTAGCTCAGTTGGTAGAGCATGGCGCTTGCAACGCCAGGGTTGTGGGTTTGTTTCCTAAGGGGAGCCAGTATGAAAAATGTATGCACACACTAACTGTAAGTCGCTCTAGATAAGAGCGTCTGCTAAATGACTAAAATGTAAATTAAGGAAAAGCAGCCAGCAAGTGCTTAGCATATGTGGGAACTCCTTCAAGACTGTTGGAAAATCATTCCAGGTGAAGCTGGTTGCATTCAAATGTTTTTCTTTATTTTTTACTATTTTCTACATTGTAAAGGAAAAGCAGCCAGCAAGTGCTTAGCATATGTGGGAACTCCTTCAAGACTGTTGGAAAAGCATTCCAGGTGAAGCAGGTTGAGAAAATACCAAGTGTGTGCAAAGCTGTCATCAAGGCAAAGGGTGGATATTTGAAGAATCTCAAATCTCAAATATATTTTGATTTGTTTAACACTTTTTTGGTTACTACATGATTCCATTTGTGTTATTTCATATTTTTGATGTCTTCACTATTATTCTACAATGTAAAAAAAAATAAAAATAAAGAAAGAAAAACCCTTGAATGAGTAGGTGTTTGTCCAAACCTTTGACTGGTAGTGTACATCGACTGATAGTCAAATAAATTCCAATTTGATTTGTTACATGCTTCATAAACAACAGGTGTAGACTAACAGTGACATGCTTACTTACGGGCTCTTCCCAACAATGCCGAGATAAAAAATATATCAATAATATACAAATAATAACATGATAAATAAATACACAATTTTTTTTTTTTAGGGGGTCGATCACCTTTAATATTGCAGATAGATTGTGACTTCCTGTAATTGTCTGCATCACTTCCAATCCCCCATATGTTTTTTTTCTCGCATATATATATATATATATATATATATATATACACAGCTGTGGAAAAAATTAAGAGACCACTGCAAATTGTTCTTAAATCAGCATCTCTACATGTATGACAGCCATTCCATTCCAGTGTCTGTTGAATTCCAACACAGGCACACCTCATTCTACTGAATTAGATACTGATTAGGTGATCACCTGAACAAAATCTTATTTAACGAGGAAAAGTATAAAAAACACTGCTGTGGTCATCACTATCCTCTTGCAATAGGACCAGCTGGATGGCAAAAACAGTGCTAATAGTACCTCAAAAGTATTATTAATCAAAAAATAACTATTGACCATGCCAAAAGAGTTGAAAAGGAACGTTTTGAGTGAGGAAAAGAAGGGTTCAATTCTGGCTTTACTGGCAGAGGGATACAGTGAGCGTCAGGTCGCTTCCATCCTTAGGATTTCAAAGACGGCGGTTCATAAGAACAAGGTCAAGCAGCAGACATTGGGGACAACAAAGCTACAGACCGGCAGAGGGCGAAAACGACTCTCTACTGACTGGGATGACCGCCAACTCATTCGAATATCACTCAGCAACCGTAGGATGACATCAAGTGACCTACAAAAAGAATGGCAAACGGCAGCTGGGGTGAAGTGCACGGCGAGGTCGGGTCGAAACAGACTCCTAGAGGCAGGGCTGAAGTCGTGCAAAGCTAGAAAAAAGCCCTTCATCAATGAGAAGCAAAGAAGAGCCAGGCTGAGGTTTGCAAAAGACTATAAGGATTTGACCGTAGAGGAATGGAGTAAGGTCATCTTCTCTGATGAGTCCAATTTTCAGCTTTGCCCAACACCTGGCTGTCTAATGGTTAGACGGAGACCTGGAGAGGCCTACAAGCCACAGTGTCTCGCACCCACTGTGAAATTTGGTGGAGGATCGGTGATGATCTGGGGGTGCTTCAGCAAGGCTGGAATTGGGCAGATTTGTATTTGTGAAGGATGCATGAATCAAGCCACGTACAAGGTTGTCCTGGAAGAAAACTTGCTTCCTTTGCTCTGACATTGTTCCCCAATTCTGTTGATTGGTTTTTCCAGCAGGACAATGCGCCATGCCACACAGCCAGGTCAATCAAGGTGTGGATGGAGGACCACCAGAACAAGACCCTGTCATGGCCAGCCCAAACTCCAAACCTGAACCCCATTGAAAACTTCTGGAATGTGATCAAGAGGAAGATGGATGGTCACAAGCCAACAAACAAAGCCGAGCTGCTTGACTTTTTGCACCAGGAGAGGCATAAAGTCACCCAACATCAATGTGAAAGACTGGTGGAGCATGCCAAGACGCATGAAAGCTGTGATTGAAAATCAGGGTTATTCCACCAAATGTTGATTTCTGAACTTTTCCTAAGTTAAAACATTAGTATTGTGTTTTTAAAAAATGAACATTAACTTATTTTCTTTGCATTATTCGAGGTCTGACAACACTGCATCTTTTTTGTTATTTTGACCAGTTGTCATTTTCTGCAAATAAATGCTCTAAATGACAATATTTTTATTTGGAATTTGGGATAAATATTGTCAGTAGTTTATAGAATAAAACAAAAATCTTATTTTTACCCAAACACATACCTATAAATAGTAAAACCAGAGAAACTGATAATTTTGCAGTGGTCTCTTACTTTTTTCCAGAGCTGTATATATATATTGTGATGTCACGAGAGGCTACACAGCTTTCAGCGGGATTGCTCAAGTAGTGCAAGGAGACCAGGTTCAACCAAAACAAGGATTTTATTAAAGGTCTTGGGAAACTAACGAAAGTATAACACAATTCTGTTCTCTGGTGGCTCTTAAGGGTTAACAGTTCAGGGATGTCTCTTCCACATCCAAAATCATAACTCTCCCTCGCTCAAATAACTTTTCCCCAGTCTTACTGTATTCCACGTTGCAGCTAGTGGCCAACCCAGCAAAACGTCCTTCCAAATGTCCCACACGTATTTCCACAGGTGCATATATCCAAAGGTGAGTATTTCCCAAAGGTAAGTATCTCCAAATCCTTATATTCCTCATGGAAGTGGACGTGCAGCACTCTTGTCCTCCAGAGCCCAGGTTGGAGACCGTGTCCCTTCCCTTCAACAAACCTTCAGCTCATCAGCTCCTGATTGGTTTCAGCTGCGTGGGAAGATTGGCCATAGAGGGTTGGAGTTCCCGACCATACCAGCAGATGGAGCCATAGCTGTCTGGGTTTGCAGCCATCTCAGGGGGATGTAACGTCCCTCCAGGACACAGCCTCTCGTGACATCACACATCCCCCTCCTCGGGACCGACGTCCTCGTCGGGGTAAAGGCAGCGAAGAAGGCATCACGCCGGGAGAGGGCGTCCGCATTGCCGTGGTGCTTGCCAGACTGCTCTCTCTTCAACTCCTCCAACTCTAGGACCAGGGACTCAGCCTCCTGTTGTCTCTCCTTGAGTTTCTTACTGAACGCATCAGCCTTGGTTTTAGCAGAGTTTAGCTTCTGTTGAGCAGCTTTCAGTTCCTTCTCTCTCTCTGCCTCCGCATTCTTCATCTTGTTCTCCAACACCTTGTACTTCTCCTCTGCCTTCTTCTGGACCTCCTTACTACTGCGCAGGGTCTCCTCACACTCCTCGATGGTCCTGCGCAGCCTATCCAGCTCCTCCTGTTGCTTAGGGAAGGAGCTCTGTTGGAGTTTAGCCTGGAGGATATCTAACTCTTCTGTCTTCATGTCTAACTGTTGCTTTAACAAACGATACCTCTCAGCGGTCCCCTTCAGACCAGACAGTTCTTTGTCCAGATTCTGTAGCTCCGTCTCTGTGTCGGTCTGGGCACCTGCCATCCCTATCAGAGCCCGGGCGGGAGTGAGTAACTCGGAGGATTGCACCGGAGCCTTCCCAGGATGAGTCTTGCCTCTCCGTTTCCGAGGTACTCGGGTTATCCTCTCCTGAGACTCTCTCCAGAGTGGGTAAAAGGCTGGGCAGTCTCGGCCCAATTAGGACAGGGACGGGGAGGGAATCAACCACCCCCGCCGTCGTGTGTATGGTTCCCCGTGTGCTGGTCATTGTAAGTTCAGTAATGGGGTATTCTCTGGTGTCCCCATGGACACAGGAAACTGGGAGGACTTTCCCCGGGGTCAGACACGTTGGGCCCACCAAATCCTTACGCACCAGGGTGGCCCGGCTACCAGAATCCAGTAAGGCCTCCACATCATGGTGATTCACAGTTACCGGGCAGGTGGGGGGGTCGATCTGGGCCGCCATCTACGACTCCCAAGAGCGAGGCAAAACGGTGTGTGGGTGCTGAGCTGGAGGACTCCGCAGTGGGCATAGGTTCATCGGCTGGTTTCCCACACTGCCAGGAGATATGTCCAATCTCTCCACACCGGTAACACTGTCGAGTTTCCCCCTCCTGGTGTACTCTTCTTGGACCCGCCTGGTTTCTGGCTCCCCCTGGAGCCGGGATAAGTCCCTGACGTGGCTGGGTTCGAGACCTTGGGGTCCTTTGGACGGGTTCTTCCCATTTGTGGTGGGGCCGCACTCCTGGGGTCTTTTCGGGAAGCATTCAGCATCTCCGCTGTGGCCTGGTACTTTTCCACAGCTTCCACGGTCAGATCAGCCGTGGTCAAGGCCTGTTGACTGATGAACCGTTTTGCCTCATAAGGCAGGGCGCGTAGGTAACGATCCACCACAACGGCCTCCACCACCGCCGCTGCTGTATTCCTCTGCGGATCCAGCCATTTCCTTGCGATTCGGACAAGTTCATGCATCTGCGCCCGAGGAGGTTGGTCTGGTTGGAAGGTCCAACTGTGAAAGCGCTGGGCCATACCAAACTTTGTGAGTCCATATCTGCTGAGGATCTCAGACTTCAGGGCATCATAGTCAGTAACCTGGTCAGGGCCCAGGTCCCGGACAGCATTCAGCGCTTCCCGGTTAGAAAGGGGGCTAACAGACCAACCCACTGTTGCTTGGGCCAGGCTTCCCTAGTGGCCGTGGCCTCAAATGCATGCAGGTATGCCTCAATGTCATCGGTAGCTCCCATCTTAGATATAAAGTCACTTGCCTTTATTGGGCGGGTATTTTGGACCACCCTCTGTCTCTGCAACTGCAATTCCTCTGCCTTCAGAAGGTTGGCTTTCTTTTGCTCCTCCAAGAGAGCCACGTTTGCTTGCATCTGGGCTTGCTGGCCAGCAACAAGGGCTTTCAATATGTCCTCCATTTCAGTCGGCGGGGAGCCTACGGCCAACTTGGAAAACTGGGTGATCAAACCTTCGGTATCCTCCTCTGACATGCACTATTAACGCTTGAGCGTGCCCGTATTCTCCACCATCTGTGATGTCACGAGAGGCTACACAGCTTTCAGCGGGATTGCTCAAGTAGTGCAAGGAGACCAGGTTCAACCAAAACAAGGATTTTATTAAAGGTCTTGGGAAACTAACGAAAGTATAACACAATTCTGTTCTCTGGTGGCTCTTAAGGGTTAACAGTTCAGGGATGTCTCTTCCACATCCAAAATCATAACTCTCCCTCGCTCAAATAACTTTTCCCCAGTCTTACTGTATTCCACGTTGCAGCTAGTGGCCAACCCAGCAAAACGTCCTTCCAAATGTCCCACACGTATTTCCACAGGTGCATATATCCAAAGGTGAGTATTTCCCAAAGGTAAGTATCTCCAAATCCTTATATTCCTCATGGAAGTGGACGTGCAGCACTCTTGTCCTCCAGAGCCCAGGTTGGAGACCGTGTCCCTTCCCTTCAACAAACCTTCAGCTCATCAGCTCCTGATTGGTTTCAGCTGCGTGGGAAGATTGGCCATAGAGGGTTGGAGTTCCCGACCATACCAGCAGATGGAGCCATAGCTGTCTGGGTTTGCAGCCATCTCAGGGGGATGTAACGTCCCTCCAGGACACAGCCTCTCGTGACATCACAATATATACAGTGAGGGGAAAAAAGTATTTGATCCCACGCTGATTTTGTACGTTTGCCCACTGACAAAGACATAATCAGTCTATAATTTTAATGGTAGGTTTATTTGAACAGTGAGAGACAGAACAACAACAACAAAACACAGAAAAAACGCATGTCAAAAATGTTATAAATTGATTTGCATTTTAATGAGGGAAATAAATATTAGTCCCCCTCTCAATAAGAAAGATTTCTGGCTCCCAGGTGTCTTTTATACAGGTAACGAGCTGAGATTAGGAGCACACTCTTAAAAGGGAGTGCTCCATATCTCAGCTTGTTCCTGTATAAAAGACACCTGTCCACAGAAGCAATCAATCAATCAGATTCCAAACTCTCCACCATGGCCAAGACCAAAGAGCTCTCCAAGGATGTCAGAGACAAGATTGTAGACCTACACAAGACCATCACCAAGCAGCTTGGTGAGAAGGTGACAACAGTTGGTGCGATTATTCGCAAATGGAAGAAACACAAAATAACTGTCAATCTCCCTCGGCCTGGGGCTCCATGCAAGATCTCACCTCGTGGAGTTGCAATGATCATGAGAACGGTGAGGAATCAGCCCAGAACTACACGGGAGGATCTTGTCAATGATCTCAAGGCAGCTGGAACCATAGTCACCTAGAAAACAATTGGTAACACACTACGCCGTGAAGGACTGAAATCCTGCAGCCTATGACCCCAATAACACCATCCCCACCGGCAAACATGGAGGTGGAAACATTATGCTTTGGGGGTGTTTTTCTGCTAAGGGGACAGGACAACTTCACCGCATCAAAGGGACGATGGACGGGGCCATGTACCGTCAAATCTTGGGTGAGAACGTCCTTCCCTCAGCCAGGGCATTGAAAATGGGTCGTGAATGGGTATTATAGCATGACTTTGACCCAAAACACACGGCCAAGGCAACAAAGGAGTGGCTCAAGAAGAAGCACATTAAGGTCCTGGAATGGCCTAGCCAGTCCCCAGACCTTAATCCCATAGAAAATCTGTGGAGGGAGCTGAAGGTTCGAGTTGCCAAACGTCAGCCTCAAAATTTTAATGACTTGGAGAAGATCTGCAAAGAGGAGTGGGACAAAATCCCTCCTGAGATGTGTGCAAACAAAAGTACCAAGTCCTGTTTTGCAGAGGGGTCAAATATTTATTTCCCTCATTAAAATACAAATCAATTTATAACATTTTTGACATGCATCTTTCTGGATTTTTGTTGTTGTTATTCTGTCTCTCACTGTTCAAATAAACCTACCATTATAATTATAGACTGATCAGGTCTTTGTCAGTGGGCAAACGTACAAAATCAACATGGGATCAAATACTTTTTTCCCTCACTGTACATATATATATATATATATATATATATATATATATACAGTGGGGAGAACAAGTATTTGATACACTGCCGATTTTGCAGGTTTTCCTACTTACAAAGCATGTAGAGGTCTGTAATTTTTTATCATAGGTACATTTAAACTGTGAGATACAGAATCAACAACAAAAATCCAGAAAATCACATTGTATGATTTTAAAGTAATGAATTTAAATTTTATTGCATGACATAAGTATTTGATACATCAGAAAAGCAGAACTTAATATTTGGTACAGAAACCTTTGTTTGCAATTACAGAGATCATACGTTTCCTGTAGGTCTTGACCAGGTTTGCACACACTGCAGCAGGGATTTTGGCCCACTCCTCCATACAGACCTTCTCCAGATCCTTCAGGTTTCGGGGCTGTCGCTGGGCAATACAGACTTTCAGCTCCCTCCAATGATTTTCTATTGGGTTCAGGTCTGGAGACTGGCTAGGCCTCTCCAGGACCTTGAGATGCTTCTTACAGAGCCACTCCTTAGTTGCCCTGGCTGTGTGTTTCGGGTCGTTGTCATGCTGGAAGACCCAGCCACAACCCATCTTCAATGCTCTTACTGAGGGAAGGAGGTAGTTGGCCAAGATCTCGCGATAAATGGCCCCATCCATCCTCCCCTCAATACGGTGCAGTCGTCCTGTCCCCTTTGCAGAAAAGCATCCCCAAAGAATGATGTTTCCACCTCCATGCTTCACGGTTGGGATGGTGTTCTTGGGGTTGTACTCATCCTTCTTCTTCCTCCAAACACGGCGAGTGGAGTTTAGACCAAAAAGCTCTATTTTTGTCTCAACAGACCACATGATCTTCTCCCATTCCTCATCTGGATCATCCCGATGGTCATTGGCAAACTTCAGACGGGCCTGGACATGCGCTGGCTTGAGCAGGGGGACCTTGCGTGCGCTGCAGGATTTTAATCCATGACGACGTAGTGTGTTACTAATGGTTTTCTTTGAGACTGTGGTCCCAGCTCTCTTCAGGTCATTGACCAGGTCCTGCCGTGTCGTTCTGGGCTGATCCCTCACCTTCCTCATGATCATTGATGCCCCACGAGGTGAGATCTTGCATGGAGCCCCAGACCGAGGGTGATTGACCGTCATCTTGAACTTCTTCCATTTTCTAATAATTGTGCCAACAGTTGTTGCCTTCTCACCAAGCTGCTTGCCTATTGTCCTGTAGCCCATCCCAGCCTTTTGCAGGTCTACAATTCTATCCCTGATGTCCTTACACAGCTCTCTGGTCTTGGCCATTGTGGAGAGGTTGGAGTCTGTTTGATTGAGTGTGTGGACAGGTGTCTTTTATACAGGTAACGAGTTCAAACAGGTGCAGTTAATACAGGTAATGAGTGGAGAACAGGAGGGCTTCTTAAAGAAAAACTAACAGGTCTGTGAGAGCCAGAATTCTTTCTGGTTGGTAGGTGATCAAATACTTATGTCATGCAATAAAATGCAAATTAATTACTTAATCATAAAATGTGATTTTCTGGATTTTTGTTTTAGATTCCGTCTCTCACAGTTGAAGTGTACCTATGATAAAAAATTACAGACCTCTACATGCTTTGTAAGTAGGAAAACCTGCAAAATCGGCAGTGTATCAAATACTTGTTCTCCCCACTGTTTATATACACACATACAGTCGTGGTCAAAAGTTTTGAGAATGACACAAATACTAATTTTCATAATTGCATGAAAATGAACTTAATCCCCCAAAAACATTTCCACTGCATTTCAGCCCTGCCACAAAAGGACCAGCTGCCATCATGTCAGTGATTCTCTCGTTAACACAGGTGAGAGTGTTGACGAGGACAAGGCTGGAGATCACTCTGTCATGCTGATTGAGTTAGAATAACAGTATGGAAGCTTTAAAAGGAGGGTGGTGCTTGAAATCATTGTTCTTCCTCTGTTAACCATGGTTATTTACATTTACATTTACATCATTTAGCAGACGCTCTTATCCAGAGTGACTTACAAATTGGTGCATTCAACCTATGATAGCCAGTGGGACAACCACTTTTTTTTTATGGGGGGGTGGAGGTAGAAGGATTACTTTTACACTATTCCAGGTATTCCTTAAAGAGGTAGGGTTTCAAGTGTCTCCGGAAGGTGGTCAGTGACTCCGCTGTCCTGGCGTCGTGGGGGAGCTTGTTCCACCGTTGGGGTGCCAGAGCAGCGAATAGCTTTGACTGGGCTGAGCGGGAACTGTGCTTCCGTAGAGGTAGAGGGGCTAGCAGGCCAGAGGTGGATGAACGTAGTGCCCTCGTTTGGGTGTAGGGTCTGATCAGAGCCTGAAGGTAAGGAGGTGCCGTTCCCCTCACAGCTCCATAGGCAAGCGCCATGGTCTTGTAGTAGATGCAAGCCTCAACTGGAAGCCAGTGGAGTGTGCGGAGGAGCGGGGTGACATGAGAGAACTTGGGAAGGTTGAACACCAGACGGACTGCAGCGTTCTGGATAAATTGTAGGGGTTTAATGGCACAGGCAGGGAGCCCAGCCAACAGCGAGTTGCAGTAATCCAGACGGGAGATGACAAGTGCCTGGATTAGGACCTGTGCCGCTTTCTGTGTAAGGTAGGGTCGTACTCTGCGAATGTTGTAGAGCATGAACCTGCAGGATCGGGTCACCACTTTGATGTTAGCGGAGAACGACAGGGTGTTGTCCAGGGTCACGCCAAGGTTCTTTGCACTCTGGGAGGAGAACACAATGGAGTTGTCAACCGTGATGGCAAGATCATGGAGCGGGCAGTCCTTCCCCGGGAGGAAGAGCAGCTCAGTCTTGCCGAGGTTCAGCTTGAGGTGGTGATCCGACATCCACACTGATATGTCTGCCAGACATGCAGAGATGTGATTTGCCACCTGGTTATCAGAAGGGGGAAAGGAGAAAATTAATTGTGTGTCGTCTGTGTAGCAATGATAGGAGAGACCATGTGAGGATATGACAGAGCCAAGTGACTTGGTGTATAGAGAGAATAGGAGAGGGCCTAGAACTGAGCCCTGGGGGACACCAGTGGTGAGAGCACGTGGTGCGGAGACAGATTCTCGCCACGCCACCTGGTAGGAGCAACCTGTCAGCTAAGACGCATTCCAAGAGAGGCCCAACTCGGAGAGGGTGGAGAGGAGGATCTGATGGTTCACAGTATCAAAGGCAGCGGATAGGTCTAGAAGGATAAGAGCAGAGGAGAGAGAGTTAGCTTTAGCAGTGCGGAGAGCCTCCGTAACACAGAGAAGAGCAGTCTCAGTTGAATGACCAGTCTTGAAACCTGACTGGTTTGGATCAAGAAGGTAATTCTGAGAGAGATAGCAGGAGAGTTGGCTTGAGACGGCACGCTCAAGAGTTTTGGAGAGAAAAGAAAGAAGGGATACTGGTCTCTAGTTGTTGACATCGGAGGGATCGAGTGTAGGTTTTTTGAGTAGGGGTGCAACTCTCGCTGTCTTGAAGACGGAAGGGACATGGCCAGTGGTCAAGGATGAGTTGATGAGCGAGGTGAGGTAAAGGAGAAAGTCTCCGGAAATGGTCTGGAGGAGAGAGGAGGGGATAGGGTCAAGTGGGCAGATTGTTGGGCGGCCGGCCATCACAAGTCACAAGATTTCATGTGGAGAGAGAGGGGAGAAAGAAGTCAAAGCATAGGGTAGGGCAGTGTGAGCAGGACCAGCGGTGTCATTTGAGTTAATAAATGAGGATCGGATGTCGTCAACCTTCTTTTCAAAATGGTTGACGAAGTCATCCACAGAGAGGGAGGAGGGAGGGGGAGGAGGAGGAGGATTCAGCAGGGAGGAGAAGGTGGCAAAGAGCTTCCTAGGGTTAGAGGCAGAGGCTTGACATTTAGAGTGGTAGAAAGTGGCTTTAGCAGAGGAAGATAATATAGAGAGGAGGGAGTGAAAAGATGACAGGTCCGCAGGGAGTCTAGTTTTCTTCCATTTCCGCTTGGCTGCCCGGAGCCCTCTTCTGTGAACTCGCAATGAGTCGTCAAGCCACGGAGCAAGAGGGGAGGACCGAGCCGGCCGGGAGGATAGGGGACATAGAGAGTCAAAAGATTCAGAGAGGGAGGAGAGGAGGGTTGAGGAGGCAGAATCAGGAGATCGGAGGGAGAAGGATTTAGCAGAGGGAAGAGATGATAGGATGGAAGAGGAGAGAGTAGCGGGAGAGAGAGAGTGAAGGTTGCGACGGCACATTACCATCTGAGTAGGGGCAGAGTGAGTAGTGTTGGAGGAGAGCGAGAGAGAAAAGGATACAAAGTAGTGGTCGAAGACTTGGAGGGGAGTTGCACCATTGCTTTGCACATAAAGGGCTTTACAGGCAAGGACATTGCTGCTAGTAAGATTGCACCTAAATCAACCATTTATCGGATCATAAAGAACTTCAAGGAGAGAGGTTCAATTGTTGTGAAGAAGGCGCCAGGGAGCCCAAGAAAGTCCAGCAAGCGCCAGGACCATCTCCTAAAGTTGATTCAGCTGCGGGATCGGGGCACCACCAGTGCAGAGCTTGCTCAGGAATGGCAGCAGGCAGGTGTGAGTGCATCTGCACGCACAGTGAGGCGAAGACTTTTGGAGGATGGCCTGGTGTCAAGAAGGGCAGCAAAGAAGCCACTTCTCTCCAGGACAAACATCAGGGACAGACTGATATTCTGCAAAAGGTACAGGGATTGGACTGCTGAGGACTGGGGTAAAGTCATTTTCTCTGATGAATCCCCTTTCCGATTGTTTGGGGCATCCGGAAAACACCTTGTCGGGAGTAGACAAGTTGAGCGCTACCATCAGTCCTGTGTCATGCCAACAGTAAAGCATCCTGATACCATTCATGTGTGGGGTTGCTTCTCAGCCAAGGGAGTGGGCTCACTCACAATTTTGCCTAAGAACACAGCCATGAATAAAGAATGGTACCAACACATCCTCCGAGAGCAACTTCTCCCAACCATCCAAGAACGGTTTGGTGACGAACAATGCCGTTTCCAGCATGATGGAGCACCATGCCATAAGGCAAAAATGATAACTAAGTGGCTCTGGGAATAAAACATCAACATTTTGGGTCCATGGCCAGGAAACTCCCCAGACCTTAATCCCATTGAGAACTTGTGGTCGATCCTCAAGAGGCGGGTGGACAAACAAAAACCCACAAATTCTGACCAACTCCAAGCATTGATTATGCAAGAATGGGCTGCCATCAGTCAGGATGTGGCCTAGAAGTTAATTGACAGCATGCCAGGGCGGATTGCAGAGGTCTTGAAAAAGACACTGCAAATATTGACTCTTTGCATAAACTTAATGTAATTGTCAATAAAAGCATTTGACACTTATGGAATGCTTGTAATTATACTTCAGTATACCATAGTAACATCAGACAAAAATATCTCATAACACTGAAGCAGCGAACTTTGTGAAGACCAATACTTGTGTCATTCTCAAAAATGTTTGACCACGATTTGTACATACACATACATACATATACACATACATATATAATCATATATATACAGTGGGGGAAAAAAGTATTTAGTCAGCCACCAATTGTGCAAGTTCTCCCACTTAAAAAGATGAGAGAGGCCTGTAATTTTCATCATAGGTACACGTCATCTATGACAAACAAAATGGAGAAAAAAAATCCAGAAAATCACATTGTAGGATTTTTTATGAATTTATTTGCAAATTATGGTGGAAAATAAGTATTTGGTCAATAACAAAAATGTCTCAATACTTTGTTATATAACCTTTGTTGGCAATGACACAGGTCAAACGTTTTCTGTAAGTCTTCACAAGGTTTTCACACACTGTTGCTGGTATTTTGGCCCATTCCTCCATGCAGATCTCCTCTAGAGCAGTGATGTTTTGGGGCTGTCGCTGGGCAACACGGACTTTCAACTCCCCTCCAAAGATTTTCTATGGGGTCGAGATCTGGAGACTGGCTAGGCCACTCCAGAACCTTGAAATGCTTCTTACGAAGCCACTCCTTCGTTGCCCGGGCGGTGTGTTTGGGATCATTGTCATGCTGAAAGACCCAGCCACGTTTCATCTTCAATGCCCTTGCTGATGGAAGGAGGTTTTCACTCAAAATCTCACGATACATGGCCCCATTCATTCTTTCCTTTACACGGATCAGTCGTCCTGGTCCCTTTGCAGAAAAACAGCCCCAAAGCATGATGAATCCACACCCATGCTTCACAATAGGTATGGTGATCTTTGGATGCAACTCAGCATTCTTTGTCCTCCAAACACGACGAGTTGAGTTTTTACCAAAAAGTTATATTTTGGTTTCATCTGACCATATGACATTCTCCCAATCCTCTTCTGGATCATCCAAATGCACTCTAGCAAACTTCAGACGGGCCTGGAAATGTACTGGCTTAAGCAGGGGGACACGTCTGGCACTGCAGGATTTGAGTCCCTGGCGGCGTAGTGTGTTACTGATGGTAGGCTTTGTTACTTTGGTCCCAGCTCTCTGCAGGTCATTCACTAGGTCCCCCCGTGTGGTTCTGGGATTTTTGCTCACCGTTCTTGTGATCATTTTGAACCCACGGGGTGAGATCTTGCGTGGAGCCCCAGATCGAGGGAGATTATCAGTGGTCTTGTATGTCTTCCATTTCCTAATAATTGCTCCCACAGTTGATTTCTTCAAACCAAGCTGCTTACCTATTGCAGATTCAGTCTTCCCAGCCTGGTGCAGGTCTACAATTTTGTTTATGGTGTCCTTTGACAGCTCTTTGGTCTTGGCCATAGTGGAGTTTGGAGTGTGACTGTTTGAGGTTGTGGACAGGTGTCTTTTATACTGATAACAAGTTCAAACAGGTGCCATTAATACAGGTAACGAGTGGAGGACAGAGGAGCCTCTTATAGAAGAAGTTACAGGTCTGTGAGAGCCAGAAATCTTGCTTGTTTGTAGGTGACCAAATACTTATTTTCCACCATAATTTGCAAATAAATTCATAAAAAATCCTACAATGTGATTTTCTGGATTTTTTTTCCGCAATTTGTCTGTCATAGTTGACGTGTACCTATGATGAAAATTACAGGCCTCTCTCATCTTTTTAAGTGGGAGAACTTGCACAATTAGTGGCTGACTAAATACTTTTTTTCCCCACTGTATATACACTGCTCAAAAAAATAAAGGGAACACTAAAATAACACATCCTAGATCTGAATGAATGAAATAATCTTATTAAATACTTTTTTCTTTACATAGTTGAATGTGCTGACAACAAAATCACACAAAAATTATCAATGGAAATCAAATGTATCAACCCATGGAGGTCTGGATTTGGAGTCACCCTCAAAATTAAAGTGGAAAACCACACCACAGGCTGATCCAACTTTGATGTAATGTCCTTAAAACAAGTCAAAATGAGGCTCAGTAGTGTGTGTGGCCTCCACGTGCCTGTATGACCTCCCTACAACGCCTGTGCATGCTCCTGATGAGGTGGCGGATGGTCTCCTGAGGGATCTCCTCCCAGACCTGGACTAAAGCATCCGCCAACTCCTGGACAGTCTGTGGTGAAACGTGGCGTTGTTGGATGGAGCGAGACATGATGTTCCAGATGTGCTCAATTGGATTCAGGTCTGTGGAACGGGCGGGCCAGTCCATAGCATCAATGCCTTCCTCTTGCAGGAACTGCTGACACACTCCAGCCACATGAGGTCTAGCATTATCTTGCATTAGGAGGAACCCAGGGCCAACCGCACCAGCATATGGTCTCACAAGGGGTCTGAGGATCTCATCTCGGTACCTAATGGCAGTCAGGCTACCTCTGGCGAGCACATGGAGGGCTGTGCGGCCCCCCAAAGAAATGCCACCCCACACCATGACTGACCCACCGCCAAACCGGTCATGCTGGATGATGTTGCAGGCAGCAGAACGTTCTCCACGGCGTCTCCAGACTCTGTCACGTCTGTCACTTGTGCTCAGAGTGAACCTGCTTTCATCTGTGAAGAGCACAGGGCGCCAGTGGCGAATTTGCCAAACTTGGTGTTCACTGGCAAATGCCAAACGTCCTGCACAGTGTTGGGCTGTAAGCACAACCCCCACCTGTGGACGTCGGGCCCTCATACCACCCTCATGGAGTCTGTTTCTGACCGTTTGAGCAGACACATGCACATTTGTGGCCTGCTGGAGGTCATTTTGCAGGGCTCTGTCAGTGCTCCTCCTGCTCCTCCTTGCACAAAGGCGGAGGTAGCAGTCCTGCTGCTGGGTTGTTGCCCTCCTACGGCCTCCTCCACGTCTCCTGATGTACTGGCCTGTCTCCTGGTAGCGCCTCCATGCTCTGGACACTACGCTGACAGACACAGCAAACCTACTTGCCACAGCTCGCATTGATGTACCATCCTGGATGAGCTGCACTACCTGAGCCACTTGTGTGGGTTGTAGACTCCGTCTCATGCTACCACTAGAGTGAAAGCACCGCCAGCATTCAAAAGTGACCAAAATATCAGCCAGGAAGCATAGGAACTGAGAAGTGGTCTGTGGTCACCACCTGCAAAACCAGTCCTTTATTGGGGGTGTCTTGCTAATTGCCTATAATTTCCACCTGTTGTCTATTCCATTTGCACAACAGCATGTGAAATTTATTGTCAATCAGTGTTGCTTCCTAAGTGGACAGTTTGATTTCACTGAAGTGTGATTGACTTTGAGTTACATTGTGTTGTTTAAGTGTTCCCTTTATTTTTTTTGGGCAGTGTACAGTGGGGAGAACAAGTATTTGATACACTGCCAATTTTACAGGTTTTCCTACTTACAAAGCATGTAGAGGTCTCTAATTTATCATAGGTACACTTCAACTGTGAGAGACGGAATCTAAAACAAAATTCCAGAAAATCACATTGTATGATTTTTAAGTAATTAATTAGCATTTTATTGCATGACATAAGTATTTGATCACCTACCAACCAGTAAGAATTCCGGCTCTCACAGACCTGTTAGTTTTTCTTTAAGAAGCTCTCCTGTTCTCCACTCATTACCTGTATTAACTGCACCTGTTTGAACTCGTTACCTGTATAAAAGACACCTGTCCACACACTCAATCAAACAGACTCCAACCTCTCCACAATGGCCAAGACCAGAGAGCTGTGTAAGGACATCAGGGATAAAATTGTAGACCTGCACAAGGCTGGGATGGGCTACAGGACAATAGGCAAGCAGCTTGGTGAGAAGGGCAACAACTGTTGCCGCAATTATTAGAAAATGGAAGAAGTTCAAGATGACGGTCAATCACCCTCGGTCTGGGGCTCCATGCAAGATCTCACCTCGTGGGGCATCAATGATCATGAGGAAGGTGAGGGATCAGCCCAGAACTACACGGCAGGACCTGGTCAATGACCTGAAGAGAGCTGGGACCACAGTCTCAAAGAAAACCATTAGTAACACACTACGTCGTCATGGATTAAAATCCTGCAGCGCACGCAAGGTCCCCCTGCTCAAGCCAGCAAATGTCCAAGCCCGTCTGAAGTTTGCCAATGACCATCTGGATGATCCAGAGGAGGAATGGGAGAAGGTCATGTGGTCTGATGAGACAAAAATAGAGCTTTTTGGTCTAAACTCCACTCGCGTGTTTGGAGGAAGAAGAAGGATGAGTACAACCCCAAGAACACGATCCCAACCGTGAAGCATGGAGGTGGAAACATCATTCTTTGGGGATGCTTTTCTGCAAAGGGGACAGGACGACTGCACCATATAGAGGGGAGGATGGATGGGGCCATGTATCGCGAGATCTTGGCCAACAACCTCCTTCACTCAGTAAGAGCATTGAAGATGGGGTCGTGGCTGGGTCTTTCAGCATGACAACGACCTGAAACACACAGCCAGGGCAACTAAGGAGTGGCTCCGTAAGAAGCATCTCAAGGTCCTGGAGTGGCCTAGCCAGTCTCCAGACCTGAACCCAATAGAAAATCATTGGAGGGAGCTGAAAGTATGTATTGCCCAGCAACAGCCCCGAAACCTGAAGGATCTGGAGAAGGTCTGTATGGAGGATGGGCCAAAATCCCTGCTGCAGTGTGTGCAAACCTGGTCAAGACCTACAGGAAACGTATGATCTCTGTAATTGCAGACAAAGGTTTCTGTACCAAATATTAAGTTCTGCTTTTCTGATGTATCAAATACTTATGTCATGCAATAAAACGCAAATTAATTACTTACAAATCATACAATGTGATTTTCTGGATTTTTGTTTTAGATTCCGTCTCTCACAGTTGAAGTGTACCTATGATAAAAATTACAGACCTCTACATGCTTTGTAAGTAGGAAAACCTGCAAAATCGGCAGTGTATCAAATACTTGTTCTCCCCACTGTATATATTATACTTCCCTAATTGGAGTAAACTACTGAACAACAATGCTTAGGCCTCTACTTCCAGCTTATACATACTATATAAATTTTATGGACACAGTCAATTTTACAATAATTCTATTTTGTTTGTTTTTACTCCTGAACTTCCTCTACCCTCAACCTCTCCGATCATTTTCATGATGTCCATCCGGTTTGCTTCTATATGCCATATCTTTCTAACTGTGCTCTTTCACAAAAGCTCTCAACCTATAACCTATATACTTATTATGGACACAGTATGCTTTACATTATTTATCTTGTTGTTAGTTGTTATTAGTCCCATCCTTCAACTCCATTCAACACCTCCCATCTATCTCTTAACACCATCCATATTGGATTTCTATTTGCCATATATTTTTCAACTGTACTGTGATGTTTTACAAAAGTTCTGAACCCTTCTATTCTCATTGTTTCTACAGATTGTAAATTGAAAATACAATTTTTTGCTAAAAGTATTATTATATTATTGATCGATTGACTATGACTTTTCAGATCACCCAGTAGTGATATCTGCAGGGTTACAAATGTTTGTATGACTGAAGTTTTTAGTGATAGGTCTAATGCTTTAATATTTAATAATTTCTGTCCTCCGAATTCATATTCATTATATAAATAGGCCCGTTTAATTTTGTCTTGCTTGCCATTCCAAATAAAATTGAATATTTGTTTCTCATATAATTTAAAAAACTGTTCGCTAGGCGTAGGCAAGACCATAAGCAATATGGGATAATAATAAAGAGTTAATCAGGGTGATTTTTCCACAAATTTACAGGTATTTACCTTTCCATGGTAGCAAGATTTTATCTATTTTTGCTAACTTTCTATTAAGATTTATTGGAGTGAGATAATTTATTTTATTTGGGATATGTATTCCGAGTATATCCACATCACCATCAGACCATTTTATTGGTAGACTACATGGTAATGTAAACATTGTATTTTTTAGTGATCCAATATGTAATATAGTACATTTATCATAATTTGGTTGTAATCCAGAAAGGTTAGAAAATGTATCTAGATCCTCTATGAGGCTGTGAAGGGATTCAAGTTGTGGATTTTAAATAAAACATGAATCATCAGTGTACAATGGCACCTTTGGTTTTTAAGCCCTGGATTTCTAATCCCTTGATATTATCGTTGAATCTGATTTTAATAGCTAACATTTCGATGGCCATAATAAATAGATATGCTGATAGTGGACAACCTTGTTTCACTCCTCTTGACAGTTTAAAACTTTAGGAGAAATAGCCATTATTTACTATTTTACACCTAGGGTTACTATACATGATTCTAACCCATTTTATAAGAGATTCTCCAAAATTGAAATGCTCCAGGCATTTATATATAAACCCCAGTCGTACTTTATCAAATGCCTTTTCAAATTCTGCTATGAATAGCAGGCCTGGTTTCCCAGATTAACGATAACTTGGCTATATACACAGGGTACCAGTACCGAGTCGATGTACAGGAATACGAGATAATTGGGTATGAGGTAATTGAAGTAGATATGTACATATAGAAAGGGATAACGTGACTACGCAACAGGATAGATAAAACAGTAACAGCAGCGTTTGTGATGAGTCAAAAGAGTGCAAAAAGGGTCAATACAGATTGTCCGGGTAGCTATTGGTTAACTATTTCACTAACTATTTAGCAGTCTTATGGCTTGGGGGTAGAAGCTGTTCGGGGTCCTGTTGGTTTCAGACTTGGTGCATCGGTACTGCTTGCCATGCGGTAGCAGGGAGAACAGTCTATGACTTGGGTGGCTGGAGTCTTTGACAATCTTTAAGGTCTTCCTCTGACACCGCCTGGTGACGCAATCAGTGGTGGAAAAAGTACCCAATTGTCATACTTGAGTAAAAGTAAAGATACCTTAATAGAAAATGACTCAAGTAAAAGTTAGTCGCCTAGTGCAATCTTACTTGAGTAAAAGTCTAAAAGTATTTGGTTTTAAATCTACTTCAGTATCAAAAGTAAATGTAATTGATAAAATATACTTAAGTATCAAAAGTAGAAGTAAAAGTATCAATCATTTCGAATTCATTATATTAATCAAACCATATGGTACCATTTTTATTTATAATTTTTTTTACGGATAGCCAGGGACACGCTCCAACACATAATTTACAAATGAAGCATGTGTTTAGTGAGTCCGCCAGATCAGAGGGGGTAGGAATGACGAAGGATGTTCTCTTGATAAGTGTGTGAATTAGACCATTTTCCTGTCCTGCTAAGCATTCGAAATGTAATGAGTACTCAGGGAAAATGTATGGAGTAAAAAGTACATCATTTTCTTTAGGAATGTAGTGAAGTAAAAGTAAAAGTTGTCAAAAATATAAATAGTAAAGTACAGATACCCCAAAAAACTACTTTGAAGTATTTTTACTTAGGTACTTTACACCACTGGACGCAATGTTGTTGCTAGCAAATCGTATGACCAGTTACCAATACTTAAAGGAAAGATTCACAATTTTTTTATGTTATATTGTTTTTGTGCATCTTTGAGTGATCTTCTATCGATTCCCTGGGTCATTTCATGTTTATTGGGGTTCAAGCAGGCAGAAATCTGTCCGGCATTACGTAGCACTGTGATAAAGTCACTCTCTCTACATTGGAAGTTAATAGGAATACGACTTTTAGATCGCAAAAACGTCTGTCATACATATCAGATTTCAATACTGGCCGATGTCATAACTCGGAAGGATGTCCTCTCTCGAATGAGCCATTGATCATATTTTTGCGATATTCCTACCTCGAGAAATGTGTAATTTAACAGAGGGTCTAGCATATTTTTCCTATTTGTCTGCCTCTTTAGTCCAGGGTGCATTGCATAGTGCTGTTGCCAGAGATATTATAGAAAGGAGATAGAAATCCAACGAATGAACGTATAATGCCCCACCCCGCAGACTGTCGACCAATCGTGTTCGCGCTGTCATGCAGCGTCACGCGGTTGCTATGCTAATTGTCACGCTATCCCTTCTCAAAGTCAGTGTAGATGTAAAAAAAAAAAAAAAGGCATATCTTCCTCGAAAGTACGTAATGTCACGATTCCAAAACTATACGATATTACAGATAGCAAGTTAATTATCTGACATCTCAGAAAATATTTGTACTGTTGTACTTCTTGTTGACGAAATTCGTTCTAATGATGGGTTTTTGAGCTAGCGCCCAATAGAATCCCATTCACTCATTGAAGGAGAGAGCTCCTTGTCCCAGAATCGCCCAGAATGCACCGCGCGGCCAATTAACGTAGCATGGGTCTTCTTCCTCAAAAGTATATCTGCCGTTGCAAAGGTCTGACTCCACTCTGGGAGGAAGAAGACTTTCCGCGGGAATTTCGTTGAGGAGAGGGATTTTTGAAATCGTTGAGAAACAAACGAACTTTACTCGGTGTGGCGGAGGTTCGGCACGGCCATGCTGTGAATGGGTCAGAGATGGTAGGAGATAGTGATGGAGAGGAAAGGGAAGCAAGTATGGAACATAGTGGTTCAAATAAAGGAGGGAGTAAGAAAGAGAAAAATAAAGCGGGAGAGAAAGGGAGTAGGGGTATGAAGGGGAGCGAGAGGTCTATGGAGGTAGAGAGGAGGCAGAAAAGGAAGTTTGAGGAGAGCAACCTAGATTCCAACGATAGTGGAAGTTCGGAGGCAGTAAGTGCAGAAGAAGGGCAAGATAAGACACGAGAGGAACATGGAGGTGAGGAGGGGCATAAAGTGATTATGAAGTTTAGGGAGGAAGGGGGAGTTGGGGCGATGAGTCCGATAAGGTTGACGGCTGTGATAAAATAGTTGATTGGGGAAGCAGTGGAGTAAAGGGGTGATAACAGGAGTGCCTGTGAGTGTTAGCACTAAAGAGATAAGGGAAAATTTGAGAGGAGGCGTTCTAGTGAATGCACAAAGATTGCAAGCAACAAGGGGTGGAGATAGGGTAGATAGCACGTCTATTCTGTTACACTTCAAGACCGGGTACTGCCAAATAAGGTAACAATAGGATATATGAGTTACTATGTGAGGGCTTATGTACCGAAATATTTAAGATGTTATAAATGCCAGAGGTTTGGGCATGTGGCAACAGTCTGTAAAGAGAAAAAGAGGTGTGCCAGTTGTGGAGGGGAGCATGAGTATGGGAAGTGTGGAGATGGTGTACAACCAAAGTGCTGCAACTGTGGGGGTGCTCATAGTGTGGCATATAGTGGGTGTGAGGCTATGAAGAAGGCAGTGGAGGTGCAACAAGTGAGGCGAATGGATGGAAATGGACAAGTGATGGAAAATTTGATAGAAAAGGAAGATCTGGTGTGCCTGAATGATGGCCGAGGGACCAGGATTGATGTAGCCACAAGGAAAGAGTCTGCCTTGGACCTCACTCTGGTATCTAGTTCGATGGCAGGAATATGTGAGTGGGAGGTATGGGAGGAGTCGACAGTAGGGAGTGATCATTACCCCATTCTATGCACAGTAGACCGAAGGGAGGAGGAGGTGTTAGTGGAGGGAGTGGGCAGGTGGGTGTTTGGAAGGGAAAAGTGGGATCAGTTTCAGGATTTGAGTGAGCAGGTGATGGCTGGGGTGGATATGAGAGGGGATGTAGATAGTATGAATAACTGGGTGAGAACAGCGTTAGTGGGGGCAGCTACTGAGGCTATACCTAAGAGTTCACGGAGGAGGAGGAGGATAGCAGTTCCATGGTGGACGGAGGAATGTGGGGCAATGGTGAGGATTAGGAGCAGGGCATTTAGAGTACTGAAAAGGACGCATAATTTCCAACATCAGATTCAATATAAGCAGGCCCAGCCCATGGTGAGGAGAACTATCCATCAGGCAAAGAGGTCATGTTGGCATCGGTTCTGTGACACCATTGGAAGGGTGACACCTGTGGGAGAAGTGTGGGGGATGATTAAGAGGATGAGTGGGATCAGAAGGGAGTGGGATTACCCAGTGTTGCCGAGTGGGGAGGATGTGGCAGTAACAGATGTGGAGAAAGCAGAGATGATGGCCAAAGCATTTGTTCAAGTGCATAGCTCAGCAAATCTGTCAGAGGAGGGGCAGAGGGGGAGAGAGAACATGAGAGAGGAGCATCCTGGAGTGCTGGAAAGGAGGGAGGATGTAAATGATGCATTGACTGCACCATTTACCAGGGCAGAGGTGAAAAGAGCAATAGGTAAGGGAGGGTTAACTTCACCTGGGAAAGATGAGGTGTGCTATGTTATGTTGGCCCATCTTAGTGATGAGGCACTGGATAAGGTATTGGTGTTGTACAACAGAGTGTGGGAGGAGGGGAAACTACCAGGCAGTTGGAAGGAGGCAGTAGTGGTACCAATCCGGAAGCCTGGGAAGGATCCAACGAAGCCAACAAGCTATCAGCCAATAGCTTTAACATCACATGTATATAAGATTATGGAACGTATGATCACGGAGAGGCTAACTTACCTCCTGGAGAGCAGAGGGCTAGTAACGCCACATCAGAGTGGGTTCAGGAAGGGTAGGGGAACTATGGATCCAGTGCTCTGCTTAGAAGCAGAGGTTAGGAAGGCTCAGGTGAACAAGGAGACTGTTGTAGCTGTCTTTTTTGATGTGGAAAAGGCGTATGATATGATGTGGAAGGAGGGGTTGTTAATCAAGCTAGATATTATGGGGGTAGGAGGAAGAATGTACAACTGGATAAAGGATTTCCTGTTTGGAAAGTCTATCCAGGTGAGGGTGGGGAAGTCTTTATCAGGCAGCTACTTGGTGGATAATGGTACACCGCAGGGGAGCGTGATTAGTCCTCTGTTGTTCTCAATCATGATCAATGATGTTTACTCTCAGGTACAGCTGGATATAGGGAAGTCGTTATTTGCAGATGATGGTGCCTTATGGAAGAGGGGAAGAAATGTGCCATACATAGTCAGGAAGGTGCAGGAAGCAATTGATGAGGTAGAGCGGTGGGCATTAATGTGGGGATTCAGGTTCTCTGTAGAGAAAACTCAAACAGTGTTCTTTACCAGGAGGAAGGTGGGAGATGAGGTATGCTTGAGGTTATATGGGAGAAACCTGGAGAGGGTGGGGGCCTTCAGGTTCCTTGGGGTATACTTTGATACTAGACTGACCTGGGCTGAACACATTGAGACAGTGGTGGGAAAGTGTAAGAAGGTGCTAAATGTGATGCGCTGTCTGACGGGGAAGGAGTGGGGGGCTGGGCGTTCCTCATTGAAGACCATGTATGTTGCATTGATCCGATCTGTAATAGATTATGGAAGTATAGCATATGGTTCGGCAGCCCGGACCTCACTGGAAAGGCTAGATGTCATACAGGGGCAAGGACTCAGAATATGTAGTGGGGTGTTTCGAACGTCCCCAGTGGCTGCATTACAGGTGGAGATGGGGGATATGCCATTGCAGATTAGGAGACGGCAGCTGGCAATTAATTATTGGGTCAACCTACAGGGACATGGGGTGTCTCATCCTGCGAAAGGGATTTTACAGGCATGCTGGGAACATGAGCAAAGACAGAACACGAGCTTTGGGTGGATGGGTAATACCCAGGCGAAGGAGATGGGGCTGTATGGAAGGGAGTTTAGTCCAACGGTAGTTATTCCTGTAAATCCACCATGGCTACTCCCACCTCCAGTAGTTGATCTAGAAGTGTTGGAGAGACTACAGAAAGATAGGGAGGGTGTTGATCCAGCTGATTTCTTTAAGAGACGTCTGGAAACTGTGTATCAGGATTTTGTGGCCATTTACACAGATGGTTCAAAAGATCCAAGGACAGGACGTACTGGGTCAGCATTTGTAGTGCAGGAATGTGGGGTGGAAGTCAGGAAACGTATTACAGATCAACTGGCTGTATATACGGCGGAACTGATGGCCATACTGTTGGCCTTGCAGTGGGTGGAGGAAGCTAAGCCAGACAGAGTAGTTATTTGCTCTGACTCATGCGCAGTGTTAATGAGTCTCCAGTCCTTTAGCTCATGTAGCAGACAAGACCTGCTTAATGAGGTGCTACAAACCCATGGCAGGATTAAACAGATGGGTATACAGATAAGATTTACTTGGGTTCCAGCCCATGTGGGGGTGGAGGGGAACGAGGCAGTAGATGAACTGGCTAAACAAGCACTTAGTAGTGGGGATGTTGATGTTGAAGTGTCAATGAGCAAGGCAGAGGCAAAAAGACTGATATACACAGTGATGGTGCAGAGTTGGCAGGAGCAGTGGAATATACATTTTAAGGGAAGGCATTTATAAGTACAGAGGAAAGTCGGGGAGGGGAGGACGGCAGGAAGCGACAGAAGTTAGAGGAGGCTATCTTTACAAGATTAAGGGTGGGACACAGCCAGTTGAATAAGACACTAAGCGTGATAGGAAAGCATCCATCAGGAAAATGTGATTATTGTCAGGAAAGTTCCCTGTAGCTCAGTTGGTAGAGCATGGCGCTTGCAACGCCAGGGTTGTGGGTTCGTTTCCCACGGGGGGGCCAGTATGAAAATGTATGCACTCACTAACTGTAAGTCGCTCTGGATAAGAGCGTCTGCTAAATGACTAAAATGTACAAATGTAAATTGAGACTGTGGAGTATGTATTCCTACAGTGTGGGCAGTTTCAGAGGGAAAGAGAGAGGATGAGATTAAGTATGAGGGAGAAGGGGATACAGGAAAGTAGTTTAAAGAGTATATTGAGTAGAACGTCATTAGATATAGTATCACATATTTTGTGATACCATACCCAGAAACTGGGTTGGCAGGTAGGATTTAGTTTATCCCTGTCTCTGGCCCACACTCCAGTACGGTAGGTGGCGGTAATGCACCATAACGTTGGATGCCAACCGCCGATAAACCCCCACTGAAGAAGAAGAAGATGACGCCACTCTGTGAGGCACATCGATCTGCACTGCAGGTTGAACATGGTGAGATTGTAGACTCCTAAATTGATAGTGCAGTTTGTTTAGGCGATTTTACAGCTAACTAGCTACTTTACGTGTTGATATTGTCTTTGGTGTGATTGTGCTATGTTTGCTAGCTAGCCAGCCAATAGAGAGCATTGCGTTGTGTATTTTATAGTCGACTTGAGCTGCAACAGATTTCCACAAGATTTTCCATGTTGCTACCAACCTTATTATAACATATTAGTATTATTTAACACTGTAAATTAAAGGAATGAGTGGTTTTGGGTAGATTTAAGTCTGTCTTGATGTAAGAGAATGAAGTTGAGCGTTCCTCAGCTAGCCATAACCACTTTTGGAGCTAACTAGTGCTCTCAAATCATATCCTGAGTGGCAAGCTTGATCTACTCAGGCTTTTATAAAGCTAGCAAGCTTCAGTTAACATCACATCCCAGGTCAGGTTTCATGTGTACTACGACGGTGGATATTGCTAGTCCGACTGCCATTAACTCTAGCAGCCCGCTGGTCACACCACGTAATTTCAACGTGAAGAATTGGGTAATATTTGGTAGATACATTGATCAATGAGATTCCAACCTATTTTCACCAACTCAAAAAGATAGCCAAAAGTTTGTTGAATTTCCAATGTGTTATCACTATGCTTTCAACCATTTAAAAGCGCATGTTGAAATGAGAGTACAATGTCAGATATGTTTATTTATACAACAATTTAATGGGTTATCACTGTGCTTCATCTGATAGCACAACCAAATGACCTGGATTGCAGTTGAGATTACATTAAAGTACACGGTACAAGTGATCAATGCCGTTTGATATTCTGTGCAGATTATTAAAGCAATTGTGAAGATTTCTACAGACCTGCGTCCCTGAACCTGCACGCTTTCTATGATTACATGATACATTTATTGTTACAGTAACCTCAATGTGGCCATGGAGGTGTTACTCTTTTTAAGGTTGAATAAATAATGTTACATTTGTTTGTAAAATAGCCTTAAAATTAGGCTATTTACCGTCTTAAAAAATGTATACATTGTGTTTGGTTGACAATGCATTCACATTTACATCATTTAGCAGAAGCTCTTATCCAGAGCGACTTACAGTTAGTGAGTGCATACATAAAATAAACTTCTTTTTTTTTCATAATGGCCCCCCGTGGGAATCGAACCCACAAACCTGCCGTTGCAAACGCCATGCTCTACCAACTGAGCTACACGGGACAATGCAACCAAATATCAACATTTAAAGGAGATGTAATTACTGCTTGGATAGTTCCATCTGTGCTACTGACTTAGTCTGGCTTTAATTCCAGCTGAATTTAAACAACAGCTGTTAATGACTTCTGAAATGCTATATAGGCCTAAATACCATTATTGATGATATATGATTGATAAAGTATGGTTACATTTCATTTGCTCTTTTAACCTACCCTTTGGAATAACTGATAGCAACAGTGAATCTATTAAGTGGAGATTTCTCAACAATCATTCTCACAATAGCACATTGGTAATAGTCAGTGACATATCAAAGCAAAGCAGGGCTTGGTTAAAACCCTGGATGGGAGACCAACGGGATAGATGTAGCTAGATCAACTCTCCAGTAGGAGGTGCTGCCCACCCTATAGTTTTTTTCTTGTAATGGATATTATATTGAAGATCTGACATTTCAAAGGTACAAATTCAACATCTTTTATACAAGGTTTGTCTATGTTGAAAATGGGTTACCATGATGACCTACCTAATCCTGTGGTTGAAATTTCACCCTCAAAACAACAGTTGATGACTTTTCTCAAATCCAATGTATTTTCCACGTAAATTCCATGTCACAATATGTTGACAAATTACGTTGAAACAACGTTGATTTAACCAGTTTGTGCCCAGTGGGCTGCTTCCCAAAAAATGCCTTGATTACCTCCCTTTGCTTTTTCTTCAGGGGCTATATGTATCTCTTCAACCAGTGAATCAAGCACAATGCTATACACCCTTAACATAGAGCTCCAGTCAGTTTTAGAATGGGTAACTAGCAATAGGCTGGTGCTAAATATAAATCAAAACTAAAAGCATCGTTTTTGGGACAAGTCACTCGCTCAACTCTAAACCTCATCTAGATATATTATGTGGTGATTGAGCAAGTTGAGGAGACTAAACTGCTGGTTGTAACCCTAGATAGCAAGCTGTCATGGGCAAAACATATAGACTCAATGGTTGCTAAAATGGGAAGAGGTCTGTCCATGATAAGGCGTTGCTCTGCTTTCTTGACATCTCAATCAACAGGCTCTTACATGCTCTAGTTTTGTCGCACCTGGACTACTGCCCAGTTGTGTGGTCAGGTGCAGCAAAGAAGGACATAGGCAAACTGCAGTTGGTCCAGAACAGAGCAGCACGTATTGCACTTAGATGTACACAGAGGGTGAATGTCAACATGCATGTCAATCTCTCCTGGCTCAAAGTTGAAGAGAGAGTGACTGCATCACTATTGGTCTTTGTGCGAGATGTTGACGTGTTGAAGGTACCGAACTGTCTGTTCAAGCAGTTGGCATACTGTTCGGACACTCATCGGTACCACACAAGACATGCAACCAGAGGTCTCTTCACAGTCCCCAGGTCCAGAACAGAGGCTGGGAAACACACAGTATTAAATATTAAAGTCTACATGGAACTCTCTGCCACCCCAGGTAACTAAAGCTAGCAATAAAACCAGATTAAAATACCAGATAAAAGAAGACCTTACGGTACGACAGGGACTGTGAAGAGACACACAGACATTTATGTATTTTGCATTGTATTATGTATTGTATTATGTAGTGATACGTGGTTGTGTGACGGCTGTGAAATGTGGTTGTCTCACCTGGCTATCTTGAGATTAACGCACTAGCTGAGGGTCACAATGGATGGGAGTGTCTGCTAAATGACTAAATTGTAATGTACTGCTATGTATATTATGTATTTTATTTGTTGTGTTTTAATTCCTGTTTGGACCCCAGGAAGAGGAGCCGCTGCCTCGGCAGCATCTAATTGGGAATCCTAATAAATACTAAATAGCCTACTAAATACAACATC
This sequence comes from Coregonus clupeaformis, assembly GCF_020615455.1. Classification (NCBI taxonomy): domain Eukaryota; kingdom Metazoa; phylum Chordata; class Actinopteri; order Salmoniformes; family Salmonidae; genus Coregonus; species Coregonus clupeaformis. The sequence goes on along the minus strand of NC_059199.1, from coordinate 20,564,412 downwards.
AGTATTTTCCATTGCTAAAACAAAAACACCAAGAAGACAACTGACAAGTCATAACAGTATTGTTTAGGCTATTGTTTTTCTTAAAATTCTAATTCTATATTGCGCCAAATTTGTCATGGAAAATATTCATGTTGTTTCCAACTACCAATCAGCAACTCTGCTGTAAATCCGGGAAGTTCGGCTCTTTTTACTGACTGATCATTTCGACTCATTCAGCCAAAAGAACAGAATGTTTAGACAAATTTTGTTCATTTGAGTCAGTAATGCCCAGAGCATGCAAGACCCCCTACCGGCGAATGGTGAACTGAAAAACTCGAAAGAGTCATGATTCAACATGAGTTAACAAGATGGCGCCGATAGACGGCCGCTCTGTTTCTAGCTCCTAAGCAACTCTGCCATATCTTTTTTTGTGTGTGTGTTATTTCTCACATTATTACATACAGCCGGAAAGAAATTGTAGATATCAGAGCGGCGATAACTCACTAGAAATACAACTTACCTGAATTGGATCCTTTGTTCGTACCACCCAAGGCGATTGAACTTATCCCAAAGGCTGCTCCAAGACGCCGCCGGCGGAGAAGAGGTATTCGGAGTGGACTTTTAGTCCGACTCAGGACGCGTGCACACCATCCACCACTTCCAAGTATATTACTCGCTAATGTTCAGTCCATGGACAATAAAATAGATGAGCTCAGGGTGAGGATCTCCTTCCAGAGAGACATCAGGGACTGTAACGCAAACCACCGCATTTACCACGGCAAGGTGACTGGGAATATGGTGAAATACAAACAGTCCAGTTATGCCCTCCGTAAGGCAATCGGACAGGAAGAAACGTCAGTACAGAGACAAAGTGGAGTTGCAATTCAACGGCTCAGACCGAGACGTATGTGGCAAGGGCTCCAAACAAACAAGGATTACAAAGGGAAAACCAACCATGTCGCGGACACCAACGTCTTGCTCCCGGACAAGCTAAACATTACCGGAGAAGGTTGCCGGGGCAGAGAGGACCGAGAGGAGAGAGATACAAGCAATGATGCATTTCGGGGACACTGATATCAAGGTGATGGCCGTGGATGTGGCCACCAATGAGACGGTCCAAGCCGCAATTGACTTCCTGTCCAATTGAGGAAGTGAGGAGGAAGTGGGCGGGGACATGGTCAAAGAAGGAGGAAGTAGGGAGTAAATAGTTGAGGAATACGTAGAAGTCGAAGATCCAGGATCAGGTTATTTTTAAAATATTGAGTCAAGACATGATAGGACATTTTAAGAGATGACAAGACCTTCAAGCTGCTCAACTGAACCAAAGATACTGATAACGAACCCAAGATTTATCATTGGCATCACTTCCAATGGGAGCAAATTAAACAAAGTGGGCAGAACAAGCAAGGAGGTGGGCAGAGCCAAGCACGAGCTCGCGAGATCCTATTGGCGCGTTTTAGCATGTATTTGCATATTTCCATTAGGGAACGCCTACTTAGGGAAGTGTGTGTGCAATAACAATTCACCGTTGCACTCCTTCTAAACAACTTAGTGCACTCTGGTCGTAGGAGATTTTAGTTTTGGGAAGAGAGAACTGTATTGAGATGGACTGTTTAATCAATGAGAAAATTTGCAGAATGTCGGTCAAGCTTCATCTTCTCCCACTTCCGGTCACTGGACTTCCTCTCATCACCATATTTGGTGGTGAGAAAAAGTTAAATGTAGCCCCTGTGATGTGTCTGGGTTTCCATTTTGTCTGTGACTGAACTATTCCTTTTTTACATCCAAGCAAAGCATCTCATACTGATCTACGATCAGGTCCCTACTGTCATCTTATTCATTTATTGTATTAATTATGCTCTAAAAGGCAAAACTGATCCTAGATCAACACTCCAACAGACTCTTAAGCCCGGTTTATAAATCAAATCAAATTGTATTTGTCAAATGCGCTGAATACAACAGACTGGAATGCTTAACCAACAATGCAGTTTAGAAAAATAAGTGTTAAGTAAAAAAAATTTGATAAGTAAAAAAATAATTTCAAACAATATATATAATTCAAGAGCAGCAGTAAAATAACAGTAGCGAGGCTATATACAGGGGGTACCGGTACAGAGTCAATGTGCGGGGTCACAGGTTAGTCGAGGTAATTGAGGTAATATGTACGTGGGTAGAGGTAAAGTGACTATGCATAGATAATAGTCCCGTGTAGCTCAGTTGGAAGAGTATGGCGCTTGCAACGCCAGGGTTGTGGGTTCGATTCCCACGGGGGGCCAGTATGAAAATGTATGCACTCACTAACTATAAGTCGCTCTGGATAAGAGTGTCTGCTAAATGACTAAAATGTAAATAATAAATAGAGAGTAGCAGCAGCGTATAAAGAGGGGGTGGGGGGGACAATGCAAATAGTCCGGGTAGCCATTTGATTAGCTGTTCAGGAGTCTTATGGCTTGGGGGTAGAAGCTGTTAAGCCTTTTGGACTTGGCGCTCCGGTACCGCTTGCCGTGCAGCAGCAGAGAGAACAGTCTATGACGAGGGTGGCTGGAGTCTTTGGCCATTTTTAGGGCCTTCCTCTGACACCGCCTGGTATAGAGGTCCTGGATGGCAGGAAGCTTGGCCCCAGTGATGTACTGAGCCATACGCACTACCCTCTGTAGTGCCTTGCGGTTGGAGGCCGAGCAGTTGCCATACCAGGCGGTGATGCAACCAGTCAGGATGCTCTCGATGGTGCAGCTGTAGAACCTTTTGAGGATCTGAGGACCCATGCCAAATCTTTTCAGTCTCCTGAGGGGGAATAGGCTTTGTCGTGCCCTCTTCACGACTGTCTTGGTGTGTTTGGACCATGATAGTTTGTTGGTGATGTGGACACCAAGCAACTTGAAGCTCTCAACCTGCTCCACTACACTCCCGTCGATGAGAATGGGGGCGTGCTCGGTCCTCCTTTTCCTGTTGTCCACAATCATCTCCTTTGTCTTGATCACATTGAGAGAGGGTTTGTTATCCTGGCACCACACGGCCAGGTCTCTGACCTCCTCCCTATAGGCTGTCTCATCGTTGTCGGTGATCAGGCCTACCACTTGTGTCGTCGGCAAACTTAATGATAGTGTTGGAGTCGTGCTTGGCCATGCAGTAATGAGTGAACAGGGAGTACAGGAGGGGTCTGAGCACGCACCCCTGAGGGGCCCCCGTGTTGAGGATCAGCGTGGCAGATGTTGTTACCTACCCTTACCACCTGGAGCGGCCCGTCAGGAAGTCCAGGATCCAGTTGCAAAGGGAGGTATTTAGTTCCAGGGTCCTTAGCTTAGTGATGAGCTTTGAGGGTACTATGGTGTTTGATATTACGTCTTTTATACGGATTAGTTAATGTTTGTGATATTGTGAGCTGTATAAGGATTTGAAGGATGAGGACATTCCATGTATTTCTTTCTGTCAAGGTGGGTGCCAGAATGTATGCGTGCCAAGATAGCTTTGGGGCCACTGGTGCTAATCTTAAAAGGAGTATGTGATGGAATATACTGACTAGGGTGCAACACAATACCATATAGGGTGATGCTATTGTAAGTGATGAGTGACACTCAAAAATGGTTGGCAACTGTTGGATGGAATTAGCTTGCAAAGCAGTATATAATATGCCTTTCATTTAGATGACAATAGGCCAAGCCCGTACCGCTTGTCATGTGAATCCGGTACTGTAATAATTATATAATTATAAAAGATGCATCGCAGCCATTAATCAACCCACTAGGATTTATAAATTGGTGGCGCACAGCTTTAATGCATGGATTGATGAGTGGTAAAGACGTCAGATACATTTTAAATACCTAATGCCAAATGTTAACATGGAAACATTGATAACTTAATGTGAGACTTTATCATATGATAACGATGGGCCTGGAGATGGGAGGAATCCAGAAGACAGGTTTCCTTGGTTGAGTAGGGATCATATAGAAGCACATATCAAATAACTTAAAGTATTCTTAAAAGAACATGCTAGTCAGGAATGAGATGTTACCCAATTGTTACATTGTAAACGTAAACCAACTGAAACAATGTCTGAATATGCAACACGTTTTCAAAAAACATGGAGAGAGGATTCTAAATTAAATCAATGATTTGGAGGACACTTTTTTCATAAGCATGTTTTTGAATGTCATGGACCTACATATACTCTGAAACTGTCTACACCTGAAATATATTCAATAAAACCATTACAACTTTAAAAGGATTAGGGAATTAGAGGCAGTAGGATTATTCAATGAGCAGAAACCTACAATTCAGGCACTGCAATTTGCCCAATACAGCAGGATAAACTGGAACCATTTCAGCAGCATACAAACGGGCAATTCGTACCTTAATAATCGAGGGAGGCAGGTCCAATTGTCATTCCAGAGGAGGAAGAAGGAGGTTTAACAGAGACATGGATACTTGCAGTTATTTTAAACAATGGGGACATTGGATTCGAGATTGTAACGTGAGAGTACAGGATAAGGAGAGACAGCGATATGGAGATAGAGAGAGGGGGAATTGGAATCCTGCCAATCCGCATCCTAATTTCCAGAATAAACCTAGAGAGGAGATGCCGGGTAATTGATTATGGGGACAATGACATACAACACCGATAGGCAGGGAGAAGGTTAAATACATGACCAATGCACCACAATTGCATATTTCGGATAGCCCATTAGAAATAACACATAAACTTAACTGTGGATCTGGTAAAATAATTCAATTTCTAATAGATACAGGGGCAACTATGTCATGTTTAAGGCAACAAGATTTAAGGTGTCCTTTAAGTAATCAGAAGGTCCAGTCTATCGGAATTAGAGGAACTCCGCAAATTGATCCTATATCTCTCCCATTACAAATTGATTTGGACGATATTCATATTCAACATTCATTTATAGTAAGCGCTACAACTCCTATGGCGTTAATGGGAAGAGACCTTTTAAGTAATCTTAATGCGACCATTTTTTGTTCACCAGATGGCATCGAGGTACACATTTCGCCGAATTGTGCATATCAATTGTTTTCTAATGGCAATCAACGTACATTCAGGGCGAAAACAACATTGTTTAAGGCAGAGTTAGTGACAAAATGATTTACTATGGAAGGAATAAAAAGATTAGTGTTAATTGATGTTCCACCTTATGAGGCAAAGATTAATCCAAATAAGTATCCAGTCTTTATTAAACAATATCCTTTATATGTGTACCTTTATCTAAGGAAAAAGAAGAAGGCATTAGTCCGTTTATTGAAAGTCTACTACAACAGGGAGTGGTTTACAAAGGCATTTCACCGAATAATACACCTATAAACCTTTTAAAACCAGGCAGTAAGAAATATCGATTTACACAGGATGAAAGGAAAATTAACGAGGCAATAATAACGATATCACTGATTGTGCCAGTTGTTAATTCGATATTAATGACATTGCCTACTAATTCTAAATGGTATACTGTTGTTGATTGATGCTCGGCATATTTCTCCATCCCTGTACATGCAAACACACAGCCGTTGTTTGCTTTTACGTTTCGAAGGGAACAATATATTTGGCGTCGTCTACCAATGGGATTTATTGATTCAGCAGCTGTCTATAGTTCAGCTGTAAATAGGCACTTGGCTCAATTGTCTCTCCCATGCAATTCAACGCTTTTACAATACATTGATGACATACTGATGACTTCTATATGCGAGGACGAGTGTGTACAGGATTCAGTAGCACTACTCACGCATCTGGCTAATCGGGGTCACAGAGCGTCCCTCGCCAAGCTACAGTTTTGTAAGGAGGCTGTTAATTATCTGGGATACGTACTGCGCAATGGATGTAGATTTTTGTCACCAGAGAGGGTGAAATCGATCAAAGACATTGAAAGGCCAAGAAATAAGACTGGAACGTTGTCTTTTTTGGGACTTGTGAATTATTGCAGACCTTGGTTGGCTGAATATGCAGTGTATGATTCGATACTGTGCAGAACAAAGAAGAAGGATGCTCCTGAGGATATTATGTGGACTGATGAAATTAAACACTCTTTTCGTCACATCAAGTATATAATATGCAATTCTCCAGCACTGGGTTTACCGGATTACAATCTGACCTAGCATCTACAGTGAGGGAAAAAAGTATTTGATCCCCTGCTGATTTTGTATGTTTGCCCACTGACAAAGAAATGATCAGTCTATAATTTTAATGGTGGGTTTATTTGAACAGTGAGACAGAATAACAACAAGAAAATCCAGAAAAACACATGTCAAAAATGTTATAAATTGATTTGCATTTTAATGAGGGAAATAAGTATTTGACCCCTCTGCAAAACATGACTTAGTACTTGGTGGCAAAACCCATGTTGGCAATCAGAGGTCAGACGTTTCTTGTAGTTGGCCACCAGGTTTGCACACATCTCAGGAGGGATTTTGTCCCACTCCTCTTTGCAGATCTTCTCCAAGTCATTAAGGTTTCGAGGCTGACGTTTGGCAACTCGAACCTTCAGCTTCCTCCACAGATTTTCTATGGGATTAAGGTCTGGAGACTGGCTAGGCCACTCCAGGACTTTAATGTGCTTCTTCTTGACCCACTCCTTTGTTGCCTTGGCCGTGTGTTTTGGGTCATTGTCATGCTGGAATACCCATTTTTAATGCCCTGGCTGAGGGAAGGAGGTTCTCACCCAAGATTTGATGTACATGGACCCGTCCATCGTCCTTTTGATGCGGTGAAGTTGTCCTGTCCCCTTAGCAGAAAAACACCCCCAAAGCATAATGTTTCCACCTCCATGTTTGACGGTGAGGATGGTGTTCTTGGGGGCATAGGCAGCATTCCTCCTCCTCCAAACACGGCGAGTTGAGTTGATGCCAAAGAGCTCCATTTTGGTCTCATCTGACCACAACACTTTCACCCAGTTCTCCTCTGAATCATTCAGATGTTCATTGGCAAACTTCAGATGGGCATGTATATGTGCTTTCTTGAGCAAGGGGATCTTGCGGGCACTGCAGGATTTCAGTCCTTCACGGCGTAGTGTTACCAATTGTTTTCCTGGTGACTATGGTCCCATCTGCCTTGAGATCATTGATAAGATCCTCCCGTGTAGTTCTGGGCTGATTCCTCACCGTTGTCATGATCATTGCAACTCCACGAGGTGAGATCTTGCATGGAGCCCCAGGCCGAGGGAGATTGACAGTTATTTTGTGTTTCTTCCATTTGCGAATAATCACACCAACTGTTGTCACCTTCTCACCAAGCTGCTTGGCGATGGTCTTGTAGCGCATTCCAGCCTTGTGTAGGTCTACAATCTTGTCCCTGACATCCTTGGAGAGCTCTTTGGGCTTGGCCATGGTGGAGAGTTTGGAATCTGATATATTGATTGCTTCTGTGGACAGGTGTCTTTTATACAGGTAACAAGCTGAGATTAGGAGCACTCCCTTTAAGAGTGTGCTCCTAATCTCAGCTCGTTACGTGTATAAAAGACACCTGGGAGCCAGAAATCTTTCTGATTGAGAGGGGGTCAAATACTTATTTCCCTCATTAAAATGCAAATCAATTCATAACATTTTTGACATGCATTTTTCTGGATTTTTGTTGTTATTCTGTCTCTCACTGTTCAAATAAACCTACCATTAAAATTATAGACTGATCATTTCTTTGTCAGTGGGCAAACGTACAAAATCAGCAGGGGATCAAATACTTTTTTCCCTCACTGTATATCATCTTATTCAAGTGTACAGTCCATTGATCATGTTGATTGAAGAATGGGGAATGTGAAGTTGGAACTGTATAACGTTGGATTTAAGGTTTACAGGATTGAAAATGTGGAAACAAGACTACCTCAGTCGATCAGATAGCGCCCCAAGTGACCAGAGAAAAGCTTGGGGTTCCTCTGAATGAACATGGAGAATGAAGACTGAAGTTATTTTTATTGGGATATATTCATCTGACTATATTGTAGTCTACATGTAACTTAGAAATTGTCATGAATTCAAGTATTTTCTTGGATGATGTCATGATGTTAAGCATTTATTTCTATGTATGTTTTTCTTGGTAGCATGTCTAAGAGGATGGGTACATATGAAAATGATGTATACAAAGGTGTCATTAAAAAAATATGGATGGTCAATGTGGGATTTTTCCTTATACAGCTGTGGAAAAAATTAAGAGACCACTGCAAATATTTCTTAAATCAGCATCTCTACATGTATGACAGCCATTGCATTGCATTGTCTGTTGAATTCCAACACAGGCACACCTCATTCTACTGAATTAGGTACTGATTAGGTGATCACATGAACCAAATCTTATTTAACAAGGAAAAGTATAAAAACCACTGCTGTGGTTGTCACTATCCTCTTGCAATAGGACCAGCTGGATGGCAAAAACAGTGCTAATAGTACCTCAAAAGTAATATTAATCCAAAAATAACTATTGACCATGCCAAAAGAGTTGAAAATGAAAGTTTTGAGTGAGGAAAAGAAGGGTTCAATTCTGGCTTTACTGGCAGAGGGATACAGTGAGCGTCAGGTTGCTTCCATCCTTAAAATTTCAAAGACAGCGGTTCATAAGAACAAGGTCAAGCAGCAGACATTGGGGACAACAAAGCTACAGACCGGCAGAGGGCAAAAACGACTCTCTACTGACCGGGATGACCGCCAACTCATTCGAATGTCACTTAACAACCATAGGATGACATCAAGTGACCTACAAAAAGAATGGCAAACGGCAGCTGGGGTGAAGTGCACGGCGTGTACGGTTCGAAACAGGCTCCTAGGGGCAGGGCTGAAGTTGTGCAAAGCTAGAAAATGCCCTTCATCAATGAGAAGCAAAGAAGAGCCAGGCTGAGGTTTGCAAAAGACCATAAGGATTGGACCGTAGAGGACTGGAGTAAGGTCATCTTCTCTGATTAGTCCAATTTTCAGCTTTGCCCAACACCTGGTCGTCTAATGGTTAGACGGAGACCTGGAGAGGCCTACAAGCCACAGTGTCTCGCACCCACTGTGAAATTTGGTGGAGGATCGGTGATGATCTGGGGGTGCTTCAGCAAGGCTGGAATCAGGCAGATTTATCTTTGTGAGGGATGCATGAATCAAGCCACGTACAAGGTTGTCCTGGAAGAAAACTTGCTTCCTTTTGCTCTGACATTGTTCCCCAACACTGAGGATTGGTTTTTCCAACAGGACAATGCACCATGCCACACAGCCAGGTCAATCAAGGTGTGATTGGAGGACCACCAGATCAAGACCTTGTCATGGCCAGCCCAATCTCCAGACCTGAACCCCATTGAAAACTTCTGGAATGTGATCAAGAGGAAGATGGATGGTCACAAGCCATCAAACAAAGCCGAGCTGCTTGAATTTTTGCGCCAGAATGTGAAAGACTGGTGGAGCATGCCAAGATGCATGAAAGCTGTGATTGAAAATCAGGGTTATTCCACCAAATATTGATTTCTGAACTCTTCCTAAGTTAAAACATTAGTATTTTGTTGTTTAAAAATGAACATGAACTTATTTTCTTTGCATTATTCGAGATCTGACAACACTTCATCTTTTTTGTTATTTTGACCAGTTGTCATTTTCTGCAAATAAATGCTCTAAATGACAATATTTTTATTTGGAATTTGGGAGAAATGTTGTCAGTAGTTTATAGAATATAACAAACATGTTATTTTTACCCAAACACATACCTATAAATAGTAAAACCAGAGAAACTAAATTTTTTCCACAGCTCTATGTCAGTAAGGTTTTGACTACATAGATATTTAGCGTGAATATATTAGTTAGTCATGTAATTATATTTTACTCAGGCCAAATCAATAGAGGTTTGAGATGTTTGATCGTGCATGATCCGGATGACTGAGAATGTTTACCTTTGTTGTTTAAATATATTGCGAATCTGGTTGGATTCAAAGATAGAGAATGTAGAGGGATGAATTCTCAGTTATATGGAATAGTTAGACTCCAAGCATATATACCACTATTGGAGAATATACTATTGTGGAAGTGGAGTGTGGTGTGAATTTATTTATTTAAAGTAATGTTATATTGGTGGAATTCTAATTGCAACAACAAAAATAAAGAAATGGGGGATTGATATTACTTATACAGGATTAGTTCATGTTTGTGATATTGTGAGCTGTATAAGGATTTGAAGGATGAGGACATTCCATGTATTTATTTCTGTCAAGGTGGGTGCCAGAAGGTATGCCTGCCAAGATAGCTTGGGGGCCACTGGTGCTAACCTTAGAAGGAGTACATGATGGAATATACTGACTAGGGTGAACACAATACAATATAGGGTGATCCTATTGTAAGTGATGAGTGACACTAAATAATGGTTGTTAACTGTTGGATGGAATTAGCTTGCAAAGCAGTATATAAACAGATATATGTTGAATGCCTTTCATTCAGATGACAATAGGCTACGCCTGTACCGCTTGTCATGTGAACCCGGTACTGTAATATTAAATACTGTGTACCAAATCTCCATCTAAGTGTTTAACGATACTCTTGCATCCTGAATTACTCGATACCAGAAAACTCATCATAAGTGTTGAACGCTGAGCTGTAGTCAATGAATAGCATTCTCACGTAGGTGTTCCTTTTGTCCAGGTGGGAAAAGGCAGTGTGGAGTGCTATAGAAATTGCACCATCTGTGGATCTGTTGGGGCGGTATGCAAATTGGAGTGGGTCTAGGGTTTCTGGGATAATGGTGTTGATGTGAGCCATGACCAGCCTTTCAAAGCACTTCATGGCTACAGACGTGAGTTCTACGGGTCAGTTGTCATTTAGGCAGGTTACCTTAGTGTTCTTGGGCACAGGGACTATGGTGGTCTGCTTGAAACATGTTGGTATTACAGACTCAGTCAGGGACAGGTTGAAAATGTCAGTGAAGACACTTGCCAGTTGGTCAGCGCATGCTCTGAGTACACGTCCTGGTAATCCGTCTGGCCCTGCGGCCTTGTGAATGTTGACCTGTTTAAAAGGTCTTACTCACATCGGCTACGGAGAGTGTGATCACACAGTCGTCCGGAACAGCTGATGCTCTCATGCATACTTCAGTGTTGCTTGCTTCAAAGCGAGCATAGAAGTAATTTAACTCGTCTGGTAGGCTCGTGTCACTGGGCAGCTCGTGGCTGTGCTTCCCTTTGTAGTCCGTAATAGTTTGCTAGCCCTGCCACATCCGATGAGCAACGGTGTAGTACGGTCACTGTGGGGACGACGTCATCGATGAACCACTGATGTGGTGTACTCCTCAATACCATCGGAAGAATCCTGGAACATATTCCAGTCTGTGCTTGCAAAACAGTCCTGTAGCTTAGTATCTGCGTCATCTGACCACTTCTGTATTGAGCGAGTCACTGGTACTTCCTGCTTTAGTTTTTGCTTGTAAGCAGGAACCAGGAGGATATAATTATGGTCAGATTTGCCAAATGGAGGGCGAGGGAGAGCTTTGTATGCGTCTCTGTGTGTGGAGTAAAGGTGGTCTAGTTTTTTCCCCTCTGGTTGCACATTTAATATGCTGTTAGAAATGAGGTAAAATGGATTTAAGTTTCCCTGCATTAAAGTCCCCGGCCACTAGGAGCGCCGACTCTGGATGAGCATTTTCTTGTTTGCTTATGGCCTTATACAGCTCGTTGAGTGCGGTCTTAGTGCCAGCATCGGTTTATGGTGGTAAATAGACAGCTACGAAAAATATCGATGAAAACTCTCTTGTAAATAGTGTGGTCTACAGCTTAATCATGAGATACACTACCTCAGGCAAGCAAAACCTTAAGACTTCCTTAATATAAAATTTCGTGCACCAGCTGTTTACAAATATACACAGACTGCTACCCTTTGTCTAACCGGAGGCAGCTGTTCTATCTTGCCGATGCACCGAAACCCCACCAGATGTATGTTATTAATGTCGTCGTTCAGCCACGACTCAGTGAAACATAAGATATTACAGTTAAATGTCCCGTTGGTAGGATATTCTCGATCGGAGCTCATCCATTTTATTATCCAATGATTGCACGTTGGCTAATCGGACTGATGGTAGAGGCAGATTACCCACTCTCCGTCGGATCCTTACAAGGCACCCCAACCTACAGTGGGGAAAAAGGTATTTAGTCAGCCACCAATTGTGCAAGTTCTCCCACTTAAAAAGATGAGAGAGGCCTGTAATTTTCATCATAGGTACACGTCAACTATGATAGACAAATTGAGGAAAAAAAATCCAGAAAATCACATTGTAGGATTTTTAATGAATTTATTTGCAAATTATGGTGGAAAATAAGTATTTGGTCACCTACAAACAAGCAAGATTTCTGGCTCTCACAGACCTGTAACTTCTTCTTTAAGAGGCTCCTCTGTCCTCCACTCGTTACCTGTATTAATGGCACCTGTTTGAACTTGTTATCAGTATAAAAGACACCTGTCCACAACCTCAAACAGTCACACTCCAAACTCCACTATGGCCAAGACCAAAGAGCTGACAAAGGACACCAGAAACAAAATTGTAGACCTGCACCAGGCTGGGAAGACTGAATCTGCAATAGGTAAGCAGCTTGGTTTGAAGAAATCAACTGTGGGAGCAATTATTAGGAAATGGAAGACATACAAGACCACTGATAATCTCCCTCGATCTGGGGCTCCACGCAAGATCTCACCCCGTGGGGTCAAAATGATCACAAGAACGGTGAGCAAAAATAACAGAACCACACGAGGGGACCTGGTGAATGACCTGCAGAGAGCTGGGACCAAGGTAACAAAGCCTACCATCAGTAACACACTACGCCGCCAGGGACTCAAATCCTGCAGTGCCAGACGTGTCCCCCTGCTTAAGCCAGTACATGTCCAGGCCCGTTTGAAGTTTGCTAGAGTGCATTTGGATGATCCAGAAGCTGTAGCTCAGCTCTGTAGCTCAGCTGGTAGAGCACGGCGCTTGTAACGCCAGGGTAGTGGGTTCGATCCCCGGGACCACCCATACACATAAAAAAAAAATATGCACGCATGACTGTAAGTCGCTTTGGATAAAAGCATCTGCTAAATGGCATATTATTATTATGATATTATTATATTATAAGAGGATTGGGAGAATGTCATATGGTCAGATGAAACCAAAATAGAACTTTTTGGTAAAAACTCAACTCGTCGTGTTTGGAGGACAAAGAATGCTGAGTTGCATCCAAAGAACACCATACCTACTGTGAAGCATGGGGGTGGAAACATCATGCTTTGGGGCTGTTTTTCTGCAAAGGGACCAGGACGACTGATCCGTGTAAAGGAAAGAATGAATGGGGCCATGTATCGTGAGATTTTGAGTGAAAACCTCCTTCCATCAGCAAGGGCATTGAAGATGAAACGTGGCTGGGTGACAATGATCCCAAACACACCACCCGGGCAACGAAGGAGTGGCTTCGTAAGAAGCATTTCAAGGTCCTGGAGTGGCCTAGCCAGTCTCCAGATCTCAACCCCATAGAAAATCTTTGGAGGGAGTTGAAAGTCCATGTTGCCCAGCGACAGCCCCAAAACATCACTGCTCTAGAGGAGATCTGCATGGAGGAATGGGCCAAAATACCAGCAACAGTGTGTGAAAACCTTGTGAAGACTTACAGAAAACGTTTGACCTGTGTCATTGCCAACAAAGGGTATATAACAAAGTATTGAGAAACTTTTGTTATTGACCAAATACTTATTTTCCACCATAATTTGCAAATAAATTCATAAAAAAATCCTACAATGTGATTTTCTGGAATTTTTCTCTCTCATTTTGTCTGTCATAGTTGACGTGTACCTATGATGAAAATTACAGGCCTCTCATCTTTTTAAGTGGGAGAACTTGCACAATTGGTGGCTGACTAAATACTTTTTTTTCCCCACTGTACGTCCCCGATATCTCTGTCTCTTCTTCATGCGAATGACGGGTATTTGGGCCTTGTCGGGTGTCTGAAGTAAATCCTTTGCATCCGACTTAAAGAAAAAATCTTCATCCAGTACGAGGTGAGTAATCACTGTCCTGATATCCAGAAGCTATTTTTGGTCATAAGAGACGGTGGCAGAAACATTATGTACAAAATAAGTTACAAATAACGCGAAAAAACCACAACAGCACAATTGGTTAGGAGCCCGTAAAACGGAAGCCATCTCCTCCGGCGCCATTATACCTGGTGCTAACATGTCCTGATCTTGTCCACATTCTGATTGTGCACACATTTTTACAGGTGTAGACGACTAAAAGACACATTTTGATCAGATCTTCTAAGTGTAAACAAGCTCCCATGTAGCTCAGTTGGTAGAGCATGGTGCTTGCAACGCCAGGGTTGTGGGTTCGATTCCCACGGGGGGCCAGTATGAAAAATGTATGCACTCACTAACTGTAAGTCGCTCTGGATAAGAGCGTCTGCTAAATGACTAAAATGTAAAATGTAAACAGACAAGATCAGGAAGGAGGACACATTAGAACCAGGGACAAACAGGGCTTTTGTGAAAATGGGGCCTGGGCTGATGGGTTTGACTCGTGCTTTGTTTGACATTGCAAGCGACTGCCGACTGACTGATCTACAAATCACTTTGCATCATAAATAACATGATTATTTGTAGATCAGTCAATTATTCACAATTTACCCACAATGCATCACAAATCAAATCCTCACTCTCGAACATGGTCAATGACTAGCCTGAATCTAATTCCAGTGCCTCTGTCTTAAAGTCAACGGATGTCCTATGTTGTGGTATAGTGCCACCTACTGCCCACAGTATTGAATGACCAGCTGAACAATCTCTTTCCTTTCTCTTTATGGGGAAATAAACCAAACGATTTTTTTTTTTTTTTTTTTGTCATTTAGCAGACGCTCTTATCCAGAGCGACTTACAGTTAGCACATACATTATTTTATCGAACCCACAACCCTGGCGTTGCAAACGCCATGCTCTACCAACTGAGCTACATCCCCTGCCGGCCATTCCCTCCCCTACCCTGGACGACGCTGGGCCAATTGTGCGCCGCCCCATGGGTCTCCCGGTTGCGGCCGGCTACGACAGAGCCTGGATTCGAACCAGGATCTCTAGTGGCACAGCTAGCACTGCGATGCAGTGCCTTAGACCACTGTGCCACTCGGTGGTTATTGTGCCAAGGGCTGACAGAAATATGCTATGAATATATCGGAACCGTTGAATGTATACTAGTCATATGCGCCTTTATATACAATTTCTAGAGAGTAATGTAGGGTTTTGTAGTTTAAGAAAAACACACAATTAAGTATTATCAATGTTATTGTGGTATCTATACGTATACCTTTATGTATAAAGAAAAACACTATCAAAGAGAACCATACTATGGCTTTTTGTTCAGTCAAATGTATTTATAAAGCCCTTTTTATATCCGCAGATGTCAAAGTGCTTATACAGAATCCAGCACAAAACCCCAAAGAGCAAGTAATGCAGATGTAGAAGCATTGTGTCTAGGAAAAACTCTAAAAAAGCAGAAACCTAGGAAGAAACCTAGAGAGGAACCAGGCTCTGAGGGGTGGCCAGTCCTCTTCTGGCTGTGCCCGGTGGAGATGAGTACATGGCCATTAAGGCCAGATCGTTCAAACGTTCCTAATGACCAGCAGGGTCAAATAATCAGTGGTTATAGAGGGTGCAACAGGTCAGCACCTCAGGAGTAAATGTCAGTTGGCTTTTCAAAGCCTAGCAATCAGAAGTGGAGAGAGCAAAAGAGAGAACAGCACGTCTGGTTAACAGGTCAGGGTTCCTTGGCCGCAAGCAGTACAGCAGAAACTGGATCAGCAGCACGATCAGGTGGACATTTCAAATCCCACTGTTAAAAACAATTTATCAACGCAAGAAGCTCAAGCGTCTCAAATTAAAATCCTTCCCATGACAACCCAACTGCCACTGTAGATAAACTAGTGACGTGTTCAAAATCAATCAATACAGATGTATGGAGTTAATATTCACACACACACACACACACACAGGAGACTGTAGTTGAGTTGTGGAAGTACTGACTTTAATGGTCTAATAATATAGTTCCACTGGCGAAGCAACAAAAACAACTCAACATGACTGACAGAAGCATTTCAAAAGACAGCACTCTCGACTCTGACCTAGACAATGGCTGGAGAGAGGGTGGGGGGAGAGTTGGAGGGATGGGGGTCCTAAACGTATACAAAAATGGGTATTTTGGGCCAGGAGGCGCTCATGTTTCCAGCCATCTCAGTGCAAAGCAATGCGAAACTCAGTGGGTCTCAGTTGTGGTTGGTAGTTTGACTCACAAAGTGGTAGAGTTGTGGTTAGTAGTTTGAAGACAAAAAGCAGGTAAGACTTTGATATTAGCCTGATGTTACATTCATATATGTGACAGGTGAACTGCTTCTGGCCAACTCGTACACTGAGGTGACTGGACAACATGGATGCCATTAGTAACAAAAAGAAGAGAGAGAGAGAGAGGAGAGAGGGGAAATTGGACCAAATTCTACCACCATCCTAGCCAGAGGCCAGAGTATCACAACTGAAGTGGCTGTTGTACCTCCTATGTGAAGAGTTGAAAGGGACTGGAGTGGACTTAACCAGAGCCGTAGACATACAGATATCAGCAAACCTCATTAGAAAGATGCCAAGTTATCATAGAGACGCCATCACATTCTAAATCAATGAACAGAATCCAATCTAGAATGCTGGTGCCATCGAAAAATTTGGCACCAAAATGGGAGGATACTTCATATTTCACCTAGTTTGACTGACTATCTATGGCTTTGGAGGTGAGGGGGTCAGGTCAGAGGTTAGCCCCCCCCCTAGTGAGCGTGGGGTCTCCCGCGGCCCCGGCCTCTCCCACCCCCTGGTGGCCCATCTACGCTACTGCGGGGGTTCTTGATAGTCTCATCCACGGAGAGGATAAGGCAGGCGGCCTCGCTGGCGGCGGTAAGGGCGTTAATACGCACGATGGAGGGTTCCCACACACACGCCAGGTAGTTATCAGCTATATCCTCGTTGTTCACGTCCACACCGTACCACATACCACCCTGGGGAGAGAGGGGGCGGAGAGAGAGAGGGAGAGATAGGTTAATATATGGGTCTTTCTATAAACTAGGGTACTAGTAAGGATTTCCTACACTGGACAACTTGTTACAGCTGTTGATAAGTCATTGGGTGGAATTCGCAAGTTGATTTACAACCCATGTTAATTTCTCACGATTGTCAGCTTGACGGATTTGTCCAAAATCATGTGACATAAAACATTACCTTTCTGTCCTTGCATTTATGGCAGCACAGATATACTTGGAAAAAGTGATATTTGGAACAAGAGCTGCACCTCTTGCATTTTGAGTTATTTGACAAAGGTAAGTGTAATAGAAACTGAAGAATATGCTCTTTCAGATACTATATACAGTGTATTCGTAAAGTATTCAGACCCCTTGACCTTTTACACATTTTGTTACGTTACAGCATTATTATAAAATAGATTAAAACAATGCTCAATCTACACATCAATCCCCATGATGACAAAGTGAAAAAACAGGTTTAGAAATGTTAGCAAATGTATTAAAAATAAAAACAGATACATCTTATTTACATAAGTATTCAGACCCTTTGCTATGAGACTCGAAATTGAGCTCAGGTGCATCCTGTTTCCATTGATCATCCTTGAGATGTTTCTACAACTTGATTGGAGTCCACCTGTGGTAAATTCAATTGATTGGACATGATTTGGAAAGGCACACGCCTGTCTATATTAGATCCTACAATTGACAAAGCATGTCAGAGCAAAAACAAAGACATGAGGTGGAAGGAATTGTCCGTAGATCTGAGGAAGGGTACCAAAACATTTCTGCAGCATTGAAGGTCCCCAAGAACACAGTGGCCTCCATCATTCTTAAATGGAAGAAGTTTGGAACCACCAAGACTCTTCCTAGAGCTGGCCGCCCAGCCAAACTGAGCAATCGGGGAGAAGGGCCTTGGTCACGGAGGTAACCACGAACCCGATGGTCACTGACAGAGCTCCTCTGTGGAGATGGGGGAACCTTCCAGAAGGACAACCATCTCTGCAGCACTCCACCAATCTGGCCTTTATGGTAGAATGGCCACACAGAAACCACTCCTCAGTAAAAGGCAAATGACAGCCCGCTTGGAGTTTGCCAAACGGCACCTAAAGGACTCAGACCATGAGAAACAAGATGCTGTAAATACTTTTCTGTTTGTGATTTCAAAATTCAGACAAATGAGCAGCGTAAAATACAAACATTTAGGAAAAACCAGGAAAGGAGCACTACATAGCTTTTTCTTGGGGGGGTTCTAGTGTTAAATGACGTATAGTCCTAGGCCTATTTGTATTTATTATGGATCCCCATTAGCTGCTGCCAAGGCAGTAGCTACTCTTCCTGGGGTCTGACAAAATTACAATACATTCATAACAGATTTCACAACACACTAAGTGTGTGCCCTCAGGCCCCTACTCCACTACCACATATCTACAACACAGAATCCATGTGTACGTGTATAGTGCGTACAGTTGAAGTCGGAAGTTTACATACACCTTAGCCAAATACATTTAAACTCAGTTTTTCACAATTCCTGACATTTAATCCTAGTAAATATTCCGTTTTAGGTCAGTTAGGATCACCACTTTATTTTAAGAATGTGAAATGTCAGAATAATAGTAGAGCGAATGATTTATTTAAGCTTTTATTTCTTTCTTCACATTCCTCATATTTGGTAGCATTGCCTTTAAAATGTTTAACTACGGTTGAACGTTTCGGGTAGCCTTCCGCAAGCTTCCTACAATAAGTTGGGTTAATTTTGGCCCATTCCACCTGACAGAGCTGGTGTAACTGAGTCAGGTTTGAAGGCCTCCTTGCTCGCATACACTTTTTCAGTTCTGCCCACACATTTTCTATAGGATTGCGGTCAGGGCTTTGTGATGGCCACTCCAATACCTTGACTTTGTTGTCCTTGAGCCATTTTGCCACAACTTTGGAAGTATGCTTGGGGTCATTGTCCATTTGGAAGACCCATTTGCGACCAAGCTTTAACTTCCTGACTGATGTCTTGAGATGTTGCTTCAATATATCCACATAAATGTTCCTTCCTCATGATGCCATCTATTTTGTGAAGTGCCCCAGTCCCTCCTGCAGCAAAGCACCCCCACAGCATGTTGCTGCTACCCCCGTTCTTCACGGTTGGGATGGTGTTCGTCGGCTTGCAAGCTACCACCTTTTTCCTCCAAACATAACGATGGTCATTATGGCCAAACAGTTCCATTTTTGTTTCATCAGACCAGAGGACATTTCTCCAAAAAGTACGATCCTTGTCCCCATGTGCAGTTGCAAACCGTAGTCTGGCTTTTTTATGGCGGTTTTGGAGCAGTGGCTTCTTCCTTGCTGAGTGGTCTTTCAGGTTATGTCGATATAGGACTCGTTTTACTGTGGATATAGATACTTTTGTACCTGTTTCCTTCAGCATCTTCACAAGGTCCTTTACTGTTGTTCTGGGATTGATTTGCACTTTTCGCACCAAAGTACGTTCATCTCTAGGAGACAGAACGCATCTCCTTCCTGAGCGGTATGACGGCTGCGTGGTCCCATGGTGTTTATACTTGCGTACTATTGTTTGTACAGATGAACGTGGTACCTTCAGGCGTTTGGAATTTGCTCCCAAGGATGAACCAGACTTGTGGAGGTCTACAATTTTTTTTCTGAGGTCTTGGCTGATTTCTTCTGATTTTCCCATGATGTCAAGCAAAGAGGCACTGAGTTTGAAGGTAGGCCTTGAAATACATCCACAGGTACACCTCCAATTGACTCAAATGACGTCAATTAGCCTATCAGAAGTTCTAAAGCCATGACATCATTTTCTGGAATTTTCCAAGCTGTTTAAAGGCACAGTCAACTTAGTGTATGTAAACTTCTGACCCACTGGAATTGTGATACAGTGAATTCTAAGTGAAATAAACTGTCTGTAAACAATTGTTGGAAAAATTACTTGTGTCATGCAAGTAATTTGGGTATGCATGGGTGTCTGAGCTGTGTGCTTGTCGTTTAAACAGACAGCTCGGTGCTTTCAACATGCCAATACATCTCACAAATACAAGTAGTGATGAAGTCAATCTCTCCTTTACTTTGAGCCAGGAGAGATTGACATGCATTTTATTAATGTTTGCTCTCTGCGTACATCCAAGGGCCAGCCGTGCTGCCTATGTTGTTGTATAGGTGGAGTTATGGGCTAATTTGCATTTATTACTCTAAGTACACATGTGCAACTGCATAAAAATATTTGATTTGTTTCAAACCATTTGGAAATGTTGATCCCAATGTCACACATTAGCGCCATTATTTATAGAAAGACCCATTTGTGTGTGTGTGCATGCCTACCTGTGCGTGCTTGGCGCGCAGCTTGTTCAGTATGTTGGTGGCGTCGAACCCTGCGTTGTCACACAGCTGTCTGGGGATGATCTCCAATGCTTTAGCATATGCTCCAATCAGCAGCTGCTGCTTCCCGGGAATTGTTCTGGAATAATCACGCAGATACTTGGAGAGCTCCATCTCTATCGCACCCCCACCTGCCACGATGGAGTCATTCTGGAGAGGGATTGAGGGATGAGAGAGAGGTTGGTGTATGGCCCTCAAATAATCCAGCCAAAATGAAATTAAGCAATTAAGCAATGTCTCTTCTAGTCTCAAATCGATATCACATTTTGTTCAGTGTAAAATGACAAACGCAACGAGCAACAATTTCAAAGACTTTACTGAGTTACAGTTTATATAAGGAAATCAGTTAATTTAAATAAATTCATTAGGCCCGAATCTATGGATTTCACGACTGGGAATACAGATATGCATCTCTTGGTCACAGATACCTTAAAGAAAAAGGTAGGTGTGTGGATCAGAAAAACAGTAGGCCTTTGCCTCATGCAGCGCAACATCTCCTTCGCATAGAGTTGATCAGGCTGTTGATTGTGGCCTGTGGAATGTTGTACCAATCCTCTTCAATGGCTGTGCGAAGTTGCTGGATATTGGTGGGAACTGGAACACGCTGTCGTACACGTCGATCCAGAGAATCCCAAATATGCTCAATGGGTGACATGTCTGGTGAGCTTCCAGGAATTTGTACAGATCCTTGCGACATTGGGCCGTGCACTATCATGCTGAAACGTTATGGTGGCGAATGAACGGCACGAGAATGGGCCTCAGGATCTCGTCATGTATCGCTGTGCATTCAAATTACCATTGATAAAATGCAATTGTGTTCATAGCTTATGCCTGCCCATACCATAACCCCACCATGGGGCACTCTGTTCACAGCGTTGACATCAGTAAACCGCTCGCCCACACACGCTGTCTGCCATCTGCCCGGTACAGTTGAAACCGGGATTCATCCATGAAGAGCACACTTCTACAGCGTGCCAGTTGCCATCGAAGGTGAGCATTTGCCCACTGAAGTCGGTTATGACGCCTAACTGCAGTCAGGTCAAGACCCCGGTGAGGACGACAAGCAGGAAGATGAGCTTCCCTGAGACGGTTTCTGAAAGTTTGTGCAGAAATTCTTCGGTTGTGCAAACCCACAGTTTCATTAGTTGTCCTGGTGGATGGTCTCAGACGATCCCGCAGGTGAAATAGCCGGATGTGGAGGTCCTGGGCTGGCGTGGTTACACGTGGTCTGCGGTTGTGAGGCCGGTTGGATGTAATGTCAAATTCTCTAAAAAGACGGAGGCAGTTTATGGTAGAGAAATTAACATAAAATTATTTGGAACAGCTCTGGTGGACATTCCTGCAGTCAGCATGCCAATTGCGTGACAAAACTGCACATTTTGGAGTGGCCTTCTATTGTCCCCAGCACAAGGTGCACCTGTGTAATGATCACGCTGTTTAAATCAGCTTCCTGTCAGGTGGATGGATTATCTTCACAAAGGAGCTCACTAACAGAGATCTAAACAAATTTGTTCACAACATTTGAGAGAAATAAGCATTTTGTGCATATGGAAGATGTCTGGGATCTTTTATTTCAGCTCATGAAACATGGTTTACATATTGCATATACATATTTTTGTTCAATGTATATACTTTGGAATCTGCTGCATTACTTTCAGAAAGGGGGATACATTTAATCAAATGTCACGGTTAAGTTTTGGTAGAGGGAAAATTCCATGCCATTCACAATGCTCCTTTCATTGGCTGTTGTGACTGGATTGTTGGGCCTCAAGTTTCCACTCTGATGCTGCGTTGGTAACTACAGTGCATTCGGAAAGTATTTACATAAGTATTCAGACCCTTTGCTATTAGAAACTCAAAATTGAGCTCAGGTGCATCCTGCTTCCATTGATCATCCTTGAGATGTTTCTACAACTTGGAGTCCACCTGTGGTAAAATCAATTGATTGGACATTATTTGGAAAGGCACACACGTGTCTATATAAAGGTCCCACAGTTGACAGTGTATGTCAGAGCAAAAACCAAGCCATGAGTTTGAAGGAATTGTCCGTAGAGCTCCGAGACAGGATTGTGTCGAGGCACAGATCTGGCACAGATCTGGGGAAGGGTACCAAAACATTTCTGCATAATTGCAGGTCCCCAAGAACACAGTGGCCTCCATCATTCTTAAATGGAAGAAGTATAATTATTTATTTTTTTAATCACTAACTGTAGGTCTCTCTTGATAGGAGCGTCTGCTAATTGAATAAAATGTAAAATGTAAATGTAAGTTTGGAACCACCAAGACTCTTCCTAGAGCATGCCGCTTGGCCAAATTGAGCAATCGGGGGAGAAGGGCCTTGGTCAGGGAGGTGACCACGAACCCATGGTCACTCTGATAGAGCTCTAGAGTTCCTCTGTGGAGATGGGGGAACGTTCCAGAAGGACAACAATCTCTGCAGTACTCCACCAATCAGGCCTTTATGGCCAGACGGAAGCCACTCCTGAGTAAAAGGCACATGACAGCCCGCTTGGAATTTGCCAAAAGGCACCTATTTTTTTATATTATTTTTTTTATTTTACTTTACCTTACCTTTATTTAACTAGGCAAGTCAGTTAAGAACAAATTCTTATTTACAATGACGGCCTACACCGGCCAAACCCGGACGATGCTGGGCCAATTGTGCGCCGCCCTATGGGACTCCCAATCATGGCAGGTTGTGATACAGCCTGGAATCGAACCAGGGGGTCTGTAGTGACGCCTCAAGCATTGAGATGCAGTGGCTTAGACCGCTGCGCCACTCGGGAGCCCAAAAGACTCTCAGACCACGAGAAACAAGATTCTCTGGTCTGATGAAACCAAGATTGAACTCTTTGGCCTGAATGCAAAGCGTCACATCTGGAGGAAACCTGGGACCATCCCTACAGTGAAGCATGGTGGTGGCAGCATCATGCTGTGGGGATGTTTTTCAGTGGCAGGGACTGGGAGACTAGTCAGGATTGAGGGAAAGATTAACGGAGCAAAGTACAGAGAGATACTTAATGAAAACCTGCTCCAGAGCGCTTAGTACCTCAGACTGTGGTGAAAGTTCACCTTCCAAAAGGACAACAACCCTAAGCACACAGCCAAGAAAACGCAGCATTGGCTTCGGGACAAGTCTCTGAATGTCCTTGAGTGGCCCAGCCAGAGCCCGGACCCGATCGAATATCTCTGGAGAATCCTGAAAAAAGCTGTGCAGCGACACTCACCATCCAACCTGACAGAGCTTGAGAGTCAGGTTTATTTTTTAGCTTGAGAGTCTTGCAATTTATTTTGAGAGGATCTGCAGAGAAGAATGGGAGAAACTCCCCAAATACAGGTGTGCCAAGCTTGTAGTGTCATACCCAAGAAGACTCGAGACGGTAATCGATGCCAAAGGTGCTTCAACAAAGTACTGAGTAAAGGGTCTGAATACTTATGTAAATGTTTTTTAATACATTTGCTAAAATGTCCCAAAAACCTGTTTTTGCTTTGTCATTATGGGGTATAGTGTGTGTAGATTGACGATGGGAAAAAATTAATTTCATCCATTTTAACGTCACAAAATGTGGTCTGAATACTTTCCGAATGCACTGTATGTGGGAGGTGGGAATTTACCTGTTGTGAAGTCGTAAATACCAGTTGGATGCATTCATGTGATTTGAACTTGTCGAGAAACGCCGATTGGCTAATGGCCAACAAGTACAGCTATCATGCTTGTAAACTAATTATAGACCACATTAATAGATTATTTATAAAAAGCAATGTTTTGTTGTTGCATTTAACTGCCGAAAATGCAGTTATAGAGGCCATTTCCTTAGTAGGTGACAGAGGTCACCATGTGGGAGAAGTGGGTGCTCAGGATGATAGACTAGTTTCCCCACTAGTAATTACCAACAGCTCTCAATAAAATAAAACACGCTTTAATTCCTAACTAGTATTCATTGGGAAGACATTTTTATCAAAAGCAATCACTTTTGCACGAGAAAACACAGAATCCTACTAATTACTACACATGCTTAAATTATGTAACTTTTGTTTTGAGCCGACTTCGCGTCTGTCCATCACATTTGTGATCTACAGGAAAGCCAAACTGGAGATTAAAATAATGGCGGATCCTCCAATTCTGGTTTATCGACCCCACCACTCGCCATCGTATAGAACTAGTTTCCAGCTGCGTCTCACAAAAGGACAGTTTGAAATGCGGCAATTAAGATTTTGATTTCAACGTGCGCATAGGCTCTAGTTGTTTTAATGGAATAACCTGAAATGTTTTTCTCAACTCAGATTTACTCAAGCGGCATATGCATACAACACAGCGTAGGCATAGCCTATAGGCCTAGTGTTTTTATTTTGTAAATATTTATTTATTAATTTGGGTTCACAGTGCGGACCAAACCGAGGTCCCCATACCCAACAGTTCAGTACGATAACGTGTAATGCTACAGCCCTAATCATGATGGTTGTACATGTGCGTGTGGCCTGTGGGTCAACCTACCTTGATGGCTCTGCGTACGATCATGATGGCATCGTGTAGAGAGCGTTCCGTCTCCTCCATGAACTGCTCTGCTCCGCCCCTCAGGATGATGGTGCATGTCTGGGACCGAGGACAACCCTTGAAGAAGTTATACCTGGACGAGAGGAAGGAGGCACACACATTATAAAGATATTTTAAACACACATACAGCACTCGTTAGAAATGGAGAAGGAAAGAGGGGCACACACACACGAAAACACACAATGGTCTGTGCAAAGAACACAGAGGTATAAAAGCACACACAGCCCTTACCTCTCTCCTCCGACCTGCACCTCCTCGAAGAGTTCACAGCGCCCCAGGACGTCATCTGTCATGGAGCCAACACTGGTCTGGATGGAGCCCCCGCATGCCTGGAGGACACACCGTTAGAAATGCACACATATATTCTTAAATTCAGAAGAAATACATATCTTCCTTTACTGAACACCAAATCAACCCAAAACATCACTAGCCCCCAAATCCTCCGGTTCTTGATTCCTCACCTCCTTCAAAATAATTTTGAAAGAGAAGCAAATAATTGAGGAATAAAGGATTTGACAGCTGGTAATGTTTTTGGACAGAGTAAATCAATCGAGTTTATGGTTGTGGTTGCATTGCGATCCCCTACCATCATGGTCCTCTTGAGGTCCTCCTCCTGAACGCGTCCGGCACAGAACAGGTCCCGGTCGGCAAAGTACTGTGTGGCCACATCTCCTATGGGCAGTTTGGACAGAACCACCTTGGCTCCAGACTTGTAGATCTTCTCCAGTTTATCATACAGGATGTTCCACTCAGCGTCCACAATTGCCTGGTAGTCCTGGAAAATAAAATACAGAAAATTGTTTATGTTGACATTTTAGTCACCGTCTTATCCAGAGCGACTTACATTCAGTACCTTCAACTAAGGTAGTTAAGACATCCACATTTGTCATTTAGCAGACGCTCTTATCCAGAGCGACTTACAAATTGGTGCATTCACCTTATGATAGCCAGTTGGACAACCACTTTATAATATATATATATATAAAAAAAAGTTTTAAAAAAGTTTTACATACCACAGTCATTGCGAGGAGTGTATGGTAGCTTTTGTATTGCTGAGTCTGGGTGTATGTGGACCTCTGTGTGTGTGTAAGACGTGGTGTGTATGTGTCTGTGTGTCTCACTACGTCTGTCTGTGTATTCCCTACATACCTCAACAGACTTTACGCGAACCTCTGCGTTGTCCTTCTCGGCCTTCAGTTCCAGCTCCACATTGAGCAAGGCGATCTTGGGTTGGTCGTAGCGTTTAGGCTGCATCTCAAACCCAGCGTAGGAGAACGTCTTCTTGAACGCCACGCCAGCTACCAGGTGAGACTCCTGTAGATAGGTGAGGTGGGAACAGGAGAGAGAAAGACAGGGAGGAGTGTCAAGAGTATGATTAGTCTCAGATCTCTACATATGCAGAAGTGGTGTTTAACGCTGCAGGAAACCAATCAATATGACTCAACAATCTGACAGTTGGAGCAGCATGTTTGAAATGTAGGCAGCCTGGAAAACCACCAATCAATAGACATGACGCAGGGCACTGTGTTTAAGTCCACTAAGACCACTGTTTCCTCTATACTCTAGGCATTTAGCAGTGGTGCACCGCCGCATTTTTTTGGGTTAAATAATTTTCACAATGTAAAATGTTTTCAATGTAAACCTAAAACCAGATATAAAGCATGTAGAAAAGATAATGGATAAATATATATATATTTTAAAAATAAGACCATCTTTGAGAACTAACAAATGACCAAAAATAAAAACAAGACCGTCGGGGAGAACCTGAAATTCCAAAAATGTCATGCATGGGGCCCACATTGATTTTGTTACGTTTGAGTCCCTTAGCCCCACGACAAATGTGACTCCATTCAGGAAACTAGGCGTATACTGTACCAAGTTAGCTAGCTGAATAAACTAAGTTAGAGTCTATTCCTAGAAAACATTGAACCGCTGTAGTTTACAACAATTATAATTTCTAAAGTGGAAGTTGGGAGAGTTATATTTGAGTGTTTCAGTGAAAGGTAAGTGAGGGACGCCCCGCTCGCTCGCTTCACCAGATGTTTAGTTAATTTTATTCTGATCTCTTTTGCATTATTGTAGCCTTTTCTGTAGCCTGTCAACTATGTGTCTGTCTATCCCTGTTCTCTCCTCTCTGTTCAGGCCATACAAACGCTTCACACCGCATGTCTGCTGCCACTCTAATCTGGTGGTCCCTGCGCGCACGACCCACGTGGAGTTCCAGGTCTAAGGCAGCCTCTGGAACTGCCGTTCTGCGGCCAAAAAGGCAGAGTTCATCTCAGCCTATGCTACCCTCCAGTCCCTCGACTTCTTGGCGCTGACGGAAACATGGATTACCACAGAAAACACTGCTACTCCTACTGCTCTTTCCTCGTCTGATCATGTGTTCTCGCATACCCCGAGAGCATCTGGTCAGCGCGGCGGTGGCACAGGAATCCTCATCTCTCCCAAGTGGACATTCTCTCTTTTCCCCCTAACCCATCTGTCTATCTCATTTGAATTCCATGCTGTCACAGTCACTAGCCCATTCAAGCTTAACATCCTTATCATTTATCGCCCTCCAGGTTCCCTTGGAGAGTTCATCAATGAGCTTGACGCCTTGATAAGTTCCTTTCCTGAGGATGGCTCACCCCTCACAGTTCTGGGTGACTTTAACCTCCCTACGTCTGCCTTTGACTCATTTCTCTCTGCCTCCTTCTTTCCACTCCTTCCTCTTTTGACCTCACCCTCTCACCGTCCCCTCTACTCACAAGGCAGGCAATACGCTTGACCTCATCTTTACTAGATGCTGTTCTTCTACTAATCTCACTGCAACTCCCCTCCAAGTCTTCGACCACTACTTTGTATCCTTTTCTCTCTCGCTCTCCTCCAACACTACTCACTCTGCCCCTACTCAGATGGTAATGTAACGTCGCAACCTTCGCTCTCTCTCTCGCTACTCTCTCCTCTTCCATCCTATCATCTCTTCCCTCTGCTCAATCCTTCTCCCGCCGATCTCCTGATTCTGCCTCCTCAACCCTCCTCTCCTCCCTTTCTGCATCCTTTGACTCTATGTCCCCTATCCTCCCGGCCGGCTCGGTCCTCCCCTCCTGCTCCGTGGCTTGATGACTCATTGCGAGCTCACAGAACAGGGCTCCGGGCAGCCGAGCGGAAATGGAGGAAAACTAGACTCCCTGCGGACCTGTCATCTTTTCACTCCCCCCTCCCTACATTTTCTTCCACTGTTTCTGCTGCTAAAGCCATTTTCTACCACTCTAAATTTCAAGCCTCTGCCTCTAACCCTAGGAAGCTCTTTGCCACCTTCTCCTCCCTCCTCCCTCTCTCTCTGTGGATTACTTTGTCAACCATATTGAAAAGAAGGTTGACGACATCCGATCCTCATTTATTAAGTCAAATGACACCGCTGGTCCTGCTCACACTGCCCTACTCTATGCTTTCACTTCTTTCTCTCCCCTCTCTCTAGATGAAATCTTGCGACTTGTGACGGCCGGCCGCCCAACAACCTGCCCGCTTGACCCTATCCCCTCCTCTCTTCTCCAGACCATTTCCAGAGACCTTCTCCCTTACCTCACCTCGCTCATCAACTCATCCTTGACCACTGGCCATGTCCCTTCCGTCTTCAAGACAGCGAGAGTTTCACCCCTCAAAAAACCTACACTCGATCCCTCCGATGTCAACAACTACAGACCAGTATCCCTTCTTTCTTTTCTCTCCAAAACTCTTGAGTGTGCCATCTCTAGCCAACTCTCCTGCTATCTCTCTCAGAATGACCTTCTTGATCCAAACCAGTCAGGTTTCAAGACTGGTCATTCAACTGAGACTGCTCTTCTCTGTGTCACGGAGGCTCTCCGCACTGCTAAAGCTAACTCTCTCTCCTCTGCTCTTATCCTTCTAGACCTATCTGCTGCCTTTGATACTGTGAACCATCAGATCCTCCTCTCCACCCTCTCCGAGTTGGGCATCTCAGGCGCCGCTCACTCTTGGATTGCGTCCTACCTGACAGGTCGCTCCTACCAGGTGGCGTGGCAAGAATCTGTCTCCGCACCACGTGCTCTCACCACTGGTGTCCCCCAGGGCTCAGTTCTAGGCCCTCTCCTATTCTCTCTATACACCAAGTCACTTGGCTCAGTCATATCCTCACATTTTCTCCTTTCCCCCTTCTGATAACCAGGTGGCGAATCGCATCTCTGCATGTCTTGCAGACATATCAGTGTGGATGTCGGATCACCACCTCAAGCTGAACCTCGGCAAGACCGAGCTGCTCTTACTCCCGGGGAAGGACTGCCCGCTCCATGATCTCGCCATCACGGTTGACAACTCCATTGTGTCCTCCTCCCAGAGTGCAAAGAACCTTGGCGTGACCCTGGACAACACCCTGTCGTTCTCCGCTAACATCAAAGCGGTAACCCGATCCTGCAGGTTCACGCTCTACAACATTCACAGAGTACGACCCTACCTTACACAGAAAGCGGCACAGGTCCTAATCCAGGCACTTGTCATCTCCCGTCTGGATTACTGCAACTCGCTGTTGGCTGGGCTCCCTGCCTGTGCCATTAAACCCCTACAATTTATCCAGAACGCTGCAGCCCGTCTGGTGTTCAACCTTCCCAAGTTCTCTCATGTCACCCCGCACACTCCACTGGCTTCCAGTTGAAGCTCGCATCTACTACAAAACCATGGTGCTTGCCTACGGAGCTGTGAGGGGAACGGCACCTCCTTACCTTCAGGCTCTGATCAGACCCTACACCCAAACGAGGGCACTACGTTCATCCACCTCTGGCCTGCTAGCCCCCCTACCTCTACGGAAGCACAGTTCCCGCTCAGCCCAGTCAAAGCTATTCGCTGCTCTGGCACCCCAATGGTGGAACAAGCTCCCCCACGACAGCGGAGTCACTGACCACCTTCCAGAGACACTTGAAACCCTACCTCTTTAAGGAATACCTGGAATAGTATAACAGTAATCCTTCTACCCCCCTCCCCCCCATCTAAAAACAAGAAGGGAAAAAAGGGTGGTTGTCCCACTGGCTATCCTAAGTTGAATGCACCTATTTGTAAGTCGCTCTGGATAAGAGCGTCTGCTAAATGACTTAAATGTATGTTGTGTATTCAGAACCCCTGCCTTATTCTAAAATAGTTATTTTTTTACATCAATCTACATAAAATACCCCAGGATGACAAAGCAAAAACAGGAAATATTAGCAAATACATTTTACAAAAATGTAGAAATCACATTTACAATGCATTCGGAAAGTATTCAGACCCCTTGACTTTTCCCACATTGTTAAATTACAGCCTTATTCTAAAATACATACATAAGCATCTTTTTTTTTTTTTTTTTTATATTTCCCTCAATCTACACACAATACCCGATAATGACAAATCGAAAACAGGTTCAGAAATTTTTGCCAATTTATTACAAATTAAAAAACAAATACCTTATTTTCACAAGTATTCAGACCCTTTGCTATGAGACTCGAAATTGAGCTCAGGTGCACACTGTTTCCATTGATCATCCTTGAGATGTTTCTACAACTTGAGTCCACCTGTGGTAAATTCAATTGATTGGACATTGGATTTGGAAAGGCACACACCTGTCTATATACGGTCCCACAGTTGACAGTTCACGTCAGAGCAAAAACCAAGCCATGAGGTCAAAGGAATTGTCCGTAGAGCTCCAAGACAGGATTGTGTCGAGGCACAGATCTGGGGAAGGGTACCAAAACATTTCTGCATCATTGAAGGTTCCCAAGAACACATTGGCCTTCATCATTCTTAAATGGAATTAGTTTGGAACCACCAAGACTCTTCCTAGAACTGGCCGCCCGGCCAAACTGAGCAATCGGGGGAGAAGGGCCTTGACAGCTCCAGAGTTCCTCTGAGGAGATGGGAGAACCTTCCAGAAGGACAACCATCTCTGCAGCACCTGCTCCAGAGCGCTTAGGACCTCAGACTGGGGCGAAGGTTCACCTTCCAACAGGACAACGACCCTAAGCACACAGTCAAGACATCGCAGGAGTGGCTTTGGGACAAGCCTCTGAATGTCCTTGAGGGGCCCAGCCAGAGCCCGGACTTGAACCTGATCGAACATCTCTGGAGAGAACTGAAAATAGCTGTGCAGCGTCGCTCCCCATCCAACCTGACAGAGCTTGAGGATCTGCAGAGAAGAATTGGAGAAACTCCCCAAATACAGGTGTGCCAAGCTTGTAGTGTCATACCCAAGAATACTTGATGCTGTAATCGCTGCCAAAGGTGCTTCAACAAATTAATGAGTAAAGGGTCTGAATACTTATGTACAGTGCATTCGGAAAGTATATAGACAGGTGTGTGCCTTTCCAAATCATGTCCAATAAATTGAATTTACCACAGGTGGACTCCAATCAAGTTGTAGAAACATCAAGGCTGATCAACGGAAACAGGATGCACCTGAGCTCAATTTAGAGTTCAATAGCAAAGGGTCTGAATATTTATGTAAATATGGTATCTGTTTATTATTTTTAATATATTTGCACAATTTCTAAAAACCGGTTTTTGTTTTGTCAATATGCGTTATTGTGTGTAGATTTTTTTTAATACATTTTAGAATAAGGCTGTAACGTAACAAAATGTGGGAAAGGTCAAGTGGTCTGAATACTTTCCGAATACACTGTAGTTACAAACGCAGCATCAGAGTGGAAACTTGAGGCCCAACATAACAATCCAGTCACAACAGCCAATGAAAGGAACCTTGTGAATGGGTCTGAATAATTTCCGACTGCATTGTACAGTTTTTATTATTATCATAAAAGTGTTTTTTGTTGTTGCCAGAAATCCCTCCTGGAACACGTTTACTTTCATGCGCCTAAATAAACTTTTATGCCATCTGTAAACAGGAATACAATTGTTCAATTATGAGCCTAGTTGGTTAAGCCAGAGAAAAAGACATGGAGAAAATGCAGGCGTTTGATTGCAAATATATGTGGAGGGAGTCGAAAAGAGAACACAAAAGGCTGTTATATAAAACATCTGTCTCCGGATTACATCTTCAAACTAAGGGCAACCATGGCATCCGTGATAGAGTCTAGCAAGCTACATTTTCAGATATTATAAGTTTATAATTGTCAGAAAATCGTTTTCATTGCAAGTTAAAGCGTACTGTTAGATAGCTAACTAACATTAGCTGGCTGGCTTGCTAGCTAAAGTTGTGTATGATCTGTGTAGTAATATTATTAGTATCGCAGAGCCATTTGCATTGCTAGTTATACCCTAATGTTAGCTAGCTAGCTAACATTGAACCTAGTTGGTAAGCTTTAGCTACCTGTAGATTCATGCAGGGTAGTAACGTTACGAGTTGGGATTATGGTTCATTGTTTAACTAGCTAGCTAGCTACATCTAAACAAAATACTCCACTATGCAAGTAACCATTTCACTGTACCGTTTACACCTTCTGTATCCTGTGCATGTGAAAAATAAACGTAGATTTTATTTCATATAGTTGTGTTTACCAGAGATGGTAATGTGAAGAACATGGCCTGCACCAAAGTCAAATTAGGATATAACGTTAGGCCAACGTGACAGTGTCCAAGTTCAAAAATTCTCTGGTAGAATGCCCTGCTTTTAATTAGGCACACTCACAACCGTAAGCTATTTTCTTTAATTAGCTCACAAATAACTTGTAAATAATGATCTTGTTGTGAATTTATTTTCCTGTAATGTTGTCAGCTATATGATACTGTCATTATTTGAACTGGCTAGCCAGCTAACATACAGTGCCTTGCAAAAGTATTCATCCCCCTTGGCGTTTTTCCTATTTTGTTGTATTACAACCTGTAATTGAAATGGATTTTTATTTGGATTTCATGTAATGGACATACACAAAATAGTCCAAATTGGTGAAGTTAAATGAAAAAAAAAAATCACTTGTTTCAAAACATTCTAGAAATCAAATAACGGAAAAGTGGTGCGTGCATATGTATTCACCCCCTTTGCTATGAAGCCCCTAAATAAGATCTAGTGCAAACAATTATCTTCAGAAGTCACATAATTAGTTAAATAAAGTCCACCTGTGTGCAATCTAAGTGTCACATGATCTGTCAAAATCTCAGTATATACAGTTGAAGTAAGAAGTTTACATACACTTTAGCCAAATACATTTCATCTCTGTTTTTCACAATTCCTGACATTTTATCCTAGTAAAAGTTCCCTGTCTTAGGTCAGTTAGGATTACCACTTTATTTTAAGAATGTGAAATGTCAGAATAATAGTGGAGCGAATTATTTCTTTCAGCTTTTGTTTCTTTCATCACATTCCCAGTGGGTCAGAAGTAGCATTGCCTTTAAATTGTTTAACTTGGGTCAAATGTTTTGGGTAGCCTTCCACAAGCTTCCCACAATAAATTGGGTGAATTTTGGTTTGTAGGCCTCCTTGCTCGCACACACTTTTTCAGTTCTGCCCACAAATGTTCTATAGGATTGAGGTCAGGGCTTTGTGATGGCCACTCCAATACCTTGACTTTGTTGTCCTTAAGCCATTTTGCCACAACTTTGGAAGTATGCTTGGGGTCATTGTCTATTTGGAAGACCCATTTGCGAACAAGCTTTAACTTTCTGACTGATGTCTTGAGATGTTGCTTCAATATATCCAAATAAATATCCAAATAAGTCCCACCTGCAGCAGAGCACCCCCTCAGCATGATGCTGTCACCCCCGTGCTTCACGGTTGGGATGGTGTTCTTCGGCTTGAAAGCAACCACCTTTTTCCTCCAAACATAACGATGGTCATTATGGCCAAACAGTTCTATTTTTGTTTCATCAGACCAGAGGACATTTCTCCAAAAAGTATGATCTTTGTCACCATGTGCAGTTGCAAACCATAGTTATTCAGTGAGAAGTTCTCCATAGGTTTTTTTATGGCAGTTTTAGAGCGGTGGCCTTTCAGGTTATGTCGATATAGGACTCGTTTTACTGTGAATATAGATACTTTTGTACCTGTTTCCTCCAGCATCTTCACAAGGTCCTTTGCTGTTGTTCTGGGATTGATTTGCACTTTTCGCACCAAAGTACGTTCATCTCTAGGAGACAGAACGCGTCTCCTTCCTGAGCGGTATGACGGCTGCGTGGTCCCATGGTGTTTATACTTGCACACTATTGTTTGTACAGATGAACGTGGTACCTTCAGGCGTTTGGAAATTGCTCCAAAGGATGAACCAGACTTGTGGAGGTCTACAATTTTTTTTCTGAGGTCTTGGCTGATTTCTTT
The DNA here is from genome assembly GCF_020615455.1 of Coregonus clupeaformis. NCBI lineage: Eukaryota > Metazoa > Chordata > Actinopteri > Salmoniformes > Salmonidae > Coregonus > Coregonus clupeaformis. The sequence continues at coordinate 20,530,257 of NC_059199.1, read as the reverse complement.
TGATTTTCCCATTATGTCAAGCAAAGAGGCACTGAGTTTGAAGGTAGGCCTTGAAATACATCCACAGGTACACCTCCAATTGACTCAAATTATGTCAATTAGCCTATCAGAAGCTTCTAAAGCCATGACATCATTTTCTGGAATTTTCCAAGCTGTTTAAAGGCAGTCAACTTAGTGTATGTACATTTCTGACCCACTGGAATTGTGATACAGTGAATTCTAAATGAAATAACCTGTCTGTAAACAATTGTTGGAAAAATTACAGGTGTCATGCACAAAGTAGATGTCCTAACCGACTTGCCAAAACTATAGTTTGTTAACAAGAAATGTGGAGTGGTTGAAAAACGAGTTTTAATGACTCCAACCTAAGTGTATGTAAACTTTGACTTCAACTGTATACACACACACCTGTTCTTAAAGCCCCCAGAGTCTGCAACACCACTAAGCAAGGGGCACCACCAAACAAGTGGCACCATGAAGACCAAGAAGCTCTCCAAACAGGTCAGGGACAAAGTTGTGGAGAAGTACTGATCAGTGTTAGGTTATCAAAAAATATCAGAAACTTTTAACATCCCACGGAGCACCATTAAATCCATTATTGTAGTCCCGTGTAGCTCAGTTGGTAGACCATGGCGCTTGCAACGCCAGGGTTGTGGGTTCAATTCCCACTGGGGGCCAGTATGAAAAAAAATGTATGCACTCACTAACTGTAAGTTGCTCTGGATAAGAGCGTCCGCTAAATGACTAAAATGTAAAATTATTTTAAAAATTGAAAGAATATGGCATCACAACAAACATGCCAAGAGGGGGCCGCCCACCAAAACTCATGGACCAGGCAAGGCGGGCATTAATCAGAGAGGCAACAAAGAGACCAAAGATAACCCTGAAGGAGCTGCAAAGCTCCACAGCGGAGATTGGAGTATCTGTTCATAGGACCACTTTAAGCCATACACTCCACAGAGCTGGGCTTTATGGAAGAGTGGCCAGAAAAAAGCCATTTCTTAAAGAAAAAAATAAGCGAACACGTTTGGTGTTCGCCAAAAGGCATGTGGGAGACTCCCCAAACACACGGAAGAAGGTACTCTGGTCAGATGAGACTAATTGAGCATTTTGGCCATGAAGGAAAACGCTATGTCTGGCGCAAACCCAACAACTCTCATCACTCCGAGAACACCATCCCCACAGTGAAGCATGGTGGTGGCAGCATCATGCTGTGGGGATGTTTTTCCATTGGCAGGGACTGGGAAACTGGTCAGAATTGAAGGAATGTTGGATGGTGCTAAATACAGGGAAATTCTTGAGGGAAACCTTTTTCGGTCTTCCAGAGATTTGAGACTGGGACGGAGGTTCACCTTCCAGCAGGACAATGACCCTAAGCATACTGCTAAAGCAACACTCGAGTGGTTTAAGGGGAAACATTTAAATGTCTTGGAATGGCCTAGAAGTTGCTTTTAGTTTTCTGGTTTGCTAGATGTACATACTAAATTCATTTATAAACGGATGGGTTTATTGGTGTTAAAATACACCAGTTATGCTATTTTGGACCACCAGGCTGCTGATGTCAAGCAGCCTGTCATTTTTGTGTTTATACTTTTTCATACAGACAAAGACAAGTTTGATGCTGAACGACAATAGAATGTTCATGATGTCACTGCGACAACTGTATAGACAAGTTTTTGAGCCGTTTCCGCTCTACTTCCTGAACTCCTCCCGTCGATGCAATCCAGTTCCGTTCTGCCGGGCTGGGTTTGTTTTGCTAGCTAGCGCCGTTGTGCCGACAAAGCACTGATATCGCAGTGACAAAGAGGATATAAAAATTACAATTACAACATGAAGAAAAGTGGTTCGGGAACGACGTGTGCGGTAGTTGGTTGCAAAAACTCGAGAAAGCACCTGAACGAGTGGTTAGATAGAGAGTGCTATGACCACAAACCAGCTACAAAGAGGCAATGTCCATGCGCTCCATTGTTTACATTTTTTCGCAAGCCTGATACCGACTCGGAATCAAGGACCTGGCTGAAGGCATTGAATCTAAAGAAACCACCCCTCAACGTTTTTGTTTGTTCCTATCACTTTGTTGACCAAAAACCTACCAAGGATAATCCTTTCCCAGAGTTGTGGTTGGGATACAATCGCCCTCCCCAGCCAAATAGGCGTCAACTCACCCAGCGGACCACTGCCTCCTCCCAGATAAAGAAACGCAGACTTGAATCTGAGGGTAAGTTCAGCAACTTTAGCTATGAAGCTGACAATACTGTTAATTATGAAGAAGTTGTCATACATTAACATTGCTACTGGTATTTTGCTAAGGCAGTTGATTGTTTTGGAGATGGGACAAACAATGCCCACGATAGCTACATCATTAATTGTGTGTGTGTGTGTGTGTGTGCCTGCCTGCGTGTGCCTTAGTCTACATCATCAATACAATGCAAGGTGGCAGGCTGTTGTGATGATGATTGTGTGTGTGAGTGCAATGTTGTAGTACACATTTTTCCATTGTGATGTTTGTAGTGAGAGCACTCTATGCCTGCATTAATTTTGCTCCATCCATGTTTTCTCTTCCCCTTTTTAGATGCTCCAGAAACCTGTCAGCCTGTCTGTGAGGCCGAGCCTGCTACACCAAAATTTCGAGATGCCCAGACCCAATGGGAGGATCCGTCACATATTGATCACATTTACTGTTCAACACAGTCTGTTAAAGTAGACAAGGCCACACAGTGCGAGGCAGAAATGGGTCCTACTGTGACCAGCACCACGGTCATTGATGATGCTAGGTCCCGGCTGTATACAGGAGTGCTTATGGTTCAATTCTTCACCCTGGTGACGGTGTTGTTGCCTTTCAGTAAGCCATCAATTACCCTTCCTGTTGTTGACCAAATACTTATGACGTTGATGAAACAAACTAAACCTAATATTAGGAGATATTGCTCACCGCTTCAATGTGTCTACATCCATGGCAAGCATTGTGATTAGTCACTGGATTGACGTGATGGGTGAACAGTTCAAAGTCCTGATCCCCTGGCTTCCAAGAGAGACCATTCGTGCCACCATGCCCTTGTCGTTTCAGAGGAACTACCCTCGAACCACCTGCATCATTGACTGTGCCGAAAGTGCCATGCAGAGAGCCACAAACCACGACTCAAGGAGTGACACTTTCAGCCAGTATAAATCACGCAACACTGTGAAATATCTCGTCGCTGTGGCCCCTAATGGGCTAATCATGTTTATATCTGATGCCTATGCTGGCAGAAGCAGCGATAAGTTTATCACCATGGACAGTGGGTTCCTAGACTATCTGAGGGCTGGTGATGAGGTCATGGCGGACCGTGGGTTCACCATTCGAGACTTGCTTGATGAGAGAAGGGTCAGTTTGAACATCCCTGCTTTCACCTACAGGCGCAATCAGTTGACCAATGAGGAGACGACACGCACCAGGCGAGTAGCCAATGTCCGCATACATGTGGAAAGAGCAATCCAGAGACTGAAGGTGTTTAAGATTTTATCCCAGAATGTTCCCATCAGCATGGCACCGAACAACATCTTAACCATCTGTGCTGGCCTAGTTAACCTGAAGAGTCCACTGATCAATGAGGTTTAGAATCTTGCCCTGTGTCCCTGTCTACCAACACCCAGCCATGTTGTTCATTAAATACAGATAAACACAACAAATACTGCGTGCATTGTATTTTTTAATATTATATATGAATATTTTCATAGTGATGTAATTGTGTGGGCTGCTTTTGTATTTTACTTTTTAATACCTGTTAAGATTAAACACGCAATCTTTCTTGTTGAAGCCATTTGTTTAGTTTCCTCAAAACAATTAATTAATCCAGTGTTATTTATGTACAGTATGAGCTTACTATGAATTATGAACTGTGTTAAAATAAATTGTAGCACTCTAAGGATTGAAATTACATCAAACTTTATTTTCACTCAAACAGTAGGCACACTGATATATTGCACAGCATAAAGAGATCATGTAAACAATGGACATCTGTTGGCTCCTGTGGGCATGACCTAAATAAGGCAGTTTATTTTGGTTTTAAAATGCTGAGATATTTACTGCAGAACTGTAACCTTCCCTCAACAAAATCATCAACAATTTTCGGGAGCATGTGGGCAAAGTAGAATGTGCGCAGCCTTATGATATGCCCCTGGACAAAGCCATGGTCGTAGGGTACTTCGATTTCTAGGTGCTCAGTTTTGTTCCAGATCACCAACTTGGGAGTGCTGAAGCCCTGTGAAGTGCATCCCAATTTGTACCTGCATGTAGTAGCCTTTTGGACCATTGCAGGCAATATGGTAATCTACCCTATCTCCGTTTGCCACAGTTGTGATTTCGCAGTTCTTTGTTGCCAAAAATTCTGCAAGTGACTTGTTTCCCATCACAGGTGATTTGATCTCCAACAGAATGTCGTTGTTTATCACTCCATCGGGAGATGCTGCAAGCCACGGTTCCTTTTCGCACACTACTAAGCCTTTGGTTTCAATGCTGTTGCCCAGAGTTTCCAAATAGTCCCTTGCAAGTTCCTCCCCCTCCGCTCCTTGACGGGTTGCGGCATAGTAGTAGAACCGTGTTCCCAAGCTAGCGTCGACATCGCTGTGTTTACACCGGCAGACGTTGTGCCAACAACTTCCGGCGGAAATGAAATGCATTTGTGTAGAGTTATGGCGCCACCCGGGATACAGCGCGTAAACTTGTCTATACAGATGTGTCGATAGACGTAGTATAAACCAGCCTTTAGTCTTGAAATCTTTTGTTGTTTAGTAAACTACCAAACTCACTCTGTGTAGCACATGGCCTCAAGTGTGAATCCTTAAAGAGATATGCGGTTCTAAGGCTTAAGAGGGTTTGAACAATGCTGAATGGGTGTAGACAAAGAGCAGCTCTCCAGTAGGTATACCAAAATATTAAAGAGCGAAGTTCATCAACTTACAAAGCAGAACTACTTTCCCATTGTTCCGCAACTGTAGTTTATGATACTTTTATCCAATGTAAAAAACACAATTTCAAATGTTGCTACATAAGGCCGAATCTGGCCGGTCCGTCACTAATGTGTAGAATTGAAGGAAACTAGCTTTAAAACAGCAACATTTTGTCTCTGCGGCGAAGAGGAGGGCCTCTAAAACCATGCCTTTGGCCACGCCCACTACCCCGCCACTAACTTTGCCACCACTCCTGAAAAAGATCCTGGGGAAACACTGAAGACAGAGGAACTTTAGACTATAGGGACCCACCCCAGCTCCAAGCCCTGAACCCAACTATTGAGATACAGCCCTTTGTCTAATCATACCCCAATGACAAACAGTCTTCTCTTACCTCCAGTGCTCCTCCCTGCACCTTCTTGTTTTTTGTGTGTTTTTTTTTACTATTGAGACACAGCCTAGGTCCCAGCCCTAAACTCCATAGACTATTGAGATGCAGCCCTGTAGTCTCATTTCACCTCAATGAAACACACACACACACAGTCTTACCTACACACAGACACACCTTACCTCCAGAGCTCCCCCCTGCACCTTCTTAATACCGATCATCTTGAGAGGCAGCAGTTCATCCAGCATCATGACAGCCTCCACCACCATCTCACTGAAGAACTCCTTCTGACCTGGTGTTGGATTCAATTAAAACATTTATACCACTCCCTTTTGAAAACTATCAGTAGTTAGGGTTGCAAAAATTTACTTTCCACAAGTTCCCAGGTTTGAGAAATCTCGGTTGGAAGACAGAATCAGGAGAGAAAAGCAAGAAATTCAGAATCATCAAACCAGGATTTCTGAAAAACCTGGGAATTTTGGGAAACTTATGTTGCATGCATAAAATAAATATAAAAGTCTGTCTAATTTGCTGATAATGTAATGGGCTGAGCTTATAGGTCCTTACGGGAAACACGTTGCTCATGAGGAGCTGCATATACAGCTGTGGAAAAAATTAAGAGACCACTGCAAATTTATCTCTACATGCGCTCTACATTCCATTGTCTGTTGAATTCCAACACAGGCACACCTCATTCTACTGAATTAGGTACTGATTAGGTGATCATCTGAACCAAATCTTATTTAACGAGGAAAAGTATAAAAACCACTGCTGTGGTCATCACTCTTGCAATAGGACCAGCTGGATCGCAAAAACAGTGCTAATAGTACCTCAAAAGTAATATTAAATAAAAAAATAACTATTGACATGCCAAAAGAGTTGAAAAGGAAAGTTTTGAGTGAGGAAAAGATGGATTAAATTCTGGCTTTACTGGCAGAGGGATACAGTGAGCGTCAGGTTGCTTCCATCCTTAAAATGTCAAAGACAGCGGTTGATAAGAACAAGGTCAAGCAGCAGACAGTGGGGACAACAAAAGCTACAGACCGGCAGAGGGCGAAAACGACTACTGACCGAGATGACCGCCAACTCATTAGAATGTCACTCAACAACCGTAGGATGACATCAAATGACCTACAAAAAGAATTGCAAACGGCAGCTGGGGTGAAGTGCACGGCGAGGACGGTTCGAAACAGGCTCCTAGGGGCAGGGCTGAAGTTGTGCAAAGGTAGAAAAAAGCCCATGTAACTGATTATGTGACTTGTTAAGCACATTTTGACTCCTGAACTTATTTAGGCTTGCCATAAAGGTGTTGAATACTTATTGACTCAAGACATTTCAAAAAACATAATTCCACTTTGACATTATGGGGTATTGGATGTAGGCAAGAGACAAAACATCTCAATTTAATCAAATTTAAATTCAGGCTGTAAGAACAAAATGTGGAAAAAGTCAAAGGGTGTGAATACTTTCTGAAGGCACTGTTTCAATGGATACTTTCGCAACATTTACATTTAAGTAATTTAGCAGACGCTCTTATCCAGAGCAACTTACAGGAGCAGTTAGGGTTAAGTGCCTTGCTCAAGGGCACATCAACATATTTTTCACCTAGTCGGCTCGGGGATTAGAACCAGTGACCTTTCGGTTACTGACCTTTCGGTTACTGACACAACGCTCTTAACCACTAAGCTACCTGCCGCCCCCTGCCGTCATTGTGCTAATTTCTACAGTGCTTTTGGCCCAGCACTGCCTTACAGGCATGATTTATGGTTAAAAAGTACATAGGCACACCCAAAGCTCTTGCTAGCAATTTAGCAGTTCTCAACTGTTCGCAGTCTTACTGGCGGTAAGAACAGACGATTACCATATTTTTTTTTTTGTTTCATCACGCAGTTATTACATTTATATTACATTTAACAAACCAAACATTGAAATACCGTTATGTAAGGTAAAGAAAGCACAAATCCAAACCGGTCCGTGCATCAATACCGGCATATAGTAAAATACGGTTTAACGCCCAGCCCTAATAGTAGGCTAAACGAGAAATAACTTATAATATCGGTCGTAACCACCTGGATGTCACAGTCATACAATCAACTGCTCAAAATAGGGAGAGTTTGCAAGCCGGCAACAACAAAACAGGGCACAGTGTCCTTCACTCGCGCTTGCCTCAGTAAGGAGAGGGAAGTAGCTAGATAGTGTAGCCAATATCAGGTCAGGGTGACAGCTAAAGCACGGAATGATTCTGAACACTCTCCCAAGTCTTAACTTCAGCAGACAAGTTTCAAAATTCTACTGAAGCGTCTAGCCACATGCATAAACTAGCTACCTGGGAAGAACTCATCAGGACGACTGACTGAACTGAATCCATTCATCGACTCCCAGCTGCGCGACATAAGTCATAAATATGTGCACCAGGCGTGTCTGTATAGCCTCTCCCATGTTTGGAATTTCAGTTGATTACTATAGTTCCCCCTTTGGGCGAATCAGTGTAATTTTGTAAGTGCCTGTTCTCTATGGCAAGACGCATCCTTCACCCAGTTGTCAAATCGGGCCAGTAGTGTCAGATATCGCGTGACTAACGTACGTATAAATGGACAGAGGGGAACGTGGGGGACAAAAAAAAGTGTAGATGTATGAATTGTACGCAAGTCATTTGTAAAGCTAATTGCATCACCTTGTTTTCGTTAAAAATAAATAAAAACTTTCTGACCTGCAATCAGCTTGGAGTTCATGGCTGTGGCTGCACACTTCACCAGGAGTTCCCTCTGTTCTCTAGAAGAAGAAAAATAAGATTACTTTATTGTTCAATGTACGTTGATGTCCAACGGAATTTGTCTTCTGCTTTATTACATCCCCTCCGAAAGACATACATACAGGGGATGGAGAGGGAAGAATAGAGGGAGAGAGAGAGTTAGAAGAGAGGAAAAGGAGAGAGATTACCCCCTCTTCCAACTTAATGCTTGTCATCCTTATTGACGTTTATGAAGATCTCTCCCTCTCCCACACACACCAGCAACAACACACTCCAACTCACTTCTTGTTGTCCTTCTTGACGGTGACAGAGATTTCTTTGATCTTCTTGACGGCCAGGTGCGTAGCGTTGCGAAAGGCCCTGATAATGGTCTGAGGATGGAGACCCTCCTCCACGTACGGCTTCAACTGCTTTAGAAACTCAGCTGCTAGCAGGGTCACTGATGTAGTACCATCTCCCACCTAGAGAGTAAAAAGTGAAGAAAAAAAAAAGGACTAAAAATAGCGAGGAGAGTGAATAGACTAACACTAGAACAGATTAACATAAATGAGAGAGAGCGCGCATAGAGAGAGCACAGGGAAAGGGGGGGAGAGCGCACACCGAGAGAGATACGGATAAAGAAGAAATCACACACGTTCACAGACAGAAGACAGACATAAACAAGACACACACAGTACCTCAGCATCCTGAGAACGTGCGATGTCCACTAGGGTCTTGGCTGCAGGGTGAACCACATCCAGCAGCTTCAGGATGGTCGCCCCGTCGTTGGAGATGGTGGCTTTGCCTAAGAGACACATTACATAAGAATTGTTTCAATTTTTGTTACACAGAAACGTAAAATGATTAATAAACCTCTGATTTACATTTTAGTCATTTAGCAGACGCTCTTATCCAGAGCGACTTACAGTTAGTGAGTGCATATATTATTTTTATTTTTTTTCATACTGGCCCCCCATGGGAATCGAACCCACAACCCTGGCGTTGCAAACGCCATGCTCTACCAACTGAGCTACATCCCTGCCGGCCATTCCCTCCCCTACCCTGGACGACGCTGGGCCAATTGTGCGCCGCCCTATGGGTCTCCCGGTCGCGGCCGGCTACGACAGAGCCTGGATTCGAACCAGGATCTCTAGTGGCACAGCTAGCACTGAGATGCACTGCGATGCAATGCCTTAGACCACTGCGCCACTCAGGAGATATAAGACATTACACAAAGAAAAGGCCTTCAGTTTCACTGCTCTGTCTTTTCTGGGCAGAGAGGGAGCAAGCACCCCTTGATCTATTGACCGACTGCCTGAATGTGCACTAATGAATATAACCGCTCACAAAACATTTCTATCATAGCGGCATAGTACTAACCTCTGCCGTCCACGCCATGAGGCCCCAGGGGCCTATGTGACTTCACCCCCCCACTACCATCCCCCTTCCTCACCCTGCCTCCCCCTTGCTCCTCACCTCTGCCGTCCACTATGAGTTTGTCCATGCCGCGAGGCCCCAGGGTCGTACGGACGGCCTCTGCGATGACCTGACAGGCATTGATGTTGCTGATCAGCTGGGGGACGCCCTGAGACGTATCGGTCCCCTCCTTTAGCAGAATAACTGGTGTGGGCTGGAGGAAGAGATACATGGAGGGGGGAGGGGCAGAGGGATGGTAGAGAGAGAGATTCATTAATGGAGGGTCAGAACTCGAAATGTTTTTATTTTCATGCCATTTTATTAATCATTCATAAATTGTCTGAAGAGACATTTACATTATATTTTTACCATTTAGCTTAGCAGATGCTCTCATCCAGAGCAACTAAGTCAGTGAACAGGATGCACGGTCCACATGTGACAGCATTGGGTGTGATGCTTTTGTTACTCAAAATGTAGCCACTAGCAGTTAGCTAGTGGCATTTGTATTTATTAAGGATCCCCATCATATGCTGGCAGCAGCTACTCTTCCTGGGGTCCAACAACATTAAGGCAGTTATATTCAGTTTAAAACATTAATGAAATGTACACTTCACCCAATACATTTAGTGTGTTCCCTCAGGCCACTACCCCACTATCACATATTTACAATTCAACATTCATGTGTACGTGTGTGTAAATTGCGCG